>NC_135043.1:11278000-11597500 GCF_051020975.1 Osmia lignaria lignaria
AATCAAATCGACGAAAGTTCATGGAAACCGGATGTAGGTATATAACCGGTAACAGAAACCAACTGATTTTAAAAGAAAGAAAGGAATCAGATTTTAAGAAGGAAAATAAATCTGGGGATAACGTTACCACCACCCTTTCTTCTATAAACTGAAATATTTTTAAAATGTGACCGGTGTTATTTTATCGCATAACGACAGATAAAATTGTATATTCAGAGTGGCTTGCTCGATGAAAGTATCGCCGCCCAATGCTAAATTGTATTTGAATTTCGTAGTTCCTTTTTTAGTTTAAACTGGGCACAAAATTCTCGCGAAAGGGTTAAGCATCGTAACACCGGAAAACGTTGTTAAAGCCGCACTACACTCGCGTGGCCTGTGCAAGCCGATAGTACGTAATTCAATTGAAACTGCGGCTCGATCGAACGACCCTAGTTGGTGGGTTGTGGATTTCGAAAAAAAGGGAAAAAACGGTGCAATCGTAGGAAGGAAAAATGCTCGAATTCCATGTTTGCAGACGCGGCTGACGGCTAATAATTTGTTCGCGTTTTCAAGTTTTCGTTGACGTCGCTTTCCTTTTATCGAATAGGTGGTTGAGTTTAACACTTTTACTGGGATGGGGATTATCTTGCAGTTGAATTTACGATACACGTTTGATTAAGTGAAATAATTTATGAAAAGGAATAAGAAATAAATTGTTGGTACCATTAATAAATAATTCTTCAGTAGAATCTCCGTTATATTAATTGGTTGAGGGACAAACGCGTTGACATAAAGAAATTTCCATATAGGTATGTATCGTACATAGAACAAGAAACGTTTAGCACTTGTGTAGATTTAGATCACAATTACCATAACTTCTCCGTTGAAGCGTTAAAAGACGAGATTTGGAAAGATGAAATGACAGAGTTTAGAACACGTTCCAAGGAGATTTCGATAAAGATAAGATGGAAAGGTTAATGAGACACGGGCTGGTTTTCGATTTCGTCGCGCTTATCGATCTCGCGACATGATTGATTCGAGTGTCCCGTGCGATTCAAAAGTCGCTTGACACGTTTCGGTCGCTGGCCGTTTTGGTAAATCGCGTGAGGGGATTTCGTGTCACCCAGTTTCCGCGATCGGTCTCAGAAACTTAAATGGATCAGATATTTCAGTGCTCGACGGACTTTCCTGCCCTCTTACTATGGATACATTTTGTATTCTCATCTCGTTCCCTCTCGCCTTCTGTCTCGGTTTCAGTTTGCGATCGAGCAGGTCCGATTTAAACCCCCTCCTCGATGCGGCTGTCGTTTTCAACGAGTTACCAAGTTTCAAGTGCACCCGACTACGATATGAAAAGGAGCTACCAGTCGAATTATTTATCCGTTTGAAATATTCAAAACGGAGATGATCCACAATCTCAGTTTTGTCTCGTACGCGGCTTACTCGAGATCCTGTCGAACGAACGATCTCCGATACTCTCGACAGATTCGATATGGTTATAAATGTAAAACGAGAACCACTTGTACTGTCTTTCAAAAGTATATTTCCGCTGAAAAATTGTGGAATACCTATTGAAATTTTTCCTGTATTTAGAGACAAATTACATTAATATCGTATAGGTATAGAACGTTATCGTCCATTTCCATAACGTTCGTATAATCTTGTAGATACGCGTATTGAAAATTTAAGTTGCCCAATATCCCGTGGAAATGCATCGAATCTCCCCATAGAAGCTTCGTTACCGTTAATACTGTATCACCATACCCGTAAGAAGAACGTAGCACTTTGAAACGTTAGACCATGAAGATGTTCGTGCTTCAGGAAACCAAGGACGACGTAACGATATCCAAACCCCGCCAACCTCTCCCGACCTTCCTCCTTGGATCGGGGATAAAGTGGATCGCGGAAATTGGATTAACGAAGCGGTTAGCCGCACACCGGGATCCTCCGATTATTTCGAATGACAAATGACCCGCGGAAGCCTGCCGCGCGCCGCGCGCCGGTCTGGAAACGCAGGTGGCCAGCTTTGCCCACCAACCTAGCCTAACTGCGACACCGTTTCTGAATCCAAAAATGAATCAACACTATGTCTTGTTACGCAGAGCCATTCAAGTGGAATGTTTAAAAAGGAATCACAATGTATGTGTAAAATTAACAAAAAATTAAAGAAAAAAGTATGACTTTTTACCAGGATGATCGTTTCTTACTTTCCTCGTCTACACAAAGCATCGAAATATCGTTATACAAGGAATTCAAGCGATTCGTCGTGTTCGCTGAGAAAACTAAAACCGACAAAAATACTCGCGGCGGAAACGGAAACGGAAACGTTCGTATAAATAGCGGTCGAGTAGATTTGGCTTGTAGCGGGGCGAAGGAAAACACCACCGGGGCTATTTTCTTCGTCGATGTTTACCTGGCCGGCGAATATATCGTCGTTGAACGTGAATTTATCTAGCGGAATAATACCAGTCGTTCCGCGGATGGTTGGAGCCACGGCTAGTCATTCGAAGAACTATCGCGAATTCGAGTGTCGAGAATGTACATTTCCTTGCGTGCGCTTCCACCGATCGTTCGTCGAAGCAATTACAGCTCTGTGAACCGTTCTTCCTGGTAATTCGTGTCTGGCAACCCTCGTTGTTTCTCATAACGCGTCTCCTTTCTGTTATTCCAGTCTAAATTGTATTTAGAAAAATCTTTTAACCTTTTTAAATAGTATTTTAACAGACTTCCAGTAGTATTTTTCTACAAAATGATACTTATTTGGAGCTGAACGATTAAGAATTAACATTTTATATCTGATGCGTTTCATTAGAGTTTCGTTAGAGTTTCCCGAATAATAACGAAAGTTCGCAGACTGCCGTGATTCCACGAACAAACGAACAAACGAACAAACGAACAAACCACCTACAATTACTGCAGCAGTGAACAATCCCATCGATCTTTGTCCTGAATAATAGTAGAAAACTAGGTAAACAGGTGCAAATAAAATGCGTCAAAGTAGACGTAGCAAATGTATCTAACAATGAAGTATGGCTATTAAAATCGCTATCGCAGATTGACTGGATTTTAAAAAAATTTAATAATAATTGTAATATATTGTAAACCAAGAGAACAGTTTTCACTTGCAAATTTGATACGCAACCCGTATAACAGTCACGAAACGCGTTCGCTTTTTATTTTCTTCAAGTATGAACGAAATTAAAGAAAGTTTTTCTGCAGTACAACTGCTCGCAGCTGTCGCTCAACGACTAATTAAAAATGTTTGTTCCGCGTACTAGCATTCAAATCGCCACTGGTGCAAGCAACGGACAATGAATAAACAAAACGAAAAAAGAATATATAAAAATAGAGTAGAAGAAAAGAGCAAAAAATAATTGGAATGTACTAGAGTGTAAAAATGACACGAACGTAGAGTGAAATTCGTTGAGTTGTGCTTGTTGCTTTTAATGAACGGAACCATTGGAAAAATGTTTAATTGAAATGAGTTAAAAATCGCGAACAACCATCTGTATATTGTACGTACCACGTTGCAATTTGTTTAAAATCGTATGCAAAGTTTAAACACTATTATAAATACATGGATTCTTAGAATTAAAACTGGTACTTTTTTTAAGTATAAAAAACATAAAGTGTAAAAAACATGAGACTTGATTTTTTTATCAAGGATCAAATTATATGTATTATCACTTTATTATATTATTAACATTTTTATTGTGAACTGTGATAAGAAATTAAGAAAATCGGTATCGTTTTTTAATTCGATTTCATTGAAGACGGATGATTTCTTTAGTTGCCGGAACTGGAGCACGGCAAACGAATTCGAGAAACCGATAGGCATCTAGGAAGAAGTAAAGGAACGGCAAGTCCTGTTCCGAAACGACGTTGGATAATTAGAAAGTTTATCTGAAGAGAGATCTCGTCTCGTAATCTTATTCGCATTAATTATTTACCCCCCTCGCTCTCCTCGAATCTGATTAAGACCCTCCCGCCCTCTCTCTCTCTCTCTCTCTCTCTCTCCCTCTCTCTGTCTTTCGTCGAAAAATGCCAAGACAAAGAAATGGTCAGATTAAGAAGCTCGAAGAAGAGAAAAAAGGTCGTGACTGGAGAAGTTTGAGGGATGAGAAGAGAAAAAGCGAATGTTGGAAGAAAAGGGGGAGGGAGGGGGACAAAGAAAATGTAGGATTGAAATAAAAGAATCGTTGGGAGGAGAAAAGTTTTGTAACAAAAAAAGAGAAAAAAAGGAAGATAAAGGGAATGAGACTGGATGGAAATTATCCACGATAATAGAAGGCGTGAACGAAAAACGTCGGACGAGAGAAAGCGTGGCGGAACAAGGACAAGGTCGGAGGGAATTTATGAGATTTTTTGGATAAAATTTTTAGTGAAAGAAAATAATGGATATTTCAGGTATTTTACATTTTTTTATTAAGCAATGTGGTTTTTCTAATCTGGTTAAAAAGAGTACAATCAGACAGATTTATTTGCATAAAATGATTTAACCCTTAAAAAGCGGAGTCTAGGTCAATCGAAACCCATAATTTACAAAACGTATACAAGGATATTAACCTAAAATTGAATGTATAACTTTTACACGAAAAAATTTCATATATTGATAGAATAATTTGTAAGGGAACAGTATAAAATATGGAAAAAATTGGGGCTCACTCCATGGTCTGCCGTCTGAGGGTGAATTGATAATGGATCACAATTCTATTCGATAATATTTTACGCTATTTTATTAAGTCTCTAGTTACTATTATTATCAATACAAAAAAAAAAAAAAAAAAAAAAAAAAAAAACGAGGTATAAGATGAAGAAAGAAGGTGAAAACTTGTTCCCAACTTTTCACTTTCAGTTCTCGGCCCGTCAACAGGAACTGACGTCGTTTCATTTATTAATCGCCTCGATTCAACAACAGCCGAACGTAAAACTTGCAGTTACGCAATTTGTCACGGAACCGGGGTTCCATTAAAATTGACGAAGCGTTGACTGACTTTCGAAGCAGCTAACTTTTCAATTAAATCGCAGGGTTACAGAGAAGTTGACAAATAATCTAACGTACACTATAATACTGCTTTCAATCCAGCTATGATTAACTGTAAACTAACCCTCGCTCAGACAACAGCAGATTAATTTTGATACAAGAATATACTTGACGAATAGTAACAAAATCGATCAGTAAAACATGATAGCGTTTAATAAATTTCAATGAATGAAGATATTATTTTGGTTTTAATATTGTGGTTTGCATGAAAGTGATTGTAATGTTAATAGCGATTGATGGCAAATTATTTCTAACTGCAAATAGTAGAAATCTTGAGCGACACGAAGAACTTCCTTAATGGAAAGTCTTCTCGTAAAATATTCATTGAAAATATTTTTAAAGAAGGGTGTTAAAGAATGCAAGGATAATCCTGATTGATCGTAAGATATTAAGGTATAGAAGATATTTCGAGTAGTCGTATTCGAAGCACGATCGATCACTCTCTTCGATGGAGGTGTCTCAAACTGTTAACGTTTCGAGGTCAGCCCATAGAAAAACAATGAAAAATGAAACATCTCTAGTGTCTCGATAAAGGTATCCTCTATAAGCGATAGAAAATCGTCAGTTTATTAATCATGATAGGAAAGAAATTTTTTTCTTGAAATACATATATCCAGATCAAGGCAAAGAACATATTAAAAAAAAGACTAACCATTGTAACAGTAACGTTACAAAGTGCAGTTACAAGGAGCACAAATAAATGTGCATTCGCTTTCAAACTATTATAAAAAGTTTCGTATAAAAGAGAATGAAAAGAACGATGAACAAATTGAAACGCTTTGTTTCACGTGTTCAGTAGGCCGAGGATTCGCAGAAATTTTCGTCGACAAAACGTAAAGCTGCGAAGCATGTCCTTGGTCGGTGCTCTACATCCAGGATTGTGCAGCTATAGAACCTTGAACGAGAAATAGCCACGTTTTAGCTCGCGTGAGAACGAACGTTAAAGCTAGATTGTAACAGATTTCTAGCTACGTTCCTACGGTATACATATACATAGGTGCACATTCACTGGATACTTAAAAAATACGAACGCCTGATCTTGCATTTTTTTTTTACTTACTGTTAAATTTACTTTATTTATGAATAATACTATTTATTCTTTGGACAAATATAATGGCGATGCAAGTTTTGTTTATATTCTCCTAGGATGTATACTTGAATATTTTAGACGGTATTTGCGCTGCCTCTGCAGATATTCATAGTTTTGACATGATTAGGAATAAGTTCACTGAGAGATAGAGTTCAGGGAACTAAAAGCTCTTCTAAAGTTTTGAGTTATGGAGTTCAAATAGTTTCACAAAGTTCAAGACTGCATAGCATGGAAAGTTTGATCACTAGAGATCGAAATACACAACTTGCTCTAAAAGCGGTCTAAAGCTACGTTTAATTCCCGATTTCTTGCTGCTCTATTGGTATAAATGTTGGAAGCAAGATACTCGAGATTGAATGTATCTTTTGATTTTAATTATGCTTAAAATGAAATTAGCATCTTAAGTTTAAAAACTTTCCTAGGCAGTAGCAATATTATTATTATCGCGTCAATTTATTATTTTATCAGATTCTTATATGTTTAAAAGATATTCGATTTTGAACTCGAGTTTATGATTTTTCAATATCGAATTCAATTTTAAAGAACAAAAAAGAAATCTACGACCGATAAGAAAATGAGTGTAAGGAATTCCTAAGCGATGAGGATCAATGCTTAACGCATAGTCTACTCGTAAGTAGAACGAGCCTGAAAATGATCAGACATTGTCTTCTACTGCCATCTAAGTCATAATCGAAGAACTATAAAGAGCCGTTCACTTTTCCCTGTTTTATCGATTCTACCATTTATGAAGTAATTTTTTAAATACATTTTTTTTCTCTTTTTTTTTTTTTTTTTTTTTATTATTATAGTATAATGCGTGTAGTACCTCACCACTCCATTATAAGCATTCTTATTTTCCAACTTTGTCTTTCTCAGCAAAATACTATGTAGGTATTGAAATTATGATAGTAAAAATATGTAATTTTTATTAACATAAAACTCTAATCTTTATTGCGGTAATATTAATACTACATGGAATCTTTTCCTTATCTATTTTACTGACGAATAAGTGTTTTTCGAGTCACGCTGACAATGCAAACATCGATGACTTCATATTTGCGTAGGTCGTTGCTTGTTGAAATTGTTTTTAGCATGTTTCAATAATTTCTTAGTCACAGTGTATTAATATTCTGCCTTCTTATGTACAAAAAACGATTTATGCATTAGATTGATGATATGTTATGAAACAGCTTGATAAATGAAGGAAATAAATTTTCAAAAAGTTTCCCATTGGAAAGATGGGAATTTTTCGTCGACCGACAAAGAGTTTTCAACTGGCGGGACGGTACAATATAATTCCGGGCAGGTTGAAGTAGCAATCACGAGGTTCCCTGTCACCGGGTTCGACTTTATTTTCAATCGGTCTCGAGCCACGAAAGGCTACGGTAATATCGTTGGAATGCCAGTTCGAGCACGTCATATCGCTTCCTTGCCGGGGTTTATTTGAATTCCCGCACGCCCCAACGGTTTATTCGCACGAACGACACCCGCTTATTCCTATTTCTGCAGTTTTCATCTCGCGAAAATGCAATCTTCGGAGTCACGTCGCGCGTTATTCGGTCCTCTGGCCGAAAACGAAGTCGGCGCACGGAGAGAGACGCCTTTGTGGAGCGGAGCGTGTCGCTTCGAATCAGCTTTCCGCAATTCCGACGATCGAAATCGCGAAAAACCGGGCCACCTCCGATCGCCTGAGAACCGATCGAATGTATTGTTCCGAAATTTATCCGAAACATACGAAAACCTAACTCGTTATCAAAGTCACCTCTATTTTCTAAAATAAATAAAACTTTAGTTAAAAGCTTATTCGGAACAACCTTTACACATTTATTGAAACATCAGCATTGTTTTTTATCGATGTCTGAATGAAACACGTACTAGATCGATTATATAAAACAGGTAAGAATTATATAAGATGTCAGAAGAAGCAGGTGAGTCATTTAACTCGTTTCCTGCCACCCACCTGAAATGTAAATTGTAATTTTACGAGGAGCCCGTCGGATGACGTGAAATTGAAAATAAACGGCAACCTTCATTTCTTATTGCAATTCAAACCAATCGAATTGCAGTTAACGTTGTTTACACCGGAAAAGGTTTGATAATGGTTCTTTGCAGAAGTAATAAAAGTTGAATATTTATGGGACATGAGAGCGTTTAGTACGCTCATCAATCATGAATATTGATACAAGTAGAATATTTAAACTGTCTATAATTATTTATATTTTTCGAATTTTCACTGACCCAATGTTTAATTTAAAGTTTAAATTAGTTTTCATTCTCATTTTTTAACAATTCCTTTTACTAATTACATTCTCAACTAATTACACGTTGTTTCATTCAAAGAAATTAAAAATTAATTTCCGTGAAAACCGTTCTTGTTTAGCAGTGTTTTGTATAAAATAAAAGCTCCATATGCTTTTGACTTCTTTACTATATCTCTTTTTTTTTTTTTCTTTTTCAACGAATAATTTTCTGGGATATTCGAGCAAAGAACGAGTCAGCGTTCGGTGCTTTCGAAAAGCCGGTATGTTGTAATTACGAAATGGACTTTTTCTCTTGTTCCACGTTCGAATGGATTCAGTTCTTCGGTTTGGAAAATAAAAGTGGAAAAAGGAAAAGGGATCCTCAGAGGTTTTTCCAAGTAAATGGACGTGTTACCGTTAACACTAAATTACAAGAGAACTGCATTTTTCTACACGCGAAATATTTCCTGTATCTAGTAGCATTAAAATCGGATAGAGCAAAAACCAGAATGAGGTAATGATTAACCAGGTGTTTCAGTGACAAAATTCTAAAGGAAGAGTTTCGTAGGATACAGGATATTTAGCTTATGCTTACGTATGTACGAGCAACCTCAGAAACTGCGGCTGTAGGATCTCGATTCTCCTTAAATACAGACTTCGAGTATGCTAAGCTCTTACCACAGGAGCATTAATTCGATCCCCTTTAATTAATGGCTCGCTACCACCCACGCTTAGAACCCTTTCTGTGGCGTTTCAACGATCTTTTATTTTCTGTTGATAAGCTGATGAAAGAAGATCGTCGAGCAAAAGAAAAATTCTTCGTCACGGAAGAGCGTCGATTTCAAAGAACATCTAGAGTGAATCAATTTGTCGTTAAGTGCGGATTATTTTATAAATGAATAGACTCTGATTACGAATGAATTATGATGGTTCAGTGATTAGACGATTTTAAAAATAATTATAATTATATTTTGACAAGTTATTAGAGTAATTGGATATAGAGGAATGAATATCCAAAGTACTCAGGAATATTCCGTACTTGCTGACAATCTCTTCCAACATACCTCTGTATAGTTGAAAATGCTGTCTGCAGGAATAGGTACTCGTTAATAAGGGTGGCAAATTTTTCAACGTTCCCTACTACAAGAATTTCCATGCTGCTGAAATTTCCCAACGTAGCCCGTTATGAAATTATCATGCGACAGTAACGAATACCTTTCGCCGGCTGAATTAAAGCAACGGTGATCCATCGAGCAACGTGGGTGGACAGGCGCAAGGAAACTGGCGTATTTCACAGAACGAAGAGAAGATTATCTCGAGCACGTTCTGACCAGGAAACCTCCGGTTTCCTGATTCATGGGCTGCCTCGTGTTACAACGTTGGCCCGAAACCAGCATCTTATGGCACGCTAATTAAAATTACGCCCGGCTGAGCTCGCTGCACGCCTATGGTTATCGCGCTGATTTCGCGTACGTACGAAAGGAAATTGTAATTGCTGCTCGTTAACCGGCCACCGTAAATGTATCACTGTGCTCCTGATTCGTAGCCCGCCACTGTTCACACTGCAGCGAAAGTATCCTCGATTCGTCATAACTGTACCATAACTGTACCATAACTGTACAGTTGGTCAACAAATTTTTCTTCTTTTAAACCATTAACCCTCGCATTACAGTAAAGATTCGATGAAAGCGAAACGCTCAGGACATCGTTCCCGGTTTCTCTTTCTTCTTCATTCGCTATGCCTCCCTGTATCCAATTTAACAAGTAAATGTAATTCAAATTATATCGTCTTTGGTATCATTTTAATCAGAAATATGTCGCAAATATCCTGATAAAAGTTTTATAAGAAAAAAGAATGAAAAATAACTACTCAACCTACTCATCCTACGTATCATTTATTTCATTTTTTTCTACTTACGTATTTTGAAAAGCTATAGCCATTTATAGATTTGAAGGTGGCATATTGTAATGTACATATACTCATTACAGACTCGCAATCGATCATTTTGACGTGCAACCTGTTCGTCTCTTCCACTTCAGTTCCTAGAGACGAAGCCTTACAGGGGTTGCTGTGTGAGAATTCATAGTGTGAATCTCTGTGAAACCTAAAGTCGCACTCCAGACTCAATTTCAAACATCTATCTACCATAAATTACATTCACGTCGCGATTATTAATTTAAAAGGGTGATTCGTGGCTTGAAAACAAACACCCGCTGTCCATTGGAACGCCTACGTTTACAATTATCTTCTTCTCTTCTACCGTTTGTAGGATACATTCAAATCACGTTGTAAGCGTAATTGTTATTGTTAAATTTAACTACATAGGTTACTTGAATAACTTAAAACAAGAAACAATAAATATTTTGAAAATCTTGTATATTAAAAAAGGATTCGAATCCAAAAATAGAATTTCTTCAAATTTCTTACTGAACGTGTCCCTTTAATTCGCTTTGTTTTGATTCGATTTGACAGAGACCTGGACACCTGGAATCGTTCGCTCGGTCCTTGTCCGATCGTAGGGATAGAAGGTTGGTGGGAGAAGGACGAAAATGGTGGGAGCTGAGCAAAGGTGGGATTTCTCGCGAACGAGGAGAGAGGGACGGCGGAACTGTCAGTGTTACATCGGTCCTCTTCACGTAAGGACGAGCCACAAGGATCACCTGCGAATCACCTCTCGTCGGGACACCTCTTCTCAACCAGGTAAGTGTTCTTTTTCCCGACTGTTCGCAAGATTAATTGCACCGGATTCGGTAGTTGTAAGTAGGTAATTTATGGAGCGCGCCGCTTTGTAAACAGAGAAGCATTTTCTTCGACTCCCGAGATTAATCGTTTTTGGCAAGGAACAAATTGTGTTTCGTCCAAAGAAGAGGATTTTCTAAAATTTACTCGATTGATTCGTTGTACAGTGGACTCTCGTTATATTGCCACGTGAGTGACAGATTTTATCTCTATTTTCCCTTTAACTGAAACTTTGGAAGCTTGGCAAATTTTTCGTCCTTACGGTTTCGTCCATGGCAATATTAACATGAATTTACAACATTCGGTATTATTCAATATCTTCTTTTTAAGATCTAAAACTATACACTCTGCTTTGATCGTTGTTATTTATATAGGTACTTTTAAACAATTTTTTTCAATTTTCGAATACCATTTAATTTGAAAAACAAACATTTACGATTTGTTTGGATAACTAACGAAGGTACACTTTGAATAGAACCGATTAAAGTGAATATAAACGATCGTAAATTGATTAGAATAATGTATCAATTAACAGTGGGTAGATAGAATGGATTCTGTTGTACACAGTAGGGAGAGTAATGTTTTCTGCCCGCTTTCGGCAAACACGTGCGTGCCATGTGCGAATGCGTGGCTAATTGTATATGCGGATCACGAATGTTGTGTTTACGTTAGAGGGGGGTCCACAAAACCATCCTCTATCGCTTACTATACTGAGAAAAGTCAACATGTTCCATTAATTCAAAAATAAAATATACTTTTGTAATCTTTTGTACTCTTCTGTACTCTTGAAACCATTTTGCCTATCACGCCGTCGCGTGTTATTCGCATTAAGAAAAAAGGGGGTAGAATTTCTACGCACACCTGAGAATCGAGTCCGAAAGAGAGGCATGGAATTCCATCGGAAATGGCCTCGCACTCTCGCGGGTGCCCGCGTTTAATTATAGAAATGAAGTCGTGTACCTGAGGTGACCATGCTCATGGGAGTAGCGTACGCCGTACGGTAATCCTAGCGAAGTAAGTTTAAGTAAAACTATAAATAATCCAGGCAATAAGAGGAGTCGAATACCTGGGTCAGCAGACGTTTCTGGTTTAAACGGTTAGATTTACGCTCTCCATATTAAATATCTTCTAATCCACTTAATTAAACTTAATTAAACTTAATTAAACAATCTCCATTCATATTCTTCGAATTTTAGATCAATCAATTGCTTGATTAATTTAGTTGCTTAAGGCTCTTTCCAGTTGTCGAATACAAAAATTTACATTTCTCTCCGGCAAACAAGATGCAAATCGATCACGATCGACAGCTTTGTGTTCGAATCGTTAAATACCTACAGTTGAGCGGATTCGCTCGTGGCTGCATTTGTTCCCCGGTGTTGTCTCGAGTTTGTTAATCTCGATGGAGCAATCGAACAGGATTCGACTGCAAGCTTGCATGTAGGTATGTACATGGTCGTAATCGATGCTTTCTCCATAAACGAACGGAGAAGTTCTAATTCGAGCGTGAACGGGACGAGGTTCCATCGTTTGTGGAACATCGAAAACAAGAAGCGGTGTCGCTCAGTTTCTTAACCATAAAAGACTGTCAGGATTACGTAATGAATCGTGAGTCACGATAGCCGCTGGCCTAAAAACACTATTGCAACGACGAACGATGTCGCGTCAATGATTTCCTGCAGGGAGCATCGTCAAGGCCAATTACAACTTCAATGGGGTGAATCTACCCTTTTGGAAGTAACAGTGTTTCACGTAGTTGTTTAGTCACTTACCGTGCTAGGCAGTATACATAAACCGCGTGGTTTATTACACCATGCTATTTCTTGATTAATATACACGACAACGTTTTTATACGTGCCACAGTGGATAACAAAACGTGCTCTCCAAAGAGCACGTGCGTCTGATATACGTGTTGTAATTCACGTGATTATCTCTCCTTAGTCAGTAGAAAAAAAAAGAAGAAAATGAATAATTCGATTTTTTTATACTATACATATATATTGTTTAAATAAATATATTATCATTTATCACGGCCGGCATTAAACGAAAGAAAGAGAAATCACTGGAACAGGTGATTCCTCACCAATTTAGCTGCATTAACGTATCGTTCACCAATCGTTGTGTTCACGAAATGTAATAGCCGTAGAAAGGATAGTGCGTGGGAGGAAAGGTGGATCGTGCGAATCGATCCGTTGTTTCTCTTTCAACCGGTTGCTATGGATCAAGATCGAACGTTTTCAATCGTGGGTGGTTGAATCGGCAACGAGTGGGCGAGTTCAATTTTGCCGCAATTACGTTTCCTCGTACATACATACATACATACATACATACAATCGTTTTTCTACCTTCTTCGTACACGATTCTCCGAGTGCTTGACCCCAGAGGTAGCCTCGAATTTCTATTAACCATTAAAGGACGGACGCTAGGTCGTCCGAGAGCCTATATTTGATGTTATGGTACTAACGATAAATGTCGCCATTTTTGTCGTTGCGAAAACTAGAAATCCATTTGTCAGGGTACTGTATTTTGCGTGGAGACATTAATGTCACGAAATAAAAGTACAATCTTGGTAAAAAATTTCGGTACACTGCAATATTGCACTGAAAGTGTTAAATATAAAATAAAAGTTGACCGTGTGTGTATCCATACTTTTTGGCAGTAGTGTACATTAAATAAATGAAATTAGAGAGAAATTCGTGTTTATAATTCGTATTATCTTCTGGTTTCCAGAAAAAAACGGAGCATCACCCGTCGAGTGGTCGCAGAACGATCGGGATTTAACCAACCATGGCGACACCACAGGCTTCCTCGCGACTGGAATTATTGCAGGTATGAATATGCATTTGCTTCTCTTGCCAATACAGAATGTATCTTTATTGGTGGCACCCATTTCGGGCAGCCGATTCAACTTTTACAGACAATAAAAAACGGTTCTCGCGAAGATACGGTTCGGTTTGACCTGCTTTCTGAATTACGGTCACTTTTGACTCTCTGATGTTTTAGTACCTTTTTTTTATGGAACGATTCGATGTAATTTATTATTAATACTTTAACCACCGCATATTTCATGAAAGCTTGTAATTTTTTTTATGTTGAAATAATGATTGCTCAGTGAATTATGTTCGTGAATTTGAATAATGTACACTCGTGTTTGACGATATCATTTTTCCTGAGGAAGCCTGATTTATCGATATTTTCAATTAAAATCAGCAATATAAGAAGAAATTCTGTTTTATAGCAAATTTGTTCAATTATTTAAAATATTTATATTCCTACGCTCTTATATCACCACAACTTCCTACAATCTTTTAAAACGTTCCAAAGACGTCAGCAAAACTATCATACCTGAAATACTTTGAACAGAAATATTCGTTTCGAGTCCTTGCCAGCCCCGTAATCTTGAAATGCTCTCGACTCGAGCTGGTTAAGGCGGCGTTGTAACGCGTTCTCCTTTGGCCCACGTGTATGTATAACCATGTGCGCTGACTGGACGCATATATGGCATCTTGTTCTCGGCTGGTGTACACACATCTAACGACCCACGTACAGATGTAGCCAAAATCGACGAGTACGGGCCGTACGCATGTTGCCGAGTGGGCACCATTCGCACAGCTGATTTGTCAGCTTGTAACTTCGGGGACCAGCAAACTTCGCTCCAACATTCGGTGCTCGCCAAATCGTTGCTATTGCTGGAACGACGATAACGATGATCGTTGGACATCTTGTAACATGAGAAAGCATGACACGATGGCAATTTCAGATAATATAGAATTTTCGATGATGGAGAGGACATCGTTAGGATATTAAGTATAGTCAAATGAACAACACAATTCAAGTGTAAATTGACAAGACAATAATGCTTTTTCTCAAGAATTATGAAAAATATCTTATATTAAAATTTCCTCGGAAAACCACAACGCAATCTCTCATTTTGTCGTTTCACAACCGGAACTGCAGTTTCGATTGCACGATGCAGAGACCAGGACGAAATCTCGAGTAACAGAATAAAGGGCGCAGACCCTTGATTGAAGGAAGAAAGAAACGGACATTCTGGTAAAGCGAGAAAAGAGTACGAAAGGGATCGAAAGAGTCGGTAGTAGACGCGCTTGGCTTGTCAACCGCAACCGGCTACCACCAGCCAACTATAATAACGTGACGTCATTTCCTCCGTCTTCGTCCCGTCATCAGACGGTCCCTATACCTCCTACTTTGCCGTAGATACCGATCATCTGCTTACTTTGTTCTTGACCCCTTCGAACAACGCTTTGAAGGGAAGGAACGACGATTGAATGGCGGAATGTTTGCGGAAGTACATATTTCTGTCACCCACGTAATTGCTGTCATCGAAATACTTGTAAGTTATTCTCATTAGTGGAGCAGATAATTTTCCTAGGATTCGATAGATTCTCAAGGTGCCTCTGAAACAATTTTTCGTGGGTGGACAAGAAGGAAAGAATTTTCTTCGTCTTTTCGATACATCGATACATCGATACATCGATACATAAATAACGCACAAAACGTCTGCATATCGAGAACAAGCTGGCGTAGGTCGTTTCTTACCATTTTTCACCTACCCACGTTGGCCTAAATCCTGTGACACGTTCTTTTTTTATCTTTAAATAATTCTATAAGTTACTCAGCGAGATCAAACAAAAAACGTATACCTACCTTCAAAATTAATAAACACAATAATTATTATCCATAAAGAAATTCTCTTATTTTAACACATCAATCGTTAGATTTTTCTCGATATCAACACAGTTTCCCATAAAAAGAGAAGCACATCTGGAGAATAGAGAGACGTCTCCGTGAGTCGCCAGGATAACGAGTCCACGAGCCGTAATTACGTTGCTTAACTGGGCAAGTATTCCGCGAAATTACAATTACAAATCGCCGCGAGGCTGCTCATCAATTATTTATACGGGATCACCGTTAACACGAGAGGACCTCCTTGCTCCAAACCCACATTTCAGATTCATCCACGTGTTTCAACGCTAATAACACAATTCTGCGTTCTTTCCCTTTTAGCTGATAGCCAGTAGTCAACATTATAATGTGGTCCTAAGATTAATGTCAGCAGAACACCAGGATACAAAATAGTATTTTATACACTTTGCATGTTTAATGAATTCTGAAAGGATAATCCCATATACTGGTAAAAACCCTCATTAAAGAGGCTTCCCATCGGAAAGCATTTTGTTGAAAAATTTTTTTCATCTAACAAGCGGTTCGTTCCTAGGAAGTTAGATAAGTGCATTCTCGCGTAGAATGGCGACGCTAATGCGAAAAATTGCTTGACCATAACTACACACGCTACGTTTACTTCTCCATACCCACGCCTGACCTTCCGACGCTGCTGGGAAGGTGTGAAAAAAACAAAAAATCTGCCTAGAGAACATGTTACCTCATCACCTGTAATTATGTACTTTTCTAAACACTTTTTGCATCAAATCGTAAGTGGGTAGGTTTAGGTCCGTTTTCAATTTTCGGCCGGGTATAATACTTACCCCGATGAGGAAAATGAAAGATGAGTTCTTCCTCATCTATTTTTATAACATCTGTAGGAATAATAGTGTATAAGAAAGAAAATGCAATTTCTTAGTGATCGAATGTCTTCGCGATGGATGCATTTTATCGAAGAATATCGAATCGAATCGAATCGAATCGAAGAATCGAACGCGTGTACCTATATCATAGAACAGTCCCGATCGCATTGTCCATCCTGGCACCAAATGAAAATGCAGAAATCCGTGTGCAGACGCAGGTTGAAGAGAAAGCAATCCTCCACGGAATATTCGAGTCGTTAGGACGCGACGCGACGGTCGACAGACCGAAAACCAATCATCTCGCACGACCGACGATACTCTCGAGGAACCTTGAACTCTGCACTCGAGCAACTTGGAATCTCTACGTTAGCAGAGAATTCAAGTGCCTCGAATTCCCTGTTCATTTGTGAATTGCATTCACGAATAAAAGCGACGAAATTGAACTGGACTCTTGGTCACGAATGCATTAGAACGTTCCCAAGTTGGAAACTTTAATGAAGAAGGTAGCGATCGATGAGAGACGTGTGTCGTCTTGATGAAAAATTCAAGATACTCTTTTATGGTGCGAAATCAAATTTAACGATATAAAATTCAAAGAATTTCTACGACACAACACATTATTCGTAACAAGAATCATGTAAATTCCTTCAGAGAAACCTTGAACTCTGAATTCCGATGCAGTTGGAAGTGAAATTTTAAATAATCCAGCTTACACGCGATTCCCTTGAACTTCTGGTGCACTCGAGCATGTTTTTCAGCGAGATACATTTCGGCTGAAATTGAAATGGATCGCTGTCGCTTCGTGAAAGCAACTGTAATATTGCATACGCTATTTTGAATAAAATGTTTGACAATTCAGCGGGTTGCGCGAGGCAAAAAAAATAATAATTTTTGAATTTGAAATTTTCGAGCTATCACCGATGGTATTTTATTATTTTACACGTTCTCGATTTATTTTTTGAACCAACTTCAGAAAAGGAGTTACTCCATCGAACGCGTGTGTATGTTCTGAAATGACCTGATGCTCGTTCTTAACACCCTGTAAAAAAGGTCGATCACGAATGCCGGCACAGAAGTTACCTTCGCTTAGATTCTTGCCACTCGATAATAACACGATTGTCATTAACATTCTAAGGGTAGGAAAGTCGCACATGCGCCTCGATAAAAGGCAAGCACACAGGGGTTGGTAACAACGCAGTTGTGATAGTAACCTTCGCAGTGCCGTTTTCTTCTGTCGCCAGGTTATAATTCACCTTTGATCGCAGAAGCTATTTGACGTCAGAAAAAAATAACGAGTTCCCTCGAAAGATCGAAAACAAATGATATTCAACATTTCACTTTGATAAAAGGATACTACGTAATTTGAATTATTATCGAATGGATTGAATTATTGTCATAGGATAATAGTAAGTGAAAACTGATGAAATAAATTTTATACATTTTTTTGCTATGTGATTTTTATGGAATTTTATAAATTTTTCCAGTTGTATAATATAAATTATGTGTATAATTTTTAAACGAACAAGTTTCATATATTAAAAGAATAATTTTGAAAGGAACAATGTAAAATTTAGGAAATGAAAGTAATATGAAATAGAAAATTCAATTGAAATTGAGGCTCTCTTCACGGTCTCTTTAAATGTATTTATACTTACTTTAAAAGTGAAAGTAAAGTAGAATCCTTATCTCGACAAAGAATCTTAAGGGTATATTTTCGTTTGAATACTCATTTTTTACACGAATTTCGCGAATTACACATGTCATGTTTATACTTTTTATTAAATTAATTCGCAGAATCGTATTGAAATTAGGCGTTCAACGAATAATTACCTTTAATAAATTTCTCTTAAAACAAATTTAATTATTTTAATATTAACACTATAAAACACAGCTTTGATGCCTGACCATCTGTTTCTGGAACACCTCTAGTATCTTCATCCAGCACAGGGAATGTAAACTTGTAATTTGAAGGAAGTTGAACCCGTTGCACGTGTGTTGAGTTTTGCGAACGTTGTTGTGTCACGTCTGCGAACAATGGACTACAAAATAGAGAGACGGTTATCTTTCGAGTGTTATCCAAGAAGAAGAGATTATAATAAAACGTAAGATAAAAAGGACGTATGTAAGTGTCAGGTGTAAAATCGATGCTTTCGTTTGGAACAAACGAGGTGGAAGGATATGAGAAGAGAGTATTGTTTGTCAATGTAGCTGAAAGAAGAGAAGAAAAAGGATGAAACAAAATAAGCAAAAGAAAGAAAATAAAAATACATCTATTCGATCGAAACAGCTGGAAGCTCGTGGAGTATCCATGGACATGGAAACCTCCTGGGCTGCTCAAGAGTTGAAATCTACCTTCTCCGATTTGGATAACATGGTATTGTTCCTTTTCTTAAAAGACTTGCACTCAAATACTCAAATTTTCAAATGTACAAATTTTTTCATTCATTTCTGAATTTAAATTCCCTCTTAATATACATATTGCTTAAATTTCATAGTAGGCACTCTATAAATCATGATACTTGTACAATATTCAACAGATTAGCTTTGACACATATGACCATGTACAGAAGAGAAGCTGTTCCTTTTGCTTTCCAGAACGTTGTCCGAGTGTCGTTCATGTGTCATTCATGTGACAGCGAGTTTCTCCTTTTCGCGGCAGCAGTTCAAATCGAAACTGTGTTTTCGAAACGAGTCTTAACTTTTAAGAGGATCTTTAAGAGAATCAAATATAAATGAAGCCATTTACTACAGTTAGAAATAGATGTTATCCTCGGTACAAATCAATTAGTCTGTATTCAAATTATGCAACGAGAAATTAATCGGTGAATGGGGCAAGGGGTTGGAAATTGGTAAAAGCAACGACAGATTGTTAGCACTGATTGGCAATTAGCGACCAGAGAATTCGCATTTGTCAAGGTTCGATTTGATTACCATACACGATCAACTGTGCGTTTTAAACTACACTGTTGTATATTTTCTAAACGGAATAATTGTGCGTTTTATGAATTAATTTTTGGAAGTAAGACGAGTACAAATTGCAATTGGAATTTGTAAAAAATAATTGATCCTTAACAAAGATTTTGATTTTTATACTGAAAATGACTTTGTGCTTTAGGACACACTTTAATTAGAATTAACTTAATAACCTAATTAATAATTAATTACCTGTGTATTAATTAATTAAAGCTTCAACGAATAGATTCAATCATACTTCCTTATTAATTTAAAAATTATAAATTTGTTATTTTAACAAGGAATATTTTTATGTTCTTTAATTTGCTTGTAAATTGGATATTTACAACTTATTGGACGCAACACTTTTATTAACAGCACCAAAAATAAGAGGCAGAATACTAAATTGAATGCAAATAACTTGTTGGTAATATTTTTAGAGTGGATGATGCTCTGAATACCAATTTTTCAGTATGTTTTTCATTAATTTGTAATCGAAATTTTGAAAGAATTCAGTATACGTGTAAATAAATCGAGATGTTGATACAGTGCTTCGATCCTGAACTATACATCATGAAAAACAATTCTATAAATCATGATCCAATGAATGCCATCCGAATATAAATTTCACTGTTTTTCCGTGATGGTTTTTCGCCCGTTGTTTATTACACTGTAGAAGGATTCTCGTAAATTTGATGTAATGAAGATGAAATATTACTGTAATATATACTATGTTCTTTAACAATCAAAGCGAAGAGTATTATCTTTCGTTATTGTTGCAAAATTCATTCAATTTATTAAATCGGAATTCTATTTATCTTATCTATTAGATCACTTTAAGTTAACTTTTAAAAAACGAACTTGTTGAGTTACGATCATTTTGACCAAATATACTTTAATGTGTAAATGAATACTATAATAACTTTTTTGTATATTTCCAGATTTATCTAATACTCGATTCTCTAATCATTTCATGCAGTAAATTTATCAATCAGATGTTTCTTTACTTGCTTTAGTATTTTCGATTCTGTTTTTCTTCTTGAACGTACCTATCCTTAATAAATATAAACGAAAATTACGAGGCATTGCACGATTTCTTACGAAACGTTCAATGTTGACCTCCTTTTCTCAGTCGTTTCTTATTTCTCTGGTATTCTCTTTTCCCGTTTTTTCTTTATTTCCTTTGCCTCCGTTTTATCTTCGCTTCTTATACGCGGCGGCTTGTTTAAGGGCAAGGTGAACATATTCGGCCACTTGCTCCTCAGGGTCATTTTCAAAAATGAAAATATCTGGTTTTATATTCTAAACTATGTAGCATAAAAACTGTATTTTCATGAATTATTCACTGTCAATTAATTAATAAAAGAATGATAAGAAGGAAAATGTTTTGCACCCCCGTAACAATCTTGGACGCATTCAATCAACGTCTCGTAATGATTACGAATTACTCGATAGAGATCGAGTGATGAATTTGTACGGGGCCACGTGTACAAGGCAAAGCGATCAGCTGCACGGGCTCATTAGGAATAAATCAATTAACGGACCGGCTGATTGCGGACTCGCCGATTCGACGGCTATCCAATTAGCAGTTTCCTCTTGATTATCAAACAATGCTTGATCTTTTGGTAAAGATAGATAGTGCTGGTTGACTTGTACAGGATAAGCATCGCCATTACTCAACTGTTTGTCTTCGATCGGTGATAACTTTCATCGAGTAATAATACAAGTTACCAAATTGAAAGGTTTAATTTTCAGTTAGAGATTCGGTATGTCTTTGCTTCGATTAGAGTAGAAATTTCGTAGGGTATAATCAGAACTAGTATAATCGTATGATGATGTAAAATTAAGGATAGAATAATCGGTTGTAGCAGGGTAACGAGTTTACTAACCCCTTGGCATGTAGGTTATAAGGAATCGATGCAACTGCACGAGGCGTGCGAGTTTCGCATATGCATCGGTTGCAGTTCCACTATAGTTTATGCAACTATCGTCGTTGGTTCGGTTAACCAGAAGTCGCAGACCGAGTGGCGTTAATTCTACCTGTGAATCGTGGTTTCGTTTAATTATTTCAAGGTGAAACAACTCCTGAACGATTAGGGAGATTGGCTGAATAGAACCAAGAAACATTGATCGTGCGTGGTTCTATTACTATAGAAGTTTCAAATTGATCGTGTTACGTAGAGTTACGGGAAAAGTGAGAAGATCGATTTTAAATATGTTTTTAGTGAAGAATTAAAATTTATATCAAGTGTCTATGTTTTCTAAATTGTTGAATTGTTATATAACAATTATTTATCTAATTATATTAGTCTATTATAAAAAATGTGGAGTACAAAATTTGTAAATTATTGAATAAATGTAATCGTCGAGCAATCATCACTTCAACATTCAACTCGCTGAAGCAACGAAAAAAAGAAAGAAAGAAAGAAAGAAAGAAAGCAAAAAATATGATGAAATTTAAAGAGAAACATATGCGAATGTCGCAGGCTCGTTTCCAGCAGAAGCAGCTACAAGAAAAGGAGCAGAAGTTGCTGCAGCTTTACGACCAGCAACAGCAAAGAGCTTATCAGGTGGTGCAACGTGGTAGCGCCGGTTCAAACGGGTCAAATCATGGTTCCTCGATCAGCCAACACACCGTCACAAAAACCACCACCACCAGCCATACAACCTCGACCTCGCAAAGAGGAAAGGTGAGTGATTCTTCGCGTGCAAATCGTCTTTCACGCTTTCTTCAATGGATTAATATCTGGTATTTAACCATTTCTTCGTACAACAACGAATTTACGTTCGCGGTTGGTTTGATTCGCGTGATAGACCGACACATTCGTGTATCTATTAATTATTTAGAATTTAGAAATTACTTAAAATTGATATATTATCATTTAATCGCAACACCTGTGTGCTGGCATTAAGGTGAGGCAGATGTTCGACGAGAGACGGCAGACTACTGTGAAAGGCATCGACAGAAGCTACCCGCTAGAGCCGCTGGAGAACAAACCGCGGAAGCAAACGAACGGAAATGTCGCGCAGAAGAACGGAAATTTGACGGTGAACCGAGAATCCGTGAGTGTAAAGCGAGTGGCTCGCGCTGACGTGAACAGCAATTTGAATGGTGGCAAACCTATCGTCTCGTATCACCAAGAGATAACTCGAGAATCGTATGGACCCTCTGGTCGCCAACCGTCTGACGATGATGAGTTTGGAAATGATGAAAATCATATTAATCAATATGCGAATGGAAATCAGGTAAATTATTTCAACATTTTTTTCAGATTCTTCAAACTAACTAAATTACTGTTTCTTCAATTATTTATTTTTTTCATAATTATTCATAAATAGACACACATCGAGGAGGTTTTAGACGAAGACACGATCGAAAGAAATCGCATGATGGCGAAACTTCATTTGATGGAGTACGACGAGACGTTGAAACATCGTGTTAAAAACGACCTCGAGAGCGAGGAATTCCCAGAGGACTACATGGTAGACGTTCCCGATAAACTTCCAAAACAAAGTGTTACCAAGAAGTTGTCCCAAGCCGAAGCCAGGTTGGAACGTTTTAAAAACGCCAACGCGAAACGAAACAACAGCCTTACAAAGAAGAATCCAAGCACTGTTCTAAAGAAACGATCAGACCCGATATTCCCAGCTAAATCTACTTCCAGGTAAGGTAAACATTGATATAAAAAGAGAACCCAGATGAAATTATCATGGAGAGAAACCTAATTTTATTTATAATAATTTTTTATTTCGTGTTATATTCATTTTCTACATTTTACAACTACAACGCCTATAGAACAACATTCTATAACAATAATAATAATTTAAACTACAATCATTTCATTTTCACAATTAAAACTTCACAAATATTAAAAATATGAACGTGTTAATTTAATAAAAAATACTCAATTATTATTTTTCGAAAACGATACGTTAAAAGTAGATATCTGGCAGTAATCAAATGGAACTTTGACAAATACGAATTCTCTGGCCGCTAATTGGCAATCAGTGCTAACAATCCGTCGCTGCTTTTACAACCACCCCCCACTTTACCCCCCTCTGCCTCACCGATTAATTTCTCGTTGCATAATTTGCGATCGCTGACTAGGCTCGACTCGTTTATAAAAGCCACGCAACCGTAGTAGCCTAACAATACATGCTCTCTGGAAGCGATCACCCTTGAAAGAACAACTAAATGACGCGTTTCCGGCAAAGTATGTAGAAGGCGAAGGCGCAGTCGTGTCCGGTTTTGTCGCAAGGAAGAAGATGTCCGCTCTAATTTATATGTTCTGCCTTAACCGCTATCGGAGAAAGGATAATCGGGCGAAGGATATTAAACACTCCATCAGCATAACAATTGCTAGCCAAGCATGAAGCCTCGGAATTTAGTGGAGCGACTTGAATAAAAGAAAAGGAAAAGGAAAAAGAACAAATGTTCAGCGATCAGTGAAGAAGATAAGTAATAATAATAAAAAGAGAAAGGAAATTCTTTTCACGGCTTGTAACCAGCTTAATCAATTTTAAGAAGGACTAGAGAATGTCCTAGCTTGTTATTAGTATTGCTGAAAGGATCACGCAGAATCATTTCTATGCTTTATCTATGCTCTAACCGCGATAGTAAAGCAGGATTAACACGAATGAAAGGAGTTTTAGGAATAAGATGAATTATGTTGATTGTGATTTCGTAGCGAGGATGAAGGCAAGACCAGGATTCAAAGAGGATCTAGAAATGTTGAGGAAGACATGTCATTTTCGTTGGATTCTGAAAAGAATTTCAAACGAACAAATGAAAATCCAAAGTTTTTTTATGAACACACTGGAAAGTTGAGGGATTTGAAGGATGACGAAGAATTGATAGATAGGACTCGACGAAGCGAGAGTCCCAGATTCTTTTGTAAAGAATCTGAGAAATCTGCTACCACTTACGCAATTGACTCGCGAAGTCGATCAACATCTCCTGATTTTGTAAAAATAAAACCAAGATCTGAAGAAAATATATCTATAAAATCAAATTTCAGTATTGACAATTCTAAAGACATCGATGAAGCATTCTCTTCCAAAACTTACCAAAAAATTAAAAGTGAAATGGAATCAAAACCAACTACTAAAAGAATGCCTAATGTTTTTGAGCGTCTAACAAGACGCAGTTCAAGCCCCAAATGTCTGCAAACAAACCTGAAAAATACAAAATTTTCAAAATCACCAAATTTAACAAAGAAACGTAGTGGAAGATCCACTTCAAGTCCACAATTTTTTACTTCAGATTCTGAAAAATCAGCTACCATCATGTTAGTGATCCCAGAAACAATCATCAAAAGAAAATCTGACAAAACTAAAAATGTAAACTTTAAAAATTGTAAAATTGATACATCTGTTATTGAACCAAGAAGGAGAATGTCTGAAGAAATCATTGATGAAAGCTCTAAACACAGGATAAGAAGCTCAGTATCCCGATTCTTCTCCGACCAATGCGAGAAAGTATCCAGAAACTCGGAAGACGGTACAAGAGACATCGTTCAATCAGCGAAAGGTGGTTGGTCGCGTGATTCGTCTCCATTGTCGCTAAAAGACATGGGAACAAGTCGAAAGTGTGCAGAATTTTCAGAAAAAGCTATCTCGGCGACAAGTATCGATAGCATTCGTCGTGACTGGTCACCAAAGTCGAGACGAAACAGCAAAAGCCTAAATCCGCAATTCCCTAAAAACAAAAATCACCGAAAATCCACTGAAAACACTTTACTAAAACAATCTAAATCAATATCGCAGAAGAACATTAAAAAGTCAAAATCAAAGAGTCCTGAAATTGATCGAGGAACAGTGAACGTTTTACGATCGACAAGATTGATTCGTGACGCTATAAAGCGTCAGAATGATAATGATGATAAAAATGAAAAGGATGAAGGATCGAGGAGGAATTGTAGAAACACGGAAGGAATATCAACTGCTGCTGATTTCGAGAAGAAAGTTGCCGCGGCCGAATCGAGTCCGAAAAGTTCCACTTCCGTCGAAGTGGACGCGGAGATCCAGGAAATCACGATGCCTGATCAATACATGGAGCATCAGCGAGGAGAGAGCATTAACTCGAAATCGCCTGATAAGACACGGAGGTCGAGGATGGAAGAGCTTTTCACGTATTCGGTGCGCAAACCTGGTAGAAAGAGCGTTTTCGAGCTATCGAAGAGAGATGAAGAAAAGACGGATCGTCTAGGAACATTCGGAAGGTACACTAGAAGAAATGAGAAGTGTCAAATTAAGGGAGATCGAGAAATCGAAGCTGAAATTTTCCCGTTAGGAGAAGAAAAGATTCTTGGTAAATATAGTACACGAAAACATGATAATTTTGAATATACAAAGAAAAATTGTTTGTCAACAAATAGTCCTTCTCCAACGAGCAACTCTACTATCTGTAGCTCAAAAAATGTAACAAGTAAAATTATTACAAAAGAAGATAATAAAGTGAAGAATCTAAATTCTGGAGAAGAAAAGAAAATTCGAAATAAGTCTAATGATTTGATTATTCCTGTTTCAAAACGAAAAACAATTGAAAAAGTTAAAGTTGTAAATCGAAAAAACGAGAGAATTTTACATAGAAAAACACCAAGTCCTATTCAATTGAAGCAAAAGAAAAACAGCTCCAAATCGCCTCAAATGACAAAAGAATCTGAAATTCTGCATTCAATGGAACTGGTTCGAAAAGTCATCAAAGGGGAAAGCTTCGATAAAGGAGTAATTAATAAAACAATAGATTCTAATGAAAAGAAAAGTGATTCTACTAGAAAGTCAAGTTCCACGATTGTTTACATAAACGATGAATGTTCGAGGAAGAATTACGAAAGGACGGACTCGGTGGAATCCGCGCTCAAACGTTTCGATTCCATCGGCACAGAATCAGTTCAAAGCAGCACAGAGAAAAGACAAACCTTCGAGGAAGCTAAGGCTATTTCTCTGAAAGCTCTCAATCAAATCGATGCAAATCTTCCTCAAAGTATCTCGACGCTTTCCCGAGAAATTGAGAAAAACGAGTCGAAAACTGCTAGAGCTAGAGACTCCATAGAGATGGCTAGAATCACGATGGGGTCCACAACACCCGCTTGTAAGAGAAAACTGTTCCAATACGATTCTGAAGAGGAGACTGAAACTGGCAGCTCTAGATCGAGGTACAGCTTGGAAAAATTAGATTTGAAAAATGAGAAAATTTTGGGAAAAAAAGATAAATCGAGAAACGAAGAAGTTTCTTTGTCTGTAAAACAATTGAGATCGATCGAGGATATTCGAAAATCAATCGACTCCTCCTGTTTCGAAAGGAAAGGAACGTCGACGAAGTCAGCGATTGCAAATGACACCTTGAAATTGAAACGATTGCCAAGGCGATCAGAGAATCTCGCAGAAAAGAACGACACTTTAGGGGATGCAGAACGTTCTTTTATAAAATGTGCGATACGTTTCTCCAGGGTAACGAAGAGTCCGAGTCCAGATTCGACGAAAACGACGGAAACGAGCAGCCGTGCGAGAAGAAACGTCCTTTCGTCACCGTCGAAGAGTCCTGACACTGTAGCGAGGGTAATGAAAGTTCTTTAATGGCATCACGATAATATTAAGTGCAATTTTCTTCATTTTTCTTTATACTAGAATATTCTGGTATTTAGTAAAAAAAAAAAAGAAGAAAATATTTTTAGTTTCTTATCGTTAGTGGAATTTTTGCTAATCTTTTTTTGTCTGGTAAAATAACAAATCCAAAAACGAATGTTTTTATTACAGCGTCCGTCTATCGAGATGAAAGGGCAAGAAGCAAGATCGACGAAACGACCAACTCTTATGAAAGGCACAGAGCCAATTGGAAACAGGAAGACGACCACCACCACCACCACGAGTAGGAGAAAATCGACGGATGTCGTCGATGGTGCTATTCTCGAAAATGGTGTGCATTTACGAGACCAAACTGCCGAAACGAAATACGATAACGACTCGGCCGCGTCGAAGAGGAGCGATGCTTTTGTCATCGATTTCGACGAGCAACCGCCGAAGGAAAACGATGCTTCACTTCCGAGGAAATCATTGTTGAGAAAACAATCGACCGACGTGAGTGAAAGTTGGGCTCTTATCGTAAGATAAAATTTCATTAAATATTTTTTGATATAGTACATAAATGAAAAGCTTAGAATAGATCTTTCCTTAATTCGGCATTGACATAGATATAGAATAACTCTTTGGAATAAAAATCAAATTTACACGACGCCCCATCGGCTTCAAATTTTAATTTTTCTAAATATTATTATAATATATTATACTAAAGTAATCAATTGAAATTATATTGTATAAACATTTTCAATCGAGCATCGTGAGCGATTTTTCCACGACGACTCGAAGTTAGGAATAAGAGAAGCAAACGGAAAACCAATCGACGGAAATTAGCATAGTAAAATGTCGTCCGTTCTTTGACACTGATTAACCCCGGTTAATCCAGATATTTCACAGTACATGGATTCCTTTTCCTTTATTTTCTAATCAACCGAAATATTTGCAAACGAAATTTTCGAGTTTTACTGCTTTTAAATTAAACGATAGAATTTAACAGGTATTTCGTATTACCTTTTGATAATTAAATAATTGTTTTCTCTTTGAATATCTATTAAAATTGAATGTATATGTTTTGGATTAGAAACAAATACCTTCCACTCAAACTGGTCGATCCCCTTCGGCAATGTCGTCCACCTGTACCGGTAGTTCCGTGCAGGGTCAAGTTTCCGGTTCCAAAGGAAAAATAGCTTCAAAGGCGAAGACACCGACTTCCGGAGCTACGCAGAAAACATCAACTAGCTCCAAATGTGGAGGAAATGGCGTAGTCGCGTAAGAATTCTTTCTGTAATGACATATTAAAACTTGAATTTTCAAGAAAAAGGAAATTGTATTTTTTCATGAATTACTGTTAATTATCTTCAGTCTGAAGTTTGAATATTCTCTCTAACACTAATATAAGACGAATTACCAGATCTAACAATATTCTTAAGTTCCAATGCAATATAACTTTATTTACTAAAATCATTATTAAATGTTTAAACAAACAAAAACTCTAATATTTATATTAAAATTGTTAATGCTCTATATTAGAACATTATTAAAAAATTTCTAAAGTAGTACTAAATTAGAAATTAAAAATGCAAACTCTAATTTAACTGAATAAGTACAATAATAATATAACATTAATCATTTTTTTTATTAATAATACTTTTATAAGATGATGCGCTTATGTAATATGTTAGAAAGTGTATCCGAACATTGAATAAATCTTTCAGAAACAGCTTATTTAATAATATTATTTTACAGAAAAAAGAAATTAATTAACATTCGTTTATAACTAACCATCTCCTATTAAAAATATCTTCTTACAGCGACAGTCTGGTAGCCTGTAAAATATGCGGTCGACGTTTCGCTCAAGACCGAGTGACCCTTCACGAACAGATTTGCACGAAGACAGCGCAAAAGAAAAGAAAACAATTCGATGCGATGATGTATCGCGTTAAAGGCACGGATCTCGAAAAATTTGTCAGATCAGGACACTGTAAAAAGCAGCCCGAGGTTAGTATTCCTTTATCTCATTTTCCGATCACAAACGTCCCTCGTCCTAATCCTTCGCGATCCTTCGCAATCCTTCGCAATCCTTCGCAACTTCCCTTCCAATTCAATACACGAAATTTA
This sequence comes from Osmia lignaria lignaria, assembly GCF_051020975.1. Classification (NCBI taxonomy): domain Eukaryota; kingdom Metazoa; phylum Arthropoda; class Insecta; order Hymenoptera; family Megachilidae; genus Osmia; species Osmia lignaria. The sequence continues at coordinate 11,307,285 of NC_135043.1, forward strand.
CCGAATTTTAAATGTTAATAGTGTAGGTATATTATTTATTTGATAAATATTAAATGCCTTCGTTTGAAAAATATAGAAAATTAAATGGTCAAATGAATAAGAGGACGAGAGACGTGGATCGTTCTAAAGGGATGGAACGGTTGTCGCTTGTAATGTTTCAGAAATTAAAGAAACCGGTACCGAAGTCGAACTGGCGCCGCAAACACGAGGACTTTATTAATGCAATACGATCGGCGAAGCAGGTGCAAGCGCACCTGGCTGCAGGAGGGAAACTCAGCGATTTACCGCCACCACCAGCCAGTGATACCAGCGATTACGTTCAGTGTCCTCATTGCGGAAGAAAATTCAATCAATCCGCTGCTGAGCGTCACATTCCTAAATGCGAAAACATGTTACACAATAAGCCGGTACACTCCCGAGCACCGAAACCGAAGCGTTAATCATCATTGCCGAGAAGAACACCTTTATTTTTTAGCAGGATAGAATTGAAACTTTATCTTACGCGAAAGAAGCTTTTCAACGAATCAAATTGAAACGATAATTATTTATTTAAAATGATAACAAAAATATTCTACGTTAAAGCTATGTATTAAAAATAAATTGTTCGTAAAGTCTTGTTCGCCGTTGATACATATTTTAATGCAATTTTTATACGTAAAAAAAGTTACACTGATTTACATCTGCAATTTGACCCAAGTTATATACCAGTTCTTTTGCGTGATATTGAAACAAATGTATTTTTCAATTACCTTATGAAGTTTATATGTATGTATCAAGCGAAAGGAGCTTATGAATTTTATATATATATATATGGTCATTTTTTGAAGAGATTGTGAAGGTAAATTTACAAAAAAAGCTTGAGTAATTCTTTATTTCTCTTTTTTAAGAATTTGAAAACTGATATTTATGAAACAGACTTGGAGGATATACAATGTTCTATTGTAAGAAGCTTCAGAACTTTGGAACAATTGCTTTATACGTATTTATACACTTTTTATACTATAATATTAATGAAAGATTATACGAACGTTCGTCATTTTATAATCAACTCTCCCAAAGGATATCACCTCCATACGAATACTGAAAATCACATAGAATTCAAGGATCAATGCTGACCGATTAATACCACGAATATTGTGATTTATTATTTTGTAAGTTTCCATCGCGATAGATCGTCTTACAAGAACATTTTTATAGCGCTTAGTCTCTTTAATAAATGAAAAGTGTTGTAACTAATAAACTAACTTTTTAATAAAAACAATTTTCTTTTTTTTTTTTACGTGGTGGAAATCTTCGTAGAAGATTGTACGTACGAAATGTACGTAGTTCACATCCCTGACTACAGATAATAGAACTGGGAAGAGTGGTCCCCGCGAGGTCCACAAAGAAAAATAAAATAATAATAAATAATTAGGAAGCGTGGACTTGTCCCATAAAGGAGAATAAAATAATTAATAACTGAAAAGGGTGGATTTTAGTTCATAAGGAAAGATAAAATAATTAATAACTAGAAAAAACGAAATAAAAGGGGTCCTCGACCAAGGCCAAGAAGAGGTATACAATTATAAATGTTATTCCCCTTCGATGAGCTTATTTAATAAGCAAAAAAAAATAAATGAAGTAAATTAAATTAACTCTGGAAAAAACTTATACTGGTTGTGCCCTCTTCATACGGTCCTGACATTATCCGGGGCTTCGGAGACCTCAAAGCAACGATAACTCTCTTTGCATACTGACATTATGGTATCTGGGGTTTCGGAGACCCCAAAGCACCAATGACTCTCTTTGCATACTGACATTATGGTATCTGGGGTTTCAGAGACCCCGAGTATCCTCTTGGGGTGCCAAGGACCCCTGTTGCCAACCCGGGGTCCTGAGAACCCACGTTACAATTCTGGGGCTCTGAGGAACCCAGATGACAATTCGGGGTTCTCAGGAACCCAGATAACAATTCTGGGGTTCTCAGGAACCCTGGGTACACTTCTGGGGTCCTCAGGATCCCGCAATACAATTTTGGGGTCCCTAGGATCCCAGAATACATTCTTGGGGTCCTCAGGATCCCGGACTACATTCTTGGGGTTCTTAGGCACCCAGAATACAATCTTGGGGTCCTCAGGATCCCGGAATACATTCTTGGGGTTCTTAAGCACCCAGAATACAATCTTGGGGTCCTCAGGATCCCGGAATACATTCTTGGGGTCCTCAGGATCCCGGAATACAATTTTTGGGGTCCTCAGGCACCCAGAATACATTCTTGGGGTCCTCAGGATCCCGGAATACATTCTTGGGGTTCTTAGGCACCCAGAATACATTCTTGGGGTTCTTAGGCACCCAGAATACATTCTTGGGGTTCTTAGGCACCCAGAATACAATCTTGGGGTCCTTAGGATCCCAGAATACATTCTTGGGGTCCTCAGGATCCCGGAATACAATTTTTGGGGTCCTCAGGCACCCAGAATACATTCTTGGGGTCCTCAGGATCCCGGAATACATTCTTGGGGTTCTTAGGCACCCAGAATACATTCTTGGGGTTCTTAGGCACCCAGAATACATTCTTGGGGTTCTTAGGCACCCAGAATACAATCTTGGGGTCCTTAGGATCCCAGAATACATTCTTGGGGTCCTCAGGATCCCGGAATACAATTTTTGGGGTCCTCAGGCACCCAGAATACATTCTTGGGGTCCTCAGGATCCCGGAATACATTCTTGGGGTTCTTAGGCACCCAGAATACATTCTTGGGGTTCTTAGGCACCCAGAATACAATCTTGGGGTCCTTAGGATCCCAGAATACATTCTTGGGGTCCTCAGGATCCCAGAATACATTCTTGGGGTCCTCGGGCACCCAGAATACAATTTTGGGGTTCTTAGGAACCCCGAAGCAAATAGCGAAATATAAGAACGAAAAACGAACAAATCGTGAAACTCACTTGTTCGGAATAGTGATGGGTTTGACCGGATCTAGCGAAATATAAGAACGAAAAACGAACAAATCGTGAAACTCACTTGTTCGGGGTAGTGATGGGTTTGACCGTCACAAACGAAATACACTAAGAAAAATTAAAAATAATCATATTTTATTATTCCTTCCGGCTAGCTTCATGTAGGTCTCTCTGCATACCGACCTCATATCATCTTGGGGTATTATGCACCCCGAAACACGGATGGCGGTCTACATACCGATATTATGGCATCTGGGCTGTCAAGAACCCCTTGTATCAGTGGTGTTCTCTGCATACCGACATTATGGCATTGGGGTGTTAGGGACCCCAACGAATTTAAGTATGTACATTGAATAATTAAAATGATAGAAGAATTTACGTCAATTATATAAATAACTCAAAAATGAAATTGGATAAATTATATAATAACTCAGTTGCTTTTTTCAAATGATTTATTTACCAAGGTGCATGAAGTTAATACAAGTTTATCAAACAATTATTTTAATCATTTTTCAGGGATGTAATGAACACAGGGTTGTAAAGGGGAACCTTGTTATTTAATCCCTCTATCGGGAAGTAGCGAAAACTACGAGGCAACTTACCGACTGCCGAAGGAAGGGTCGATAAGTCGGTAACTCTTCAAGAAGTTTCCACTGCCTTTGAATAGTTGGCGCTAGTGTCTTGCGTTTCAGAAATTCGATCGATAAGTCGTTGAGTAGTTTGAGCATAGATGACACTCCGCCGATAAACTGAAACGAGAGTACATACCTCTCAATATGATAATGAGTTATAGTAAATTATTCGCAAATTCTAGGAATTATTGAATCTATGATATTGGTAGCGATAAAATGCATGCGTAAATTGGTCGGGATCCAACATAGCAGACGACGTGGTATTCCCGGTGTAAGGAAGGATAATTTAAAAAATCGTATATTGTCATGATTAAATTCCAAAGTCTTACGATGTTTTTACGCCTATTTAATATCTAAAAGAAATATGGATCACTTACTTATCTTGGTGGCTATGGTACATTTATTGTACTGTCCATTCACAAAAGTGGAAGAAAGTTTCAATCTGCAGGCTATGCATGATATCTTATACCATAGTTTTGACCTGTCCGAGGTAATTATCGTGGTGCAGTTACCAAAAACCGTAGAGACATAAACATTTCAACATGAAATGAACATGGACAGGTTGTAGGAACATATTTATCTTTCTTGACAGGTTGCTGACACATAATCGAAGAGATATTACGCAAAATTTTAGATATTATATTTAGAAACAGATGCATGTATTTATAAGCTCACGATCAGCTGATATAATTTATGCTTAAAAAAACAGCTGAAAGTAAAGTGTTAACAAATTTTTAACAGTTCAGAATTTTACACTACAAATACTGATATATTTATAATCTAGTATGACATTTGAATCAAACATTTATTCTGTTAGCTTATAATAAATGTATGTTTATTTAAAAAAAATGGAAATTAAAAGTAATTATTTGCAATATATTTTTTTGTTCTTTGATAGTATGATCACCATGAATTTCCTGGAGTTGTGCCACGATCATTCGTGGGACCAATGATAATATCAGGCTTGGCATCACCTCTAATAGCAATCATTAATTATTTGCAACTTAACAAATTCTTTGCTCAGTATGTTGGTAAGTTGATTAGTAAGTAAACTGCATTGGAATTATTTCATGACTGTGTTTAATTCATTATTAATCTTAAATGCATATGTAAGAATAATTCTTTAGTTTGTGGACCTCAGTAAGAATAACTAACATTATTGTTTTCAGTAAGAGCAATACTGGGTTTGTTAGTAATAGGTATGTTAAAGCTATATAGAGATGCTTTACAAAGTATCTTTGGAACACAATTTACAAAATGGTTTGTTGCCATAACTGTAACACAATATCATTTTATGTATTATTTAAGTCGTCCATTGCCAAATATCATGGCTATGCCATTAGGTAATTTTAATTTTAATATTACTATATTTACTTTATACTTTATATTAACTCTGGATTATTCATATATTTTAGTATTACTTGCTTTATATGGGTGGTTGAAGCAAAATCACATGATATTTATTTGGTCATCTGCAGCAGCAATAATAATATTCAGAGCAGAACTTGCTATGCTACTGGGCTTATTCCTTTTGTACGATATAACCAACATGAAACTGACTATATCAAGGTATTTACATATTATATTGTGGACCATTGATTCCTAGTATGGCTGTAACATTACATACAGAAGTGATTAGAATCATCAAGGGACCTTCTGCAAAACTGCACTGATTTGTAAGCTTTGTTTGCTTATAAAACTTATTAACATAATGAATCCCTCTTCTTTAAAAAGTAACTAAATCAAGCATAGATCCTAAACTGCAATAAAATTTGTGCTACTACTAAGACTAAAAAGGAAAGAACTGAATAGTTTTATAATATAGAATACTTTTCTTTGTTAAAGTTTGTTAAGCCTACATCAAAATAATCTAGTATATAATAAATTTATAAATATAATAATTTTTTAGATTACTTAAAATTGCAATACCAGCTGGTATATTTTTTCTAACATTAACGGTTGCAATAGATTCTATATTTTGGAAACGATTAGTATGGCCTGAAGGAGAGGTGTTTTATTTTAATACTGTACTTAATAAAAGTAGCGAATGGGGTGTATCCTTTGTTAATGTTATTTTCAACTTTATATGAAAGAGTAAATTTTAAATATGTTTACTAATCTTAACATAAAAACAGACATCACCATTTTTATGGTACTTCTATTCAGCACTCCCACGTGGACTGGCTTTGTCATATTTTTTAGTACCTTTGGGTATGTTATGGGATGCTCGAGTTCGAGCATTAACAGTTCCTGGTATTGCATTTGTTCTTTTATTCTCATTTCTACCTCATAAGGAATTGAGATTTATCGTATATGTCTTTCCATTGTTAAATGTTAGTGCTGCTGTTGTTTGTCATAGAATGTAAGTACTATTATCAATGAGTTTTATAAATTGTCTTTCGTTTTTGCAAATTTTCAATTATAATTATGCATTTTTCTTTTCCTTCAAATTAGATGGGAAAACAGAGCAAAAAGTCCATGGAATGGATTTTTGGCACTGATCATTATAGGTCATCTAGTTTTAAATGCTCTATTTTCTATGTTTCTTTTATGTGTTGCTGGTTCTAACTATCCTGGTGGTTTAGCTATTGCCAAATTACATAGACTTGAAAAAGATTCTGTTAATCCAGTACATGTACACATTGATGTTTTGACAGCACAAACAGGAGTTTCAAGATTTACACAAACAAATAGCTCTTGGATGTAAGTTGTATAAATAAATGTACATATTAGATAAAAATGAAACAAAGTCATTACAAGTTATAACTAATTTATTGTCAACTATCTTCCAGTTATTCAAAACAAGAAAATTTAACCATTGACAGTCCTGAAATGCTTCAATTTACACACCTTCTAATGGAGGCTAAAAGTAAATACTCACCAAATATAAAACCGTATCTTAAAACCCACGATATTCTAGATTCTGTAGACGGTTTCTCTCACATAGCGTTAAACTATAACATGTTGCCACCTATACGAATAAAAACTAGACCAATAATATTTATTATGAAAAGAAAATCAAATATAAAGTATGATCTGAAAAAAGCAAAAGCACAAATTCGTGTAAAACAGCAGAATGGTAATGATATACGGAAAAGCGAAGAAGGTACATATATAATAAACGGTACTGTTCAAAATATGGAGCCAATATTAGATGAAATTATGGAATCATTAGAGCAATTTGAAAAACCATTGAATCTTAATGATATGAACATAGTAGATACAGAAAAAAAAGAAACATTAAAATCTGGTAGTACAGAAACTGATGTCAAAGAGGATATTGAATTATTTAATGTAGAACAAATATCTACTAACTTATCTGGAAATGTATCACCTTTAGAAACATCAGTTGAAACAGAAATATCACAAAATATATCTGAAATAGAAGATGATATTACTAACAATAATACTAAACTACAACACGATGTGGAAAATAGTTCTGTTGTTAGGGAAATGGAATTGGATGTAAATGGAGAAGAAAATGAAAAGGTAATGACTGGAAAGCAACAAGTAAAACTTGGTAACAGTCCAGAAGGTAGTACTATAAAGAAAGTTGTCAAGAAACTTATTCAAGAAAAACTTGAAGCAGTTAAACTTAAGAAGGATACGACGGATGAAAGAGCTGAAATTCCACCAAAAATTAGTGCCAAATTAAAAAGAGTAGTTCCATTAAAAATAGAGACACCACAAAAAGTTAGGATTATATCAAAGCAAGAACTAAATGAAAAACCTGCTGTTATACAAGAATTAAAAGAAAAGTCTGTAACAGTTCACGAATTAAAAGAGAAACTTACAATCATTCAAGATATAAAAGAAAAGCCATTTCAGAATATAAAAGAAAAACCTTCCATAAATCAAGAAACAATTAATGAACGTAAAAGTATTAATGTAAAAGAAAGTATTAGAAATATAATAAATCAATTTAGAGAATTTGAAAAAGATTTTGTACAGGAAGAATTAGAAACAGTTAAAAAAGAACCAGATGTTAAATATAGTGAAGAACCTATGGAAATAAATAGAAAAATGTCCGAGGATTCATTAAATGTAGGAGATATTACCACAAAAACCAAGTACTCAAAAATGATCAAAGATGCCAAAGAAAGTCTAAAGGATATAATAAATCAATTTAAACAAATAAAGAGTGAATTAACTTCTGAAGAAGATGATCAATTTGATAGGATTGAAGCTACATATATGGATCGGCCAATTGCCGAGACATTAATGCAGTTTAGTGAAGCTTTAAAAAATTTAATACAACGACGAAAAAAGAGTACAATACCTGCTGTAAATAATATTGATAGTAATAGTGACATATCTAAATCAGAAACTCAGCCAAAAGTAATTACAGGAAATGCTCAATTTTTAAAAGTTCCAAATTATAATAAAGAAGAAAAAGTAGGAAGAGTCACACAAAATATGCAAAATGCAAACGATAATCCGAGTTCAAATAAAGCATTTGAAGAAAAATATTTGTCAACATCTGCATCTAACAAAAACGTCCGATTAAATGCTGAGAAGTCTACTGATGCTGTTTCAAATAATATACTAAAACAATATGTTTCTAGTGAACAGGACGAGGAAACGCAAAAGAATGTTGAAAATAGCTCAAACGATTAAATATTAGAAATAATTCGCGGTTTTGTGCTTTTTTAATGAAACAGTTATCTAATTATAGTAATATGTAAATACGTTGTTCTGTGATAACGAAAGCATTGTACGTCTTAATCCATGCTCGTGCATTACCAACACGGAAAAATCAAAATTTATTTTTCCTATATTGTTGCTTAAAATATCAAAGAATATTCATTCAAAACAGAAGAAAAATTTTGTCTAATATATAGTATCACAAACGTGCCACAAATGTAATAACTTTATATATGTATCGATGTAAGAAAGAAACAATTCAAATGATAGATAAAACAATTGTTTTACTTACTACAAAAATGTCTTAATAATTTTGACATACATATTTAGATGTTAAAGTATTAATTAATATATTATTTGATATAAGATTAATATTTATCAATGCATGTTTAGAAAGATGATAACTTTATTATTCATCCTTGGATATTACAAATTGATAAGCTACTATTTCATAGTGGTCTTATTATTTCCCTTTTATGTCCTTGCATTTAGATTCTGCTTTATTATATTTTCTGCTATTTGTTCATTACCACAGTTAAATTATAGCAATACATTTTGTATTGCTTTTTTCATCAAAGAAAGAAAAGAAAAAGAAATAGAACTTATCACAAACAGGAAGTACATTCATTTCCATATTGGTACCTGCAGAGCATTTAAGTGCCTTTAAATCTCTTCCAAATTCAATTTGTTGTAAAACATATTTTTGGAAAGATATGTATGTGTAACATACTATGTATAAATATTTTACAATAAGTAAAGATATTTAATGACAAAAATTGTACATTAATTCCCATGTTACTATCAATCAGTAATTAAAAGTATACTAATTATAATCAATATTAAGTTGTAATTTCAAATTTTATTAAAAATATAAATATTTAACATTAAATCTCTTTTTGATTTTAATGCACTTTTTGTATTTTTGTCAATATGTTAGTGATATTCATCCATTAATTTACAAAAGAGTTTAAAGTTTGCAATTGCACTACATATAGTTACAGTCAAACTTAACCAGTATACTATTTTATCACGCATACCGCATTTTAAATATGTAGGCCGACCGTCTTCACGCTATTAAAAGAAATACAAATTGTTACGGATATTTTATATTATATATTCATAAAAGTCATGTATACCTGCATCCTTGCTTGTTTGAGTTTAAATTTCTGATATGCTTTTTCTGAAACTAAATTTGGGGGTCCAGTATAAATTGATCGACGTAATGAAATTTTATTAAGAAGTCTTGATCGTGGGATCTACATATTAATTTCATACGTATATATTTAGCAATAATTTTTAGTCTCGCAATCGGTAAATATTATACTGAATATTATAAAAAAATATTTACTCACGGATAACATTTTTAAGCATATAGGAGTGACCAAGATCCAGAAAACGTTTATTTTATGCAAAACAAAAGAATTGAACGTCAAATCGTAATTGCTCTCATTCGCGCGAATGCAGTACGAAATCGAAAAAGTGTGCGATTATCTTTCGCCGTTATAGAGTTGGCGAACGTGGAAAGGAAGTTTACTTAAGCAGTAAGACAAAAACGCATGCGCATTTGCTACCCAACGCAACAGTCGTAAACATTTTTTCCATTCAGATTCTTCACGAGTTTACGCTTGTACGTTAAATAGAGCGTCTTGGCGGACGCACCACGATTTTTCCGCGTTTTCATATGATTTCGCGGAAAAAAATGGAGTCGATATCGCAGGCTCGGTGTACGTGATACGTAAACTTATGAGTTACTGGCATGCGGTGACGTCATCCGGATCGTTCTGGAAGAACCCTGCAGGACAATAATGGCGGGTATGTATTCGCATCAATTGGTAGTCGGACGAACACCTTGTCTGGAGCATAATGTATTACGACTCTTCGCTTTCAGATTTGTATGCAAAATACAACTGCACCTATTGTCAAGAGGATATCTCGGGTTTACGTGTAAGATGCGTAGAATGCCCGGATTTCGACCTCTGTTTGCAGGTGAGACGAGGGAACGCCTATTCCTCAGTCACGTGTTCGTATCTCTTTTCCCTCTCCTCCCTCTCCTCTTTATCACATCTTCGTCTATCCTTCTGGGATTACCCGATTTTGCGTATTGTGATTCCTTTTTCAGTCCCCACCCCTCTTTTTGTCGACAAGTTACTCGAGTAACTACCTTATTACTTAACGATTGAATGAAACTGTTGATTGTGAGAGCACGTGCGCGCGAATTTCATCAATTTTGAAATAAGAAAATCATTTTATAAGGAAGATTATAATTGTTTCTTAATTTAACAGTGTTTTTCCGCTGGAGCTGAAATTGGTCCACACAAAAATGATCACTCCTATCAGTTTATGGTAAGTGTTGATTCATTAATGTATTTTATAATGAAGTTAATTAGGATTTGATATAAAAAATAAATAATTTTTTTGTTTACAGGATTCTGGTACCATTAGTATATTTAATGGTAGAGGAAATTGGACTGCTAGAGAACAGCTTAGACTTTTGGATGCCATTGAACAATTTGGTTTTGGAAATTGGGAAGATATCAGTAAACATATCGAAACACGTACTCCAGAAGGTAAAGTTACTACATACTTCATTTAAAAAATAAATATTTAAGAAATCAGAGAATACAACATAATTAGAAAAACACTTTGAACATAAAAGATGAAGGATTTATTAACAATAATATATATATTTTTGTGCAGAAGCAAAAGAGGAATATATTGCTAGATACCTTGATGGTAATATTGGCAAACATACATGGCCACCAACAGAAAGCTACAAACCAAATCTCACAGATCAAACTAAGTCAGATAATGGCCCATTATCACCTGACCTCACATCTCGGTTACCACCTTTGGACATCACTCCAGAAGAAGCAGCACAGTTGGGGTATATGCCACAACGAGATGATTTTGAAAGGGTATGTAATTCAATATCCATTATTTATTGAATATATTGATTAAAATTCAAAAAATGTATTTTGCAGGATTACAACCACGAAGCAGAATCACTTGTTTCTTCGTTATTCCTGAATCCAGCAGAGGATGATGATTTAGACATAGCACTCAAGCTTGCCCAAGTTGATATGTATACCAACAATTTAAGGGAAAGAGCGCGACGGAAGCGAGTGGTGCGTGATTATCAGCTTGTATCCGCGTTCTTTTCTTCATCCAGGAAAGATAAAGCAGTGAAGAAGAAGCAAACAAAAGAGGAGAAGTATGTTTGTTATCTACACAAGCGGGAAATTATTTGTGTTTATTATTTCAATTGAAATCTCTCTATTGTTTACAGAGAATTTAGGGACAGAATGCGAGCGTTTGCCCAATTTTATACAGCGCAGGAGTATGAGCAGTTTCTGACGAATCTCGAAAGGGAAAGAGAACTGCGGTTACGTCTTTCAGAATTATATCGTTATCGTGAACATGGCATCACGAGGCACGAAGAATGCGCTCATTTCGAGCAAGTGATGGCACAAACTCAGGGACAAAATGATGCTACGGATCATTGGAATGAAAAGAAATCTGTAAGTATTCGTATCCACATATCTACCAATCTTTCCCACATTGCAATTATATTTGTAATCTTTTCAAACGATATGCCCTCTTGGCGATAGGGCTCTTGGATTATTATTTCTGTCTCATAACAAACATTAACAGTCTTTAAAATTAGGCAAGACACGAATATGAAACACCACAACCTTTATTATACCGTACACACTAGCTTTTGCTTCTCCTTTAACTAATTTCATTGTTTGTGGTGCGTGTTGCCAGGCATTTGTGAACAGATTGTATCAGTTTGCATTTCACTTAGGGCAGCAGTGGGCCGTCCACACCAATACACCGCCACACCTCAAAAAGAAGGTACAGAATTACTTTAAATCTGCTTAAATGAATACATTTTATTTGCGGAGTTGCATTATTAATTACACCTAATTAAATGCTTTCGTTAGAAGGTGAACGTTTGAACTGTATTTTGCAGAGAAGAAGAAAAAAATTACTCTTCCATCGACCGAAAGTACACTGCAAAAGACTTTCCCAGCAGCAGCTCCTCAATCAATCAAGTCAATCGGATGACGACTCCAGTCAATCCGTGGGCGGAGCCGGATAACAATCCAAATTCTTCCAACCAACATACTACAAGCTCGAGTTCTATTGCAGAAAAGAATTATACTGCAACAACTTCTGGAAAATCTTGTTCAACAATGGGACATTCGGAGGAACGAGATATCGAAATGGAGGCTGCAGCTCATTTGCTAACGAAACAAGAAAAGTCCTTATGTCTTCAACTTGATTTAAAGCCAACGCAGTATTTGACACAGAAAACATTGTTGTTGCAAGTAAGTTTTTTCTACAAATAAAGTTATTAAAGAGTAAAATCATATATTTCTTTGAAATAATATTATTTATATTCCGATTGCAGGAGTATCTAAATGGTAATAGAAGATCGGGCGTTGTACCTCAGTCGGAACCAGAAAGTAAGATACTACATTATCTGGTAGCAAATGGCTGGATCGCGGCCAATTGATAAAACATGTAAAAATTACTGACCATTTCAATTCTAAGTCACTGTCTATTTCGCAAACTAAGTCCTAGGTATAATTGAAATTTGAGTCTGATTTAATTAAACATATAGGGCAGGTAGAGAGAGAATGTGTGTGTGCGTGTGTGTGTGTGTGTGTGTGTGTGCGTGCGTGCGTGCGTGCGTGCGTGTGCGTGTGTATAGTTTGACAAGTAACGATATTGATTCTTTACTATAGAATTTCATGAAACTTTGAAACAGCGAAAAAAAAGATAATCGTGTTTGGCGAATAAATTGTTATGAATTCTAACATAGTTGATTTTTTGTTTTGCTTGTTAATTTATTCGAGATCAATTTCGTAAGTAAAAAAATGATAAGTATACAAATTTTGTTATGAATATTTTTTTTTGTTTTATTATATTAAAATTTAGAATGTAAGTGTTACACGTAACAACTCACTCGCCAATCATCGATATTTTTACCGCTGTTTAAGAATTCGGATATTAAATCATCATCGCCGTATTGCACGAAATGATTTCGTATGCTGAGCCGTATTCGATTCTAACGAACGTCGTTATTTTAGGTTTTCTGTTGAATTTCACGTACAAGTAGGAATTATTTCAAGGACATCTCTTACACTGCCTTTATAGAGCCATTGAACATATTGCTCAATTAATTCTTCCACTATGATGTTTTTCTTGTACAGACTATTAGTTGCACATACTCCTTTCTATCTGTTTCGAATGTGATTTGTTACCATATTTGACAATAAGGAAACGTAATACATAGAAGTCACGTTATAGTCGGGATTTCTAAATCGTTGTTTAATGCAACGTTTTAAACGGTTGAAAAACACATCCATCCGGAAGCTTTATTAATCGTTATAATATATATAACAATATTTAAAAGTTATCGTTTGGATGTGTTAAAATATATTAAATAAAAAACATTTAAAAAATATTTGTATAGCTGAGATTCATAAAAGTATTGAATATTTAATAATAGATACATAATGTCCTTAAAAATCACCTACACGTACTCAAAAATATTTGCTTTTGAACGTATAATCGATTGAAATTTTTCTATTAAAAATATCGAAGCATGCATAATTATCGCGCAAACCAATGCATTTTATTCTACTACGGATTATCGGTTTTCTTTGAACCATTCAAAGAATTCCTTATTGACGAAGGATGGTACAAAGAACAGGTCATAAGGACATTTGTTATTACCGTGAAGTAATGCTAGGTAATTTATCTCTGTTACCTGTGTAATATTTGTACATACTGAAGAAAGAAAGATAGTACCTTCCTAGTGATACTACGTTTAAAGCACAAAATGGTGGTGTAATGTGACGAGGCATTAAACGTATAGTGTGATAATGGTGGTGTTCTAAACCAAAACTCGTATTGCAGAAGAAAAAAAAAAAAAGACACCTTAACGTTTTAGGAAGATAATTATTTTCTATTGCTTGTATAGTCGATAAACTTTAAACGAAACGAAAAAGGGACAACATGTACTTCCTGACGGAACGTGTGCATTTCAAAGAGAAACAGAATCCTACTTGATTCGATTCTTACAATTAGATTCGTGTGAAAATACGTTTTAACTGCTTTTACTTATCTTATTAAACCTGTACAGTGAAGGGTAATCAAGTTTAATCACTTGATCGAGGGTTTTTATACGTCTCTTACGCTTAAAAAACTTAAACACAGGGGGAGAAAAAAGAAGTTAACGTCGTTTGCTTTAGAATAATTCAGTACTTCCCAGAACCGTCACGCTTACCGAAGACTTGAACTCTTTTCTGTTTTTCTTTTTCCAGTTCAAGCAAAAGAGATATAAAGCATAGTTTATTTATCGTTTAACTTGTATCATCGTATAAATGTAAGAAAGAAAATATAGATATATATGTAAATACATAAAAGAGACACTACTCATAATTGTGAGTAGTTATAAAAAAAGGCGTATGTATAGAGAAAGAGAAAGAGAAAGAGAAAAAGAAAAAGAAGAAAAAAGTCTAAAGTATCTTTTATTAGAAACAATACTTATTATGGCGTATTGCTTAAAGTAATAGCTAGGTAACGGAATAGGGAAATAGCTGCTCATATTTTTTATGGAGAGTAGAAGACTATTGTCCCTTTTATTCTATGTATTCTATTTTCTGGCTAACCTCTTGCAAACTATGCAAGCAGTTTTAACCCTTTCATTGCTATTAGCATTAATGTTCCTATTATCATGCTTTACTACTGAACTAAGGTGTAGTTGAAAATTTTTAAAATCCATTTTACTTGTGTACGATGGGAGCTCTAAGTTATGTTAATTTGCAATATAAGTAGACTCGTCCTAAATTCGCAAATTTTATCAATCAGATCATCGAACAGATAATGAATGGTTGTTAACATTGAAGATATACCGAAATCAGTTGCAGTGAAAAGGTTAAACGAATTAAAAAAACTCTTTTTAGCATTAATTTTTATTAAATTTTTTATTTGGAGGTGGCTCGAAAGGTGATCGATGCGAGTTCAATTTTTTTTGTTATACGATTTTGTTATACGATCAATAGCTTCAATTGCGCTTTAAGTTTGTTTTTTTTCCTCGTAAACGAATTATTTGTAGAGAATGAAAAGAAGAAATGTCTCGATACTTTTATCATTGTAGCAACTTGCAAGAATCGACTTGTCTTTAAGTCGTTTTGACTGTTATATTCGAATAAGAAGTGGTCCACTACGAAATAGGCTGTTTGTCCTAAGACAGTTATCTTTTGAACGAAGAGGTCCGTACGCCTTCCTGTAGTTACTTAAAGCTAGTAATTTATAATGTTACGGAGAGATTCGAAATGAAAACGTCGCAACGATCTTTTAGAACGTATCGCTACAACATGATTAAAATTTTTATAAAGTTTCTTTAAATTATACGCATTAACGCTTGTTATTTTCTTTTTCATCTTTTTTTATTTCGTGATAATTTCAGTCAAGAGAAAAAAGATCGTTGACGATAGAGATAAGTGCGTATTGAGTTTGAAAATTAATATGACAATTTTCGAATAATCTGTATAACAAACTCGTTTGTTAATCCTCATTGTTCTGTAAATAACGAAAGAATTAAACACGTCGAATGCAAAATGGCTTTCATTCTTGTACTTGAATCAAACAGTCGTTGAATGTATAAAAATAAACTGTAAAAAAAATAGGTATTTTCCCTTAACTAGCGTGTTTTTATTTGTTTCCTCAACCATTCCTGTTTTTTCAAATCAGATTTTTTGATTCTACATAAATAAATAAATAATAAATTGATCGATGATCAATGGTCAAGGTAAACTAATATTCTTTTGGAATATTCGTCGTAAAAAAGAAAATTAATATCTAATTACTTCATCAAATTCCGCGATTCACTGTCCAAATTTTCTACCTAAAAATAGTAAATATCACTGATTTGTTAAATTGCACTGTACACTTGAAATTGAATATTTTTATTAGCATATTTAGTAAAGACTGTTCGTTTTTAAAAACATTTCTGTTTCCTTTTCTGAGCAAATATTTGCTTCTTGAGTCAGTCTTTTTGTGCACATAGTATTTCTCAATTTTTTGTATTAAATGATCGAATGATTTATTTCTTTCATAAATCACGGAATTGTCTGTTCCATATTAATTTACTGTATTTAATTTAAATATCAAACATGTGAATTATTTTCACAATCAAACTTTTTAAAAACTAACAATCGGTAGAAAAAGATTTACAGAAATTTATTCAGCGGATGATATATGGAAACACGTACAAAAAGTCCAAGTTTTTTGGACAGTATAATTCGTGTTTCGATCCTCGAATGAATAACTTGATCCTTCAAGTTATTTCACCAGGGTTTCTACGTTTCACGCATATTTATTCATTTTGTTTCTGTACAACGTATGTTACACGTGTTCGTGCTGTTCTTATTTAGTGTCACTGATTAATTTCTTGGATTACCCTTGACCGATTTCGAGAAAAACCGAGACAACCTGCTTATTCCCTCGACATATGTATAAAATATAATTGTATAATTATTGTAAATATGTTTGAAAATTCCAAGAAAGTTGAATTGCTTTTTAATGTAATTGGATAATTGGATTGGTCTGAAATTTAATAGTCTGTTCGCAGGGGCTCAAAAAATCGGATAATAGTGCAGTATCTGAGACAAAATTGGAATCTTCCTTGTTTGCCTTTAAATATCATCAAAATTAAGAGGAAACTAATTTCATATAATTTCATTGTTGATTTAATATTACTATGTGCCAGTTCTCATTAATATAATTAAAAATAGTTCTTTATTTAATTGAAAACAAAATCAGTATTAAAATATATGTAGTGTTTTTCAACAGATTCTATAATATTTACAATTTACTAAAAATCAACTGATTTTTAAATCTAAACATTGTTTGAATAATGGAAAGGAAACTTTTCAATGTTAATATTACAACGATGCAAATCAGATGACTTATTTCCTTTTATAAAAAGTAGGTATTCAACTATACCGTCACCATCAATTTTTCAAATTTAACATTTCATAATCCTGGGAGAAACAATTCAGTTTTATTTTAAACAAATCATTTTATACACTGTCTTGCTTAAATAATCTGGCACAGTAGATGATAATGTATTTTTGAATACGCACCATCTTAATTATTTCCGCGAAATAACTTTTGCGTGTAGACACGAGGAACTGTAAAAAAGGTACTGATTCATCTGCTTATAATTTACATTAAACGTTATTTGCAAACATGTTATAAAAACTTCATGACGCAATCGTATGATTAATTGATCTGTAAGATTGAACGAGAGAAGGTGAACATAAACAGAGCACTTAGTACTTCCTGTCTTTCACGAATCGTGTATCATTTCGGTTAATAAAATTTTTAAGAATTTTAGTGAAAACACGTTGATAATAGAACGAAAGGGCGCTATGTGAATCTAGAACTATAAAATGTCACATCGTTACTAAATTGTTAATACGATGATTCTATACTTTAATGAGAAAATTATTTTCTCTGCGTCTTTAATGAAACATCTGATTACTTCATTCTGGAAAATGATACATAAATAGGAAATTCATTCAGATCTATAAGTATGATACAAAAACTTAATTACATCGTCATAAATATGTATTACTGAAGAAGATATTATAGAAAGATTCGATTTTTCTTGAACTTTGAAATCGTAGTGTTAAATATTCTTTCAAAATTAATAAAAACAAAAGCTATCACATTTATGTGCTCAAATATACCAATTTAAATTTTATATTCTGTAAAAAAAAAACAGCTCAAAATGAACAAAAAATTTCTAAACCAGATATTAAAATAATTAAATACTTTTTGTGTCTTTGATACAAATATATCAGGGTAGGTATATTTTCCTCATTTCAGAATGTATAAACGGGTGTCCCCCAAAAAATGTGCATTAGTAAATTAGTGGAAACGTTTCGAGATACGTTTCACGATAGAATTGAGCTCGTGAGTAACGTTAATGAGAAATTGAAAAAAAAAAAAAAAAAAAAAAAAGGACATTAAAATGTGCGTCATCATTGGATCAACAAGCAAGTCGAATATTTTCCAGAAGACCCAACAAAACAAAGGTGAAGGTGTATAAGTTTCCAAGTGGGGTTCAGCCTGTATGAATCGTCGTTGATCCCACCTTCGTCCACCTTGGGTATCTGCGATTGATCCTACCACCTGGACACTCGGACATATATAAGCATCGCGATCCAAGAAATCTGTACAATTGCATCTAATCGCAGCTTAATACATTCAGGTGAGTGTTCCGGACCATCTAATGTGTCTGACTACCCCCATGGCTTTTTAACGTATCGAACACGTCAGGTTCATTCCTGATTGACATTACAATGTATTTTTATGTTTAATTGTCATTTTTGAATATTCATTCGATATTTGTTATTGACTAATTAAAACATTTTCTATTAGATTAAATGAAATTTGATTCCTCTTAGAACTTAATAGAACATTTACATTAATAAAATAATAAAATAATAAAATAACTGTATAAATGATTAAAAGTGTTCTAATTATAATTTTTATTAACAGAAATCATGAAAGTGTCAGTGCTTTGCTTACTCCTGGTCGTCGCGGTTGCCTATGTCGCCGCTCGTCCTGAGGAAGAAAAATACACCAATAAATTCGACAACGTCGATGTAGATCAAATTCTTAACAGTGAACGACTATTGAACAACTATTTCAAATGTTTGATGGACGAAGGACGATGCACAGCTGAAGGCACTGAACTGAAGAGTAAGTAAAGCAATCTAATTGTAAGTTACTTTAAATTAGAAATGTAAAACTTCGAATGAATTAGAGGTATTTGTACTTGTATAATTTTAATATTTAATTTTATTAATTAATTAACCCTTGAACAAGGATATTAACCTAAAGTTAAATGTATGATTTTTTAACAATTGTGGTCGGTCCTTTATTCACACATTTCGAATTTTAATTTTGGTATAACTAATTATCTTTTTCCCAATATTTAGAAGTCCTTCCTGATGCCCTGGCCACCGAGTGCAAGAAATGCACGGAAAAGCAAAGGGAGGTTACGAGAAAGGTCATCAAATACCTAGTGGACAACAAACCCGACTTATGGCAGAAACTGATTGACAAATACGACCCGGAGAAGATATATAGAGTGAAATTCGAAAAAGAAGCTAAGGAGATTGGCGTTTCCGTTTAAACCCAATGAAAAAAACTCAAAGAAACGTAATTTTTGATCGTCCAATGGCAATCAACGTTTTTAATCGCTCTCTTAATCAAACTATAATTAAAAAAATACAACGATGTGCATAACAACCGAAGTGGTCGAGTGTGTAATAAAAAACTAGAAATACATTAACTGTGCTGTTTCTGTTTTGATTTTTTTGTTTTGAAAATAAAGATTTCGTCAAATTCACGAGTTTCGTAATATTCTGTGCTCGTTCGTACTCTCCTTTTACTTTCGACGTCGCGAACGTGAACACGTCTTGATTTCCAGCGATTTAGTATTCGACGTGCGGCTTTTAACTAACCGCCGAGGCCTTTCTGGATACCGATAAATATTGACCACTATTATGTAATTTTGAAAGCGATCCACGTTCTCTTGATACTACTACCACCTTCTTATTAAATCTAACTTCTAACACTGTTTTGTAATCAGTGTTTCGTAATTACGGAAAAAGAACTGATAAAATAGATTGATCAAATATTTTGTCTGCCATTTGAAAAATTGTAGAGAATATTTTAATTAATTTCTCATGAAGTTATCCATCTATGATAATCTAATAACACTGTAACCATAAAGTGTCATTTATTTCAGTTTGAAATAAATCGTTTCGAGTGACGTCAAATGGTCGACGAATGAATCGTTGTTTGTTCTCGATAAGTGACAAATGAGTATTTCGAAACATGTAACGAACAGGGTTTCATTAGAGATTCATGACACCACGATTAAGGAATCACGGTGATAAATTATGCTAATAGCAAAGCAGAAAAGTGGACTGTAGATAGGGAAAAAAAAAAAAAAAAGAGTGACAATCTGAATATAGATGTCAAGGATTTCTTCTCTAACTAACAACAAGGTGACAATACCTCGATTCACATAAATTGTACGAATCGATTTTGTGGGTATTAAAATTCTGTTTTACGTAAGAAACAAGATGCCTGATTTAGAGAAAACAACGAATTTGGGCATTCGAGTGGAAAAGTTTAAAAAGAATTTTTTTAAGTATTACCTGCAACAGTGTCCAAGCTTGTTCCATATTTGCTACGACCCCATAGGCACTCATAAGAAGTCACGTGCTCTTATTGGATTTTTTCTTGGATTTTTTATGAGTGTACTTTTATACGAAGGCATCATCGTTGATTTGAATTTTGATCGATATACTAGCTTGAGCCTTGCTGGCATTATCGTATCGATGATGTCAATTGGATGTGCCTCTTCGATTCAGGTACATTTAATTTTTAATTTTTGAATAAAATTTCTCTAGAACAATTTTTTCCTTCACCATAATAAAGCTAATCGTAAGTTTTTTAGAATGATGTATGTATGTACAACGAAACAATCAAAGCGCGCACAACGCGCATGCTCAGCCGCGGGAGTGTCGGCTACGAGAACCGCACTCGACCGTGGTCGCGAACAAACTACACGACGCGTCGCGTCGGTTCGTAGCCACCACTCCCGAGGCCGCGCATGCGCACTGAATGCGCGCGGTTTTTCTCTATTAATTTAAAAATTAAGCCTTTACAAGCATTTCGTTAAAGGGAAAAGCTACCACTCTCTGCAAGAATGCTCACCCCTAGCCGAAAATAAATATTTTAAATTTTACCTCGTCATTCACAATAAAAATTAATTATAAATTAACTGCCTTTGTAACAGGTGAGGTGCGTTTGTATTTTAACAATCCCAGCATTTTTTGGTCGTTCAGGTCGTAGCATGTTGAGAGCGTTAGTTCTCGGATACGTAATAGCTGGACCATTATTTAATTTAGTGTATAATACAAAAGAAGTAATGAGGACTTTTGCTTGTACCTCACAATTAACGTATAATCTCACCAAGACAAGGTTTGATCTGATGTTCAAGCCTTTTCAACAGGTATTTTAACTTATATATTTGTTTATCAAATTTGAATCATAGAAGAAAACAAAATTAAAGTTTTTTTCTAATAGAATTTGTAGAATTTATAGAAAACACTCTATATATTTCTAAATTTTAATCTTACTGTATTTATGATCATTAATGAAAAGGCCATTCTTGCTATGAAAGCGGATGCTAATGAAATAAAAGATACTCTATCGTCTGTGAGGGATTTAATGAGTCCAATCGTGGAAGAAATAGAAGGAGAAGAGGAAATGCGGCGATTGAAGGAGGAAAACGATTATTTAGATGAATTACAAGGTGATACGATGAGAAGCAAGGAAATCGAGGATAAACATGAGAAACAGATCGAGAATGCTAAATCGGATGGTGACGTGTTCGAAGCTAAATACAAGAAGAAGATCGAAGCCAGATGCGAGGAACAACTTAGCCGGGGTTCAGCAAGGTGTAGGTGTGTCTTAAAAAAGGGAAAAATTTAATATAAATTGATTGATTTTTCGTCGGAACAAACGATGAATCAATAATCAATTTACAATTTAGTATTATCTATTAGCAAATATTTAATTTCTGACGATTTAAAGGGATATGTTCAGCGATGCTTACAACAAATGTTACGAAAAAGTGACCATTTTCGTTGCCTGGCTGTTGTGCTGGCCCATGAAACTTACTTTCGTTTGTAATCTGGTTCAAGCACTTGGAGGTTCTAGTATCTGTGATCCTGAGGGAAAAATAGATAGTGGTATTGGTGAAGGATATGCTGCTTTGAAAAGTACGTGTTTCAAAAATTTCCTCTATTAAAATTCAACGAAACGATCCTTCTTCATTCAAAGGTACTCGAGATGAGCTCAGCAGGAGTCTGAAAGACGCGAAACTTCAGTACAAAATCAAAAAACCCGCGGTAATTTTGGATCTTCAGGATTCAGCGTACGCTGCTAAAGCCGTGATGCACGAATTTGCTGTACGAAGAAGACTTTTCGAATCCGTAATGACCATCATAAAAAGATGTTTATCCTTCGTGTTCCTAAAGATCATTTTGAGTGCTCAAAAATACCATGACAAGTATCTGACGGAAATTGAACACGATAATATCTATGTGACGCCTTACTTCCGGAGGATTGATGCGAGAAGAAAAGTACGCGGTAGTATGACCTTACTGCCATTGAAGAAAATTGAAAGAAAGAAATTCGTTGATCCTTATAGCTGGAAGCCAAGTTCGACTGAAGGATTTCATTTAGCTGGACAATTGGTGAAGCTACTTCTTGAATTAATTGCAGCGAGTGTTTTTGTTATTTTGGATTGGTTATTCTTTGAAGCGTTGGATTTAATTAGAAGACATGCTTACATAGAATACACTCAAGTAAGATTTTCATTCAAGTTATAGACTTACTACGATAACAAGAAATGAGCTACAGAAACCAAGAAATGTTAATTTCCTTCTTTCAGGCGGGTCACCATGATTTGTTATTAGAAATCCGTGGCACAGGAGTGATAGCCTCTCTGATCAGAAGTGCCATTCGCGGCTTTAATGTAAAGAAACACATTAAAACGGTGGTTACAAACGAAGCTTGCCTTCCAAGGCCTATGAAACTTCCCACCTACGTAATCCTCAAGATCTACGGCACATTTTTCGGTACTTTCCTTCTGATATTCGCGTCCGTCTACACTGAGAGAATGCGTCGAGGGATCTGTTCATTTTTCTATCGAAAAAGGGAGAAGAGACGAGTGTTGTATCTCTATAACGAGACTCTAAGACGTAGAATCACTTATGCGAAATTCATGAAGGCTAAAGTGAGAACTATGGTTAGAACACGCCGTTTGGAATACGATATGGACTTCTGGATGGCTCTGAGATTGAAATGGCCAGATCGTTTTGGATGGCTGGAATATTTCGCTTGTGCCAGAGATAGATGTTTAATCTGTGAAGAAGTGGAGCCTAGAAAAGGACCAAAGCATCGACAATGTACGACACCTGGTTGCCCTTTTGTCCATTGTTCTGAATGCTGGAGAGATGTAGGGAAAATATGTTATGCTTGTGCCGAGATATCATCGGATACTGATTCAGAAGAATACGATACTCAACGCAGTGATTTTTGATCTTAATTCATATTTGGATAGATGGCACTCGGTAAATGCTATAAGTAAGTCGCTTTAATACATACATATATGGTAAATCTCACGTAGTAAAGTCGACAAGAAGTTTCGGATTTCATTAGGAAGTAATAAAAAGTTGAAACAAGGTACAAGGAAGCGTCTTAACAGAATACAAAATGGTGTGTAGGAAGAATCATTTCTAGTATTACAATGTCTTATCGATTTCAAGATTCTACGTTCCTATCAAGTACCACACGATTGTTCGTAGCCAATGTCGCTTCAAGGAGATTCTTAGTAGACTATAATGAATTCCAGGGACAGAATTATTTATGCTTATTTGATGTAATTCAAGGAAAAGCTGTGATTGTACGATGAATCGAATGGAATTAGAATGGAATCATGCAATTTCACAGTTAAACGAATTCTGCTCGCGTAAATAAGACAAGAATGCATCAACAGATTTTTCTTGTATTTAATTTTTAACTACAAGAAATATAGAAATAAATTTGAAAACATTTAAAGTATAATTTTAAGTATATGTATATGTACATATGCTGTTGCATTCTGTAATCTACACTTGCAATTAATAAAATTCTTATATGATCTCTTACAATTAAAAGAGCCCTTTAAGAAATAACGTGCAACGAAGCTTCGCTAAACATTTCTGAGACTCAAATCAAACTTTGAAGAGCATATATACACCTAGTTACAGATATTTGCTCATTCGTGTTACAACATCTAACAAAGGAAAATTGCTTGCGTGCTTATTTTGCCCAACGAATTACA
Source organism: Osmia lignaria lignaria (assembly GCF_051020975.1). Taxonomy (NCBI): domain Eukaryota; kingdom Metazoa; phylum Arthropoda; class Insecta; order Hymenoptera; family Megachilidae; genus Osmia; species Osmia lignaria. The sequence goes on from NC_135043.1 coordinate 11,331,498, forward strand.
ATTACCCTGAAGTAAGTATAATAAATAATTGCGGTTACAATTTCATGCAACTAACGAGCCATTTTCTAAGGATATATAACGTCCACCGTAATAAGCTCAACGTTCAGTGATCAAACAAGCAAGCTTCGAATCTCTTCGAGTAATCAAAATGAAGACCATTCCAATTGTTTTCGTATCTGCAGTTTGTATTTTCTTTATGAACGTATTTGCTGAAGACAAGTATACGACAAAGTATGACGGTATTGATATTGATTTGGTATTGACCAACGAAAGACTTTTGAACGGATATGTGAATTGTTTATTGGATCGTGGATCTTGCACCGCAGATGCTACTGAACTTAAAAGTGAGTATTTTATTTATTCTGAAATGCTATCGGCACTAATCAAAATCTTAACTAAAATTTTATCTGTAATTGAAATTACAGAAAATCTGCCCGATGCTTTGGAACACGACTGTTCAGCTTGCAGTGAGAAGCAGAAAACAATTGCTGATAAGGTGTCACATTTTTTAATTGATAACAGGGTTGAAGATTGGAGTCTCCTCGAGGCGAAATACGACCCAACTGGTGCCTATAGGCAACGTTATTTAGAAAACCGAGTCAAAGAGAAATCTATAGACTAACTTTTGATGTGCTGCTTGTTTAAGTGTGCTTTATGTAAACATAATGATACACTGTAACTTCTTTATGACAACTGCAAATATATCATGAATATGTATGAATAATAGAAACTTTGCTTATTAAATTAACCCTTATTCATGATAAAATTTCAAGAACTCATTCATCGGATTATATTTAACTAATTACTCATTTCTTTCAAATTCCTGGCCCACCAAAGTGAGACAAGTGATACGAAGGAGCTTCTAGATGCTACCGTTCACCCTTTTCTCTCTTGTGAAAAAAAAAAAAAAAAAAGAAAAAGGTAAGTGGAGATGCTGTATAATCTTGTGCTACATTTTGCGGTTTCGAGTTACCAAAAATATCCTGTATCCGGATATTCAGGGAGGTTGTAAGGTCCTCGTTCCACGTGGGTGGTCAGATCCCTAGGACAATCCTATTTTGTTTTCTTAGAAGTCCATGATTTCTATAGAGCAGGGAAAAAAGAGGAAGAAGAACACGAGTTTGACCCATAACAGGCACGTGACTGGAAAGAAGGAAGAAAAAAAAGACGTCGTACGAGTTCGGAATCGCGTGCACGGTAAAGTTTAATGGCTGCACCACGGTGGCTGCCCGGTGGCTGCCCGGTGGATGCCGAATAAACAGGGAAACGCATTTACAACGAAACCGACGACTTTTATGAACTCTTCGGAACACTTTATTGCTGGCATAGCTTTTTTTCGATGCACGATACCTGAATTCCGCATAGATAGAAAGGATTATGGCAGAGATGACCACCATGCCTCCCCTTTTTAATCATTTCTTTCAGGTAGCTCGTGTATTCTTTATTTTGGCCATATAATTCCTTCTAAAGAACGCGCTCTTTTTAAAATAAACCAACCGGTTTCGCCATCTATCAGAGACTTCCGAAAACTGTTTTAATTTCCTGGTTGATTTTACCATTATCGTACAGTCGTACACGATAAATTATATTCTTTTTGTTTACTATAAAAATCTTTCTAGACTGCGAATGTGTTTTATAGACTTCTGTGAAAAATCTATTATTAATATGTCATATAATTATATACTATGTATTTATACCTTGATATGTAAAATAACATGTAAATTTCTTTATACAATATGCATCTGCAACATTTTCTTAGAAATAAACTACAGCTTAAACATTTGTTATGTTAAATTTTTTGTCCTTTTGTATGTAGCTTTGTAAAAATTTGAATTATTTTATTGTTTGATTCTTATTAAATTATTAAACTTATCAATAAAAGTTATAAATTTCAAAATTCTTTCTTATGGAAGCGCGTCGATTGGTTCATACGTCTGCCTGTAGATGGCTATAACGTTTTAATGCCCGCCAACGATCAAATATAGTTTTAAGATGAATAAATAAATAAATAATTAAAATAATGAAATATAGGGGGTAATCAAGACAAAAAGGGGGTATAATTTTCAGACAGATAGTAAAAAACAGTAAAAATTGATAAAAGAGACTTTGCGCACCTGATATTATAATCGCGATAGATTACAAGGACCGTTGATGATGATAATCGTACGATCAAGCAGAATTCCATCTAATTGTAAAATACCGACCGTTGTTGGCCGCATCTTTGATGTAAACCGTACTGGACGCTGTCACGGTATTCGATAGGGAACAGAACCGAGGAACAAGGATCGTTACTCCACTAAAGTAGCTCCGACTGTCATTATCTCTTCTGGAAAGTCAATCTGACGCAGCATTACACAAAGTGGTCCTGTGAGAAAGTGCACACGTGTCCAATTGAAGACAGGTAGCCAGTTTCGAATGTGCCCACACGTGGCCCGACCGACTCCGTAATTAATGCGTGACATCGTACACAAACTGGATACATAAAATCATTCGTTTTATCTGAGCCACTGAGAAATCGTAAAAAAGTTTCTTCCACATTAAGCTACTGGTTATTGGTGTCTGTAATATTGAAATATGTATATTCGGATGCAACGTAGGCTTTTTTTGGTTAATTGATAATCTCTTTGACTCTTGACTCATGATAATTAGTATTTGATAAAAATAGGGTAAAAAATAATGGTTCTGGAAGAACCTAGAGAGATCTTAATCGTCCCTGTCGAAAATCGGTTCCCTCGAGATCTCTGAAGCAGTCAACGCGATTTCCCGTGGCATTAGGGCAGCAGGTAAACATTTTTCAGGAACGTCGAAGGATCAATATCGACGTGGAAAAATCGCGTAACAGTAGGGGCTGTGTATGTACATAGACGGGGCGCATAATAGCAGAGACACAGTCTGCCGCCTAATGCTAATGCAACTACCATTAGCAAGTAGTGAATCGAATGTAAAGTCAGACGTAAGGTGAGACCACACAGGTCGATGTTGGAGGGTTATACGGGGCCAGCAGATGCAGTGCCCCATAAACAGCGGGGCAGGACCACCCAACGCGCTTCTTCCTTCGTTTCGTTCCTTCGTCTGTTTCCTTAATAACCACGATAGCCAGCCTGTTCCTGGGCGAGAACGCGTATATACCTGCTACGACCGTGTGTATTAGTGAATACGTAATACTAATCGCGTAACACACTGTTAATTATTATTATTTAATCAGCCACCGATTGCGCAATCTATTCAACCTATTCCGTTTGAGAATGGTATCTTTAATTTAAGTGAAAAAAAAACAAAAACAACTGGAGTTTCCCTCTGCAATAATTTTCCTTCATCATCGCATTATATTACGATACCAGTTTCGATGTCACATGCACATGAGTCGTGGTCGTGGTCGTCGCCTGCAGGGTGAAAAATACTTGTGCGCCCGAGCGTGCCGCGTACTCGATCGGTCTCGAACGAGAAGGCATCGATCTCGCCATTGATCGATCGATCCGGAGGTCTCGGATAAGATGCTGTCGTCGTCCTGGTCTCGTCCTGCTCGTCGTCCAGCACGGGGTGGACCACACGCGTTGTGTCGCCTCTCTCTTCCCTTCCCTTCCCTTCCCTTCCCTTCCCTTCCCTTCCCTTCTCTTCTCTCCTTTCTCTCGCTAACCCACTCTATTCTCCCAAGGGACCAATTTATTAAGACCAAAAGAGAAAATTGTATTTTATTTTTCAATTCTGTTCGTTTGAATATTGGCAAATAATTTAAAATATTATTTTCTTCTTGGTTCAACGTCCTGGAGCAGACAGGCTGGTAAAGGGTTGCAAGAAGTCAGAAACACAGAAAGGGAGGGTAGATAAAATCCAGGATATATTATTGTCGTTTTTTTAGGAGAGTTGAACCGTTTTTCTCTTTCTCTCTGTTTGTCGCGACCACGCCACGCGTAAAAACGCCTTCGCACGACGTTATTTATACGATTCCAGGCTTTTTCTGGCTCTTCTTCCGTCTGTCTTCTCTCGAGGAATGCTTCTTCTCGAATTTAACGCGCGATCGCTCGCGAGAAGCTGAAGTAGCGAGCTGCCCGGCATTCCTTCGCGTAGCTCTCCTCGAGGGTGCTAATTGATTCCGCAAACCATCCACTTAAAAGTTCTTCAACCCTTCCGACGGATTGCCCTAACTGTTCCAGCAATTTATCGCAGACCAATGCCAAAGAGAGAGGGGACTTATGGAAATGCGAAGAGATTATGGTTGTTTCATTGTTGTGGCCACTGAATCGGCACGGGGAAATTGAAAGATTAAAATGATTTGTGAATTGTGAAAAATTGATAACAACTTTTTCAAAATTGACTTATGTGCCTGCTATAAAATATCAGCAATTAATAAAACCGATCATTTTCAAACAACCCTACATTACAACATTTTTACCAGCATTAAACCCCATCAGCCTTCTAAAAACATACACTTTATCGCAATTACGACAAAGGTTCGCCTTAATAAAGCAACAATTCAATCGTTAAGTAACCTCTCCTCCTTCTAATCGACCTTAATTTCTTGCTGAAACAGTAAATCTATCCTGAAACGGGTTAGCCGGGTGGAGGAGCACCGATAGACCGATGGATACCGCTTCGAACACCGATCATTACCGATTCTCGTAGCGAGGCAAGCATTTCGAAGTATCCAAAGGGCCCGCTTCGGATTCCGCATACTATTTATTACAGCGTAACAATATCTTTCATTACCTTTACCTATAATAACATCCATTCATCGTCCACAGAGAGAGAGACAGCAGCTCGATTATTATTCTTTCCATGGAACGTGTGGGAACATCCTCCTCCATTGGCGTATATAACTTAGACTTTTCAGCACAGGAGGCCATATTTTATAATATGTAATTACAAAATAATAATTAGATAAAATTTTCACGAGAAAATTTTCAGATGTGAAAATCCCTTCATTAGAGGAAAGGATGATATTATGGCCGTCGGTGATTTAAATTGTAATAAATCATAAATATGTGAAAGTTATTGTAAGGGTCTAAAGGAACCATAGCTGGCCCTCCCTGAACATATTGCATTTTGGTTAAATATTCATTTCTCATAAAGTTGGTAAATGTCGATTTTTCTTATTTCAATAATTTCTGGTGAAGGGAGGGGCTGGGTCATTCTGACTGCTGTCTAGTTACGCCAATGACCTTGCAATCGTTCCACCGAATATGAATGCATACATAAAGAAATCAGAGGCAGCAGAAGGAGGGCAGGAGACAACAGAGCGGTTGCTCCTGGACAGAGGACGAAGGAGGGCAAGACAGCCATACCAAGTAGGATGAGGATTCCCCTCGACCAGAACAGAGAGAGAGAGAGAGAGAGAGAGAGAGAGAGAGAGAAGGAGAAGGCCACCCACGTCGAGGGCGCAAAGGCGATATTTAGCGGAAGGCAAATCTCTCTGGGGCCACCCACGTCGGCTCCTTCGTTCGTCGTCGGGGCTACCTTATTTCAGGGTGCAACCCGACGGTTGTGTGGCTCTCTGGTACGGTGCGTGAGCACGGTATAATCTAAAAGTCCAGGGACGACCGATCCATCGACTGCGCCCTTCTTTCTCTTCCTGGCTAATGGGACGACCTCAGCTGACAAATTTGCCATGAAACGGACTATGCCTCTGTCGAATCCGGAAGATAAATCGTGACTCGGTTACCGCGTACACCGGATGTGGGAAAACGAGAAGAGGAAGTCTAAATGTGTACCCTGATTAGTACGTTGGATTTATTAAATATGTAAATTGGTTCACTGCTACTATTCTTTTGCTCAATTAGGTATATTTTAAACTTAAATATTCTCTTCGTATCGCTGATTTTCACAATGACCGCTGACGAGATGCATTTATGTTAGAATCTATGAAATCTCTTTAACTATATTTATAAAATAATAGAAGAATAAGATAATTTTTTTCATTCTGAACAACGAATACTATTATGAAGAGTGTTAATCGCGACAGGAAGCTCTGAAAAAGGAAGAGAAGAGCAGTCCCGGTCTAACGAGGACGCTTTCATAAAATTCCTCCGGGATTTTATGATGGGGTTTACGGTCGATTCCTCGAGGCAATCTTGGAATGTTTATTCGCTATGAAGAAGAAGAAGAAGAAGAAGAAGAAGAAGAAGAAAAAAAAGAAACACTCTGCCGAGAGATCTCGTATTCTTGGGTGATCGTTTTCGAATGGAGAACAGGATCGAAAGGAAGTCCGTGATTTACGACAATTTGTGAAAAGTCCAGGTGCACCGGTTCTGGAAATCTGATAAGTTAATTACTGTACGTGAGTCCAAGTATAATTGAATGAAAGTGGCCCGGAAAAACGTTTAATAAGCTTTAATGACCGCAATGGGATCTACCTTCGGTGGAACAAGATTTATTCGTAACATAAATTGTATGTTTATTTACTCTTTTCTGTAAATGGATATTAAATGAATGGTAGTAAGAGATTCATTGAAGAATGATACATCGTCGAATGATTCAATGCTTACCTATCTATCAAAATATCAAATGATTATAAAATCACAGTAGAAAAGAAATTTTTCTTAAAAACAAATTACTAATCAAACTTCAACGATAAAAATACAACTACAAGAAAAGAAATATCTTTAGTAAAAGGGTTAAACGTGGTTGGTTCGCAAAGGGTTAATCAAGCTTCCTCCTCTTTATTCCTGAAACGACATCCGGTACTCCGTCGAAGGAAAAAGTCTTCTTCTTACGATTCGCCTTGAGGTAACCGCGTGTACTCGCTTAATCTCATGACAGAAGAAGACGAAGAAGGCTATACAGAGTTGCGTGGTTGGGAACGTCATTATACTTGAAATAACATGTTGCACTCGGTTTTGCTTACACGAACAACATTGTGAGCAAGGTAAATTAATAATTGGAGTATTTAGCGTAGTACGATGCAACCTCTTGACATGATTCCGACCCTTCTGAAACGTGTACACGTCCGACAGTGTGACGTTACATTTAAGATTACAAACGCAAAGAGAGAAAGAACATCGAATGGAAGAAGAAGATACACGATGAAGGTGGAACGTTGTATCTTTCAGTCTTATAACATGTTGCACGGAGCAACATCGTAACGTCGTCTGTGATTGAAATTAATTCGTACTCTCGTGTGACGGACTTTTATCGACGATAATGGTATTATAACGTTAACGGGCCTCACAGAGATACGGCGTACGATCGGACGATCACGAACGAACCTCTTCGTTGCGTGTTTCGTAACCTTGTGTTATGCAGATTCTCTTTGCAACTCGCGCGAACATGTTGTTGTATTTTTCTACAATATAAATAGTATGCAGCTTTTTCCTTTTTTTCTTTAGACACGATAATTAACGTTTATCGATAATTCGTCGTATCCCTTCGTTCTATAAACCTGGGCCGGTTTCGACAGGTAGATCGAGTTATGCAACTGGAACCAGATTGTTCCATTCTCGATTCGGCTTGTGTCCAAACGTGTTATCAAGGGTTTCGCGATAAAAAGACCACATTTTCTTCGGCTTATAACGTGTTTCCACGGAAAATTTGCAACGGAAAAAACAGAGGAAAGGCTAGACCGTTGTGGATACGGACCACCCTGGTCCACTCGTGACGGAAATTTTACTACTTCATACTATCGCTTCAATAACTAATAATAATAATAATTAATGCTACATGTACCTAATGAATAATACTTATGTTAATTAATACTTATCCAAGTATTGGAATTAATGGTGTAATAACACTTGATACGACATATAATTACCTAATGATTAAAATGGCCATCATTATTCTGATTTCTTGGATCTTTTACCTACGATTGCTCGCAAACGGAAACGTCAATTCCGTACTGATCAATCTCGTATTACCATTTACATAGCAATAAAACTCCCATACCTCCTGGCTGCAAGATAAAATTTCAATTATATCATTTCTATCCGTGCGTGTCGCCTGCCTCGGCTCGACTCGACTCGACTCGACTCGACTCGACTCGACTCGACTCACAATTCATCGTTAGTACCGTATTTCCATCAGCTCGTAGCTAACGATTTCAAGCGCATAACGTGGCAAACGTACGAATACAACCGCGACAGGGTGTGCGTATAAATGCGTGTGTATGTCTTATCGAGGTATCTAATCCTCGTATTCCTCGATCGTGGACCACCCAGGCTGTATATCGCGGAAGTTGGCACGCACCATTTGCGCGCGCACATACATAGCCCGTACATAACACGGTGCTCTATTATAACATTCATATTTAATCATTTTTTTATGATATCTCCATCAATAAATTAATGTAGAATTAAATCAATATTTATATCAATACTTATAGAATAAGTAGATATTGTTTATTTATACACAATTATCCACAAATTATCCACCAATAAAGTGTTAAAATAAACGAGTGGAAAAACAACTTTAACACTGAAACTCGACTGAAATATGACCATCATGAAGCGAGTATCAAAGTAAAGAGGTTAAAATGAATGTTTCGAACACCCAGTATAATGTACAATCTCGCAAGGACGTGTCTTGCACGTGCCAGTGTCGAACGAACGAAAGTGTCGATGGTCATGGCGAATAAACTTACAGTAACGTAACGTAACGTAACTGAATTTTATTAATGACCCGATCGATCGTTAACGTTTCTCACAATCAGACCCCGATCATTTTTCATCTATGACTGAAATAACATCCGAATTTTGATACACGTTTGAAAATTAGTATAAGTAAAATACATAGGCTATTTGTTATAGCCTATAATTTTTTATATCCCTTATAAATTGGTCCTATGTATTGTATCGGGCATTAAACAGAAATTAGGTGTTGCTGGACACGAGGCGTTGATGATTAATAGTAAGAAATGACACGAACTGAAAAAGGAGGTGGTCCTCGTGGTTCGATTCGCTCGAAGGATCAGTTTGTCAGGGGCTGAAGGGGTTAAAGGGGAGCAACAAAGTATCGGATCGAGGTAAAGTGCGAAGTAAGAGACGGGCCCCTTATAATAGCGCAGCTCATTGGGTGGTCCAGCATGGCCACCGTGGGTGGCCACTCACCAACACCGTTTCGATATTAAAGCACAGCCACGTGTAACGTATACGCATTGCCGGCGATACAGCCTCGCACACGTTTACCATCCGACTTTACCGCAATATATCATTTTACTTAGCACCGAAGCGAAGAGCCTGCAGCCGGTGGCCCACCGACCCAGCCAGGAACGTAACAAGTATGTTCCGTGTCAACTTTACAACCACTACGTCCCAGTATTTATGCACGACGGATAAGTTGTGTGCTTTCTCTTCGAATCGTTGTTGCTTAAATGTTTCGCCGAAGGAAAGAAAGAATTTCGTGGAGCTACCTTTTGCCGCAGTCGATCTCTTAATGACTATATAAGCGGTTTTTAACGAGAATGTAAATCGTTAGGGAAGAAATTGAATATGCGTAAAGGGTGGAAACTGTACAGGTTGGCGTAACTCGTTAGCGCTACAAGTAATTTCATTTTACCAAATCCCTCTTATCGTACAAAACGACCCAGGCCGCCTACTTTTCACGAATCGAGCGAAATATGATGTCCTACGTGGGGAGTCGTGATCCTGTCGACGGACAATGAGATGAAAAATAACGCGGTGGAGCAGGTCGGGTTAAAGGTTTCGTTGGTTACATACGAAAAAGCAGTCCTTCTCTTTCTTTTTCGTTGCTTGTCTACCCTGTCTCGGCCAGGATTCCGCTAAGTCAATTCCACGTTGAGGATACGGCAGAGGCGTCAGTCGAGCTGGGTGGTCCCCGTCCTACGCAAACAGAGTGTACAAGCGGATACACGCTGGCCGAACAGGTAGTGCGCACGAAAATTTACGGACTTTCTGGATTTCGAGCTTGCTGTAAACGAGAAAAACGGCGGGTGGTGGACTTTGGAACAATGCTGAATGTTCCTCGTATTTATATGAGTATACCCTCGCGATGGCGAACACGCCAGACCGCAAAACTCCCCCGAATGACGACGATGGAAAACGTGAGACGCGTGGAAACAATGTCCACGAACGTGGATGTTGCTCCGATAACTTCGATTCGAATGCGATTCGAATGCGATTGTGCCCGGTTATTTTACGAGGGCGTGTTCATAATGAACCGTGTAATGTATGTACACGTTTCTTTTCAAGACGTTGCAGCAACGAAAATTCACAAACGGGACACCGTTATCTTTATGGTACTTGAATCTGAAATTTATGAACCAAGAGTATCTGCTCAGGCGTGCGAATTTATTGATAATACCGCTGCTTTCCTCTTTCCTCATTTCACTGGGAAATCGTTTAGAAAATTTCTGGTGGTCCGTAGTAGGATCACCAGAAATAACTTTATCAATCTATCTAATACCATAAACATCTTTTGCGATATTAGATATTCCAAATCGGATACTATGAAAATGCTATCATCAAAAGTATCCCGACACGGTGCAACAAAAAACAAAGATAAACCATGAAAATAACAAAGTAAAAGGTTGGCAAAACTTCTCTCGGGTATCACGTCTCTGGACCACCATCGGGCTCACCCGCAACGAACACGTGAACCCATACATACACGCGTTGTTCCCCGTAGCCCGTACGCGGCGCAACACTTATAAAAGCAGGTAATGCTAATTCAAACAAAGTTATCGTTCGGTAGATATATATATTTAATTCTTCTCTCATTTACATACGGGTTAGCTCCGGTGGCAGCGCGCCAACACAATGAGCCATTGTCGAGTGGCTCTGGTTGCAGGCTCAATGGGCAAGAAGGACCATCCAGTCAGGGACTCCAGTTAACGATAATTCTCCTAGATGAAATTAGAGACGCTGTTTAACGTGTCAAAGGACTTTCTTTTCTAGCTGCCCTTTTTTTCTAGACATTTTGGAAATTCTTAAAGAATGGCTTTCCCGCTGAGCGAGCAGTTTCAATTTTAAGCCAAAACCTTGCCCTTTTCTGAAAGGACAACAGCTACCTTTCACTATTGATTTCATTGTTTTAAAACACTTGTTGTACCTTACGGAGAACATATTATAAAAATTGAAACTAGTATAAAATTTGAAAAATAAATTTTCAATTGAGATAAGCGAAGCAGCAGATTAATTTGTGTATCTAGAAGAGGAGGTTAGAGAAATAGATACATACAAAGTAAATGGGAATAGGAGCGAGAGAATAAGAGTGAAGGATATCCGACTTACTAATTGCGACGACGTTGGTGGTCCGCAAGCATACCGCGGGCCATGACGAAAAGCGATATGGTCAGAAAAGGCAGACCGACCAAGGGCACACAACACACCCTGATACATCTCTGTGGTTACTTCGAATCAAAATCGTAAATCCATCGGAACGATTTGTTGCATTTCCTTCAAGGTAGACTGCATACAAAGTCGCGCTTGCTATTGGGCGAGACTCTTTAAAGCGATTCGGAAGCAAGGGCTCGAAAATGTATACATACCGTTATTCATGCTTTTGCACGTACCCCTTGACAATGGCGAATAAAGTAGCTTCTACGTTGTTATTCATTGTACGCATATGGAAATGCAATGGTAAAGATAAAGCAAAGATCTTTAAATTTGAAGAAGTCATACTATTTTTCAAAAATTTTAATTTTTATAGGAATAGTAGCAATTTATCTATGATAAATTACGATATGGAATTTTCTTTGATTTAATTCCGAAAGATCAGATCGAAAACGGCTGTCTACCATACACTGGAATACCCGTTTAATTAAACCGTGATTTACGTTCTGTATCATCGTTTCATAATTACCAATCAACTAACCGTTCCACCTATCGAACACTGCCACAGGACATAGATCGTATCATTAGCAGCCACATACATACATAGTAGCGAAGGGACAAGAGGAGGGACACAAAGAATCCGCCGAGTCAACAAAGATAATGACAATTCCTCGTCCAGAACGGAATTCGTCGAGGGTTCCGACAAAGACCGGAAGTCGATGTCCCCGCGATCTTTCGACGCCGCGCCGCGCCGCGCCGCGCCGCGCCGCGCCGTGCAGCCAACAATACGAACGTATCGTAGATAATCCATCGACGAGGAGAAGCACCGGTAGCGGTCGGTAGATGCAGATAGCCGTAGGTTACCATCTTCTTCGTCTATCTTCTTTGCTACTCTTCACGATCGAGTAGGTGTATTATCTATGGTGAAGGGTATAACGATTCACCTCATTACAATGGTAAAGGACGATCCACTCTTCAGCACGGAGCTGGTATAAACCGTAATCCTTGGCATTAGTCATCCTTGGATCGGGTTTAACGATGTCGTACAAGAGTTTCAGAATTGGAGTTCACATATTCTGAATTTACATGTTATAATATTGTTTAAAAAATAGGAAGACAAATATTATATAACATTTAGAAAATTATGTAAACATCAAAGAAAGTCATTAAAGTCGACAGGAAAAGAAAAGAAAAAAAAGTGTTATACGTGAGAGAAAGAAAAAAGAAGCAACAAAGGACAATTATACCTATGGTATACTTCTTTTGACACTACACCGTTCCAATAACAAACTTCCCATCTCTGAGCAGTAGTTACGCCAATGGGCAACGTAACAAGACGGAAGAAGAGAGAGATAAGAGGAAAAGTATAAGGCCAAGGTAGGAATAAAGGAAGATCAGCCGGAGAGAGATAATGGTCGTAGAGGAAGGAGAGTAGTCGACTACTTCCTTACGCAAGACGACTCGGTGCTCCACGTTCGTGTTCACTGTGCGTTGGCCGCGTTCAACGGTGCGTGCACATGAGAGACACGAGAGATGCTATCGGCCACCAAGACGGCTCTGGACTTCTCCAGACCACCCACCGGCAAAATAATAAACACGGAATGCGGCATACACGTCCGTCCGTCCATTCGTTTGTTTGTTTCTATTTCCCAGATACCATCGAAAATAAGCTCTCCCGTCGATACCGCAGCTGGTTATCGCTGATACTACCTTTGCCAGTCGCTATCTTACTTATACGAGCTGTTTTGGTACCACCACTAAGATGATTACTAATCAAACATTAGTAAAAATCAATAGCGAAAGTTGACTAAGGATAAATATGCAAATATAGGTATGCTCCAAATACTCTTTTCTAATTTATCTATCGACATGTACATGTATGTACCTACATATGTACTTATGTAACTAGCTCCTACAAAATGTGAACTGGTCGTCTCCTAACAGAAATTATTGAAATAAAAAAAGAATGTAAAAACATATAGTGTGGAAAATAGATCTCTTGGGGACTCTGACGCGATCATACGCTGCATTTCAGCTCGGCTTTACCGCTATCTCTGTCTCGCACTCATTAAGCCGATGCAGCGTCGGCAAAGATCAAAGCTCGTCTTCTACGGAAGACCGCTTAATACTGGGTGGCGAGTTAAGAGTGTCGTAAAAATTATTAACGGTCCCACTGCACGCTGTGCCTTATCGCCGGATCGCCAACTACAGTAGGGTGCATTCGTCGAAGCCGTCACGACAATGTGCAATCATATTTCCTCTCTTTCCATCTTAGGACTTTGAAACATTTTACATATTCCAAAGTTGATTCAGAATGAAACCAGGGCATGCCAATACTGTTTTCACCCACTATATGTTTTTAATTAATATTCAGGTACCATAGTAATATTTCAATTTTCCTATGAAATATTTACTCCATTTCTTTTCTACCATTTGCAAAATAACCCTATATACTTTTTTATTTAATAAAATACTTGGAAGTAGACAGCAGTAAAGCACCAATCTTTCTTCGAAGATACTCAATGAAAACAACGACAAGGTCTCCGAGAGGAGACCCATCAAAAAAAAAAAGAAGAAGGGGAAAAAGGATAAAAAGTCGCGGCTGTCCGTATCAGAATCGAAAATTGTCTCGTATTTGGCGGGACAGGGTGTCGGACTCGGTATCGCAGTGGGTGGTCGTGTATTTATACATTACCTCTTTCGATCTGCCAGCTTGTTTCACTCTATCTTTCTCCCTCTTATTTAATTTTCTCCGTTCCCTCCCGTTCTACCGCGATCTGTCTGTCCTTCTTTTCACGCTGTTCCACACCACACGTCCCACACGTCCCACACGTCCCACACGTGCACACAAATCTCGAGTGCGTGCGAGACTGCCCAATAAACGTTCCGGCGTGCATACACGCGCGTGCAACGGACACACGACGCGCGACCCCGCACAGGAGTGCTGTTACGACGCCTAATGAAGTGCATCGTTATGCAGATATTATGAAGACAGGTTAATAAGTTAATCGTCCGGTGTTAACGCTCTTCCCCATGGCTTAATGAACGCATTCAAAAAACATTGTTCCCACTTCTTTCTCTTCTATGGATGAGAAATGGTAGTTTCGTTTCACTTTTACCATGTTCCTTATTGATTTTCAATGAAATTATAGAACACGGACGAACCCCTTTGCATATGCTAAATCAATGACATGGATTTTCATTACATTTTAATGAAATAAAAAACAAATAAGGTGATCGATTATACACGCAGGAGAGAACACAGTCCGAAGCCTATACTTGTGGCCGGCAATCAAATCATAACCAGTGGCAAGGGAGAGACGCGTATAATCAATTATGCAGATTTGCTTTAGTGTGCAGTGGCGAAGAGGCAGCGGCTCGGCTCAGCCAGTAAACCGGCGTATTTCCGGTCTCGATTAATATTGCCCAGAGCAGCGGCGATTTCGATCTCCCAGAGGCCCGTAAGGGAGTCGTGTTTACGTTCGGGTACATCGGTGGCCCTCTTCCGCTCCGTCTTCGACTCTACGCCGCACGTCGGCCGCGTTCACTGCGCTTCTTGGATCGTCCGAACCCCTCTCGCCACTACCACACGGCACGAAGAACCGTGTATGTAGAAAACTTCCCGAAGACTGTGTGCTGGCAACGATCAGGAGAGAGTAGCGAGAAGAGAAACCAGGAACGAGAGAAGGAGATGCTGAGGCGATCTGTAAGTTGCTCTTGTGTGCCTCGTGCGTGTCACGTACTCCGGGACCGAGTGTGGGTAATGTTTTTGCTCAAGGGGAAATGGTACCGCGTGTGTGGTCCTGCGTCGTGCCCCCTACGCCCCTACTGGTGGCACATCGCCGTAACCTAGCAACGCAGAACGCCGCGCCGATTCAGCCAATCAGGAATAAGTTCCGATCACCTCGGCCGAGTTCGGCTCATTTCGGCTCCGATGTCATCGGTACCTGCACTGACGTACCACTATGCCGCGAAAATCACGATTTGCGAACTTGTCGCAGAAAAAATAGCGCACGTGGTACTCTATCATTTTTATTTGTTTAAAAATCTTTGTATTCTTTACGTATCTTTAATATAAATAATAAATTAAATAATTTAAATAATTTAAATACGCGTCGATTTGTAAGTAGCATTTCCATGATTTTCTAATAATATAACTGAAACTTGTCCTTTTAAAATTGTAATCTATTAAATAAACAAGTATATAATAAACTTACTTGTATGTATACAAGGAAACTGAATTTGGAAATTCAGAAAACTATTAAACATTTTAAAAATATGTAGGGGATCTCTTGATCAAAATATAATTTTTGTATGTACATACTGCTCATTTTCAATTTAACTGAATTTAGCTGTTTATAAATTTCTTCGGTATCTCTTTGCTAAGAGATAGCAAAAATTATTGCATTATAATTAGAAAAGTATTACCTGTATATTCACAGAGTTTTATAATTTTTCGAATTTCCGGGTTCTGGAACATCCTTTGCGGCTTAAGATTCATTCTAGTGCAGCCACGAAAACACGGCCCTGAATGTTTGTGCAGCTCCGATCTCGGCGAGTGGCGCCGCTGGAGGGGAGCCGTCAACTATGGCCGGCGCAGAAGGCAGGCTACGAAAGAAATGTGGCATCGCATTTCGCTTAGTACGGACTTAGACTGCTCTAAGTGGCGGTCGTGCACGCCGGTGTCCGATCACGACGACGACGACGAGGTCGTCTTTTTAGAACGCGTGACAGAGATATTACCAGACTTTAAAGAGAGTTTACAGCTGCCTCCTGTTGCTGGACACTGTGGAACACTCTCGTCTTCTCACGTCGCCTACGCCTGCTTGCGTAAACCGGATGCTCGTCACTGCCGCGCTAATACGAATTCGGTAGCCGTGGCTAATTTCCTCGAGCGTAGTGTGAATATTTCAGCGATATATAACCGTGTCAAGTGACAACGATCGTGACAGTGACACTGAAGTGCGCGTGGCCTACGTGCCACGCCAGTAACTTGTGCTAGCAGAAAGACACGATACGATTAATCTTTGTCGATACCAGATCATCCGAATATCTTTTACGTTTATATGACATAAGAAGAAGAGACACGTGTGTGACGAAGAACGTGGCTATAGTTTCGCGAAGAACTGCGAACGATCCACTTGAAAGTCGACGACGTCCCGGTTGTCGCATGATATTTCAAAACAAGCAAACTCGCGTGTGCGCCCTCGTGCTTGTCGGCACTACTGTGAATCGCGCTAGAGGGAGATAACCGAAGAGAGAGGGAATACGGAGGATCCCGTATACAGTGGAAAAAGCGAAACAGAAGGATACAAGTGAAAGAGACAGAAAGTAAAAAGGATTCAGTGAAGAGAGGGAACAGTCACGTATTTACTCTTCTACGGTGGTATGAAGCTAACCTAAAAACCGATTCTCGGTCCGTTTTGTACGTATACCATCGATGGGCACGATTCAGCAGCGCATGCGCAGAAGAAATTGTGTGTACATTGTGCGCGAATTCCGATTATTGTGGTCCTCCCAGGAATACGGTATTGTTCAATTGCGCGGCAAACAAAATAGACCGATCGAACGTGTGTTGTGAAAAGTGTTTCGTGGAAAATAAAATTACCAATGTTTCTAAAGTGATAATCGTGTTACGTGCCTCGTGTTGCGTTTCTACATTCAGAGAGGAGGGAAAAGGAAAAGGAAAAGGAAAAGCAACGACAAGTTCAAGCCGAACGAAGTAGCGTCATATAGGAGAAGAATAATATTAAAAATAATCATACTGCGAATTGTGTCGGGGCGAATGTATGACGGATCATGGTTTCTGCGTCCGGCCCTACAGGGATCCTAGCGGGACGCCCTTCTGGTTCTCAGTGCCCTCAGGGTTCGCTGTCGTCGCAAAATGGAAGTGCTTCGAAAATTCATAATGATAAAAATGCCAAAAGTCTGGAGAACGCGAAGCAACGACACGAATCGGATCTTTACATCAGGCCGAGCTGGACCGATGCAGCGATAGCATTAGATCAACTCGAAAAGGTATGTTTAATTTTATGAGTCGTATTTTATAGAAAGTATTTGAAATATTATAAAAGTTTAGGCGAGGCAAAAGCTAATTACAATATTAGAATGCAACAAGCATTTTTTAAATTTATAGAAATTTTTCATGTAGGGACAAATACTAAAATTTCATTTTTCGCGTTCTTATCCTATTTATTTTAACGACATAGAGAACATTATAAAATACTGAAAGTCTGATTAATTTGTGTAACATAATATTACCGATAGGCTGGGTGGGTGGTCATGAACGAAAACAAGAAACACGAGAGAGTAGTAAGTCTCGCGCACAGGACCGACGTGTCTTGTGCAGGCATTCAAGTCGCTCGTGTTTTTCGTATCGTGAGCGATCTAATCAATAAAATACACGCTCTCTGCGGGTTATACGGGCATCGCTGTCTCCACATACATGCCGGTTACGCTAACTAGACGTAGATAATAGTGCGAACGCACACGCCACCATATGAGCCCTCCATTCAGTTTGAAAAATTCTTATTTTATGGGTATAAATCCAGTTGTAATGCACAATTTATGCTTTTACATGAATTATACCCTGTTGATTTATGTTTCCGTCGAAACATATTATATTTTAATAAGTCACTGGGATGATTTATTTATTTATTTATTTCTTTCTTTATTTATTTGACACATTGGTTGCCAAAGTAGACACGTTGAAACAAAAATATTCTCAGAAAAATTGAAAGAAAGGTGGTTCATTTCGAAAAATGATAGACCTCGATTCACGTGCCATGCACATTTTGGCTAGCATTCTAGATGGAAAGATCTCGAGGAACGATCTAGTGTCGCAAGACTTCTTTCTTTTTTTCAGGAGAGAGTTAGAGTGTTAGAGAAAACAAGAAGGGTGTACATATTCCTTGGCAGGAAGTTGATCCTACATACTTGAACTTTTCGTTTTTCCTCCCCACATCTCACCTTAAAAAACACACGTCTCTAGACCACCCGCGTGTGTGAAAGTTTATAGCTACACTAGCTAGAGAATTTAGAGAGGCGTAGGTACTTCTAGGCGTGAAATGAAACTCCTTGCCAATATCATACTATATTTTTGATTAAACACTTTCAGGCCCATTTAACATCTTAAATGCCCTATCGTTGCAATTATTCAGAATACCAGAATCATTTCATTTTGCAATTTAAGACTTGAAGTAATATAACGTTAATTTTTTATTAATTATTAGATTGATATTGTTGAATTTTATTGAACTATAATTTTTCTAAAATTAATTTTGAAATAGTTTCAATTGAACAACCCGGTACATCAACGAGCTGGAGACCGCTCGTGTGACCACCCAGAGAGACTAGCTTGAGCAAAACGTTCTCGAGAACTGACGCTCAGTTCGCTTGTTATTATACTTGTAGGTATACGTTTTCTCAGACCGTTCCTCGCCAGTCTCGAAGCAATTGAAAGTAATGCGTCTATTTTATTATAATCGTCGCGAATTTTTCTTGACAGAAATGCTACTAGTATTAAGAGGATACAGTGTAAAGTGCTAAAAGGTTTATTAGGAATTTGTAATATTAGCTAACTAATGTTTTATAACTCCAAAACTATAGAATCTTCATAGTATAATAAATCTAAAATTTCATTACCATTTTGAGATATTCAAAGATTAGTCTCGATAGTCTCGATAGAAATTGTGGGTCATTCTGATTACCAATCATTTTAATTGTTCGGTTGAGCAACAGTTTCTGTTTTATCATTCATATGGTTACACAATTATAGTACCAGGGCTATACGAACTGATGACATTATCAGGATACGAAAAAAGAATGTGTTCGGGGTCGATGCTCCACTTTTCTTGTCGGGCTCAAAAGGGAGAGCCAGTCGGCGTATCCTGCGTTCACGTCGGATGAGTCAGTCACGGGCACTGCCCTTAACGATTTCGTGTATGGCCTACCCGTACGTATCTCTAACCCTTTCAATGCTAAATGCTGTCGACAAATGTATTGCACATAAATTCTGTCTGTATTTCTTATTGCACTGTTTTTGAAAAGGTGGAGGTCAATATAATATTAATGTACTAATGTAGGATTTTCTTTCAAGTGTCAATAGAAAACTTCCAATTCTATTAGGTACATACTTCTGAGAATTACTCCAAGTTTCTTATATAAGTTTTACATCCCACGTATCCAGTGTCTGTCACATATACACAAGGAAGATTACCGTTTCGTTCATTCATGGTTCTCCACAAAAGTCGTCGAGTACAATCGTAACGTATGCATAATTTATGAATTACAGCATGAATGAAAAGACGGAGAACGCTCGAAAGGATCGCGTGACGCGGTTGGCAACGCGATCAGGAATTTAAAGCCCTCGCCAATTTAAACTTTGTTCCTTTACTGTATCTGATTTTCCCTGTTTGGTTTACGTAACTTCGTAGAATAACCTTGATCTCATCGGCAGGTAAACGTAAACCAGAAATATGGTCGTGGTTTATCGCGTGTCAGGTAATCAGCATCGATTAGGTAGGTTCGATCGTGTGTTTTATACACCTGTGTATGTATGTACATGTTATACATCATCGATAGAGTCCATTTACTCCAATTTGTTTACCGTCCTCGAGGATGATTCAGTTACAGCCAACGACCTCGACCCCTTCTGCATCATCTCCCATACACCAATCGTTCGCTCATACATATACTTACAACCATGCGATCGTATTTCCTGTAAGCGATGATCGAACGACTGGCATTCTTTCTCACAGTTACATATGTATATCTGCTGATTACGCTATCAAATGAATAATTCGATTTGTTTTATCTTTAAGCGTTCAAAAAATTATGTGGGTGACTGACAGTTGGATTTCCATCACCAACAGTTATTATAAAAACAAGTTTTCATTATAAATTCCATTAAATTTCCTATGAAATTACGCATCGTTCAGATGCAGCGTTCAAATATGTAGAATCACTCGATAAAACCGTAGTGAAGAAAGTGAAGAGCGATGAAATGGAGCAAGATCAAAGATAACGACGAACTCCTCAGTACCGTACTATTTTATAATCGCCTCTTAATTTCTGGCAGCTGAAAATCCCCTCGGTTCCAGCACAATGCTGTACATTCACGCACGTTGCGTCGGCCCCGTTCCTTCGAGCGAGATTAAAGGGCGCCGACACTACGTGTGAGGCTTTTACACTAATAATACCTAAAGAAAGAGGGTCTCGTAACCGTCCAGAGGGTGGAGGCGACGATGCTCGACCGAAAGCAGCACCGCCTTTTCTCCACAACGTTCCTCTCGCATCTAACGAAGATACAGCTTAGAAACTCATCAAAACAGCATGATTTTAATGTATAACGCATAAACTTGATTACGTTTAATCACATATGTTCAATTGCTCGCTGTTCCTATTTCTTGGAAATTTTTTGTAAACGCGTCTTTCAACAAAAAGACGTGGAATTTCTAAATTTCTAACAAACAGTGTGAATTCTAATTTTGTCCGTAAATTCCAATTAACCGCCACTGCTCTTATCCAATGTGTACTTGCCATTTTTGATAGTATCAACAAAACGGCCGTCATAGAAAAGATTGATTGAACACAATTTAGATGGCATGAAGTACATACGTCAAAGAAACTATCGTTCTTGCTATGGAAAACGTTGCACCGCCTTGCATCGCGTCACAGTTCGAACAAACAGTTCTCTGTCGGTTGCCGAAAGTTTACTGACAAACGCTCTTTGTGTCGCTTTCCATCCACCCGGCTAGGCTTCTCGTTAGTCCGAAGTTTCGAGCGTCGCAAATCGTGGTTAAAGCAGAAGGGATAAAGGAGAGATTTTCGCGTGGAAAATCTTGAAATGCAGGAAGATGAAGCAACGGCGGCACTCTTCCGCTTCTAATGGCGCAAATCCGCCGTAAAGGTCGACGGAATAAGTCAGAAGGAAATGGATGGGTACCGAGTAACGTTGGTCGGCTCGGTCGTTCCTTTTATCCTTGCTGAAAGATACACGCCCCTTGCTTGCTCGAATCTCTTCAGCTTGGTCCTTTGCGTAGGGTCAGTAAGTACCTGATTGATGTACCTTACCTCCTACCTATATTATATTGCTTCGACCGTTCCTGAAACGTTCGACTTTGTTCCTGGATAGGCTAACAATTATGAAATTAGCAATAAGTGAGATTCTTTTACCTTTCTTGGTTTTACCTGGAATGGGCTTAATCTTTTAAGCTTTGGTAATCAAAGTTTTAGAGATTACTTTTTTCATAACCCCTCTATTAACTAACTGAAAGCATCTATGCGCTTAACTGTAGACGTAAGCGCAACTCACACGGTGCTCGATCACAATTGCATTCACGAGTGAATCGTCTGGTCGCTTTATTAAGCGTACTCGAACAAACTTGTCAGCCATTAATCACGCTCCGTGCGCCTCTCGATGTCAATCGTGCATCGAATAGGAAGAAGAACCGTGCCGGTGACGTGGTCGATTCTTCTTACCTGTACCACGCGACCGTTCGAGGTGGAAGCTCGTTACCGGAATCCAAAGCAAGGGTTTTCCTTTCGAACACCGATCCACAGTGGAATTCCTCGGCTGATTAGAGCGCCAGTGGGATCGGGTTTCTTGCGGACACTTTCCAGCCGTACCTACCGCAACAATCTATTCGTCGTTTATCCGGCAAGTCCGCGTGCGTGTATGTACACGCGTAAGTACTTCTTCAAACCCGGTACGGCTTCGTGTGGCCAACTTTTTTCCTGCCATTTACCCGCATAAGGAAATAGGGCAAGATCTATTTATATCGAGAATTCCAGATGACATAATCATTCAAAGGCAAGTACTTACTTGTCACAAGAATCACTGTGCAACATATAGCTATGTACTTCAATGGTGCTAATAGTCGGATAATTATGGTTGAGAAACAAACAGTCTGACAATACCTATGTTTATAGCAGCGAACGACTTTTTAAAGTCGAACGGGGAGTGGGGTAAAGTACGCTTAACAAATTTATGTTATTCGTACTTTTAATGTTTTTTACAGCGCGACACGAGTTTCGCGAGGAGATAGCAGACAGCATAACAGGATCTTATGTCAACGACGGTGGTCTCCGCGCCACGAGAAACCCCATAAGGCCCGCGGGGACCACTTACGGGAAAAAGGGGGAATATCCTCCTCTCTGCTCCTCTTATACACATAGATGCCACTTCCTTTTTTCATCTTCCTGCCCCTTCCCTTCCCTTTCAGTTTATACCTTCATCTCGAATTGTTACTTTATTTATTGCCCTGTTACATCACTGCTGCGAAAAGTCGGTCGTTGTGGTTGTAGTTTTGAAATTGTTCACCATTTCAAAATTTGGAAAAAAAAACATTTGGCCGGCCTTTCGATGCAAATGTACCCCCATGTATGTATGTATGTATGTACGTGCGGAGGTCCGCAGATAGTGTACCTCCGGAACCATGTGGCCGACGAGGATTGTCTGCACGTCTAGAGTTACCCGAGTCTGGGGAGCCGCGAGGCCGCGGCACGAGAGTTAATTGGCTGGAAAACCTTGCTATCCGATACTCGACGCTCTGGCTACTGCCCCGAGATACGTAAGCGTGTGTAATCTGTATTTTCATCTGTAGGTCTATCGTGTGCCGCCTTCGCCATCCTCTAACTGTACCTGAACGAGAGCGGCGCGTAGAAAAGCGTTCCGCTCCTTTTCTCCTCCTTCGAGCTCGATTCCCTTCTGATCCGTACCCTCTCCTCGTCCTTCCTTTTCTCCTCCCTCTTTCTTTCCCTGTCGGCCAGGAAAGATAGGTATTGTTGCGGGTGGTCCCTGGTGCACATTGTCAGACCGGCCACCAGGTAGTGTGCAACGTTGCCGCTCGCAATGTTGCGACTCTTCCTCTCTCCTTTCCTCTCTTCATTTATTTCTTCTCTTTCATTTTCTTCTTGCTTTTTTAGCCGGTTTCTCGATCTTCTAGCGGGCAACCACTGCCCTTGTTTCATTCGCGCCCGCGCGTGTACGATCAGCACGTGGTACCCAGTCGAGTATTTGTATCACTGTTGAATTAGACCGTTTTAATTAATTAATTTTAACTAAATGAAACTCCAATTTTCAACTTGACATACCTTAATTCGTTATCTTATCAAATTTATAAATGTTGTAAATTCAATTGTTAAAATAGCTCTAACAACACATCTAAGACTTGCCTTACAACCGAACGAGTAATATTACGGTTTCTGGTTTCTGGTTTCAGGGCAAAGCAGAAGGTCAGAGGTCTGCGGTGTGGATCAGGGCAAGGCTGCAGGATCAGCTGAGTCAGCTGGGCTACTTCCTGCAGAGGCACGCAGGCAAGGTCCTCTTCCTCGCGATCGTCGCTTTGGCTACGTTCTGCGTTGCCCTCAAGTCCGCTCAAGTTCACAGCAAGGTCGAACAGCTTTGGGTTCAAGGTAAGTGCGTTTTTTAAAAATGGTATCTAACAGTAGTTTAAGAAGTCAAAAGTATCTTAGTCTTCCTTTTTAATTTATTTTCAAAATAAATATTTGCAAAAACGCAAAGAGAAGAAAATTTATTTAAATTTAAAAGATTAAAACTTTTCCATACATTTAATCATTGTATTAATTTAATGCTTTAATTTTATTCACGCATTAATCACGCAAGTAACTGATCGTGAGAAACACGGTTGCTAAAAAATGTTGCTTTGCCAATTTTCGCGCTGATGAATTGTTTCTTGGGGTCCGCGAAGTTGCAATCGTAAATTAATTATTGTGAATCGAACTAAAATTATATTCCATTTTATTATTATGAACCTATTAGACATGACTATTTCTATTATAAACAATTTTTCGTTTATTATTACTTTCCTATAAAAGGGTTAAAAAAAAAGGTTAGTGAAACACCGTAGGAAGTCTATAAAGAAAAAATGAAGAAGGTTTCTCTAATATTTCTTCCATAAATCAGGCTTATTCTTTGTCCAGAAATGTACACTCAGGTGCAATGTTGACTTCCTTTAGTTAAGAGGAAGTGGTAGAAGTGTCTAAGTTAGTCAGTTCCTAGTCTGTCTCTGATCTCTCCCTAGAGACAGATCGAGGCCATTTAAACAACGTGTTCCGACGAATGTAACTCGTACGATATCAGGTGAAAAAATACAAAGGCATAACAGAGAAAGAGAAGTCAGAATGGAGCGACAAAAGGAGAATAGAAAGAGAGAGATACATACTCGATTTTACCCCCACGCTGATGACACACGGTACATTAGTTTGCACGCTGGGTGGCCCCTCTATATATATCCGTGGTCCGAAACGCTAATTCGAACACCCCGTTGCTAACTTCAACTTTAAACTCGCGGGTAAAATCGCGGGTAAAAGACTTACAATTAGAATTGCTTGTGAGTAAAAGTCTATAGAAAATTGGAAAAGCGTGTTCCCTTCCTCTGGGGGAGGAGGTGGGGTGTTACTTAGAAATTTTTTTAAATTTCGGAATTTTTGAATCTTAAAATTTTAGAACGATGAAGGTTCACATTTTTATGGAGGAACCAGTCCACGATTAAATGCACCGTTCAAAAATCAATTGATTTTCAAGAAACTTCCATGGCAAAAGAAACACTTTCGTATAAAGTACGAATAATGCTCTGCAAGCCACGTCCCATCTAACTGTTCCAAGGATTCTTTCGTCTCGGTCCGTTTAGCACGAGGAAACATCCGTGCTCTTTCGTCTAAGATCAAAGTTAAGGCCATAGGATTTCCTCGCAGATTAAAGATATATCAGCGTTTTATGAGATTTTAATGAGCAAACGAGTTTGCCGCGTGTTTGCGCGGGAATAAAAGTTCGGCCGAGAGTTGAACGCTCATCGGAGCGTGGATCGCGCACAGATGCTGTTTAAAATGTAATAACAGCAAAGTGTTGGCAAAATCGTTAAAACCCCATTCGTCTCCAATCAGGGAATTTCGAAAATGAATCGCCTTAATGCGTTTGTGATCGTTTTTCAGAAACGACTTTCTCTGAACCTTTATTTTTCAGAAATTCTTTCGAAAGTTTACGAATCGTTTGATTACCACTGCGAAAAATCGGGAAAAGATTGCAAATTTACTTGCTAACGTAATACATAGTTGGTGAAGATTGCGTGGTCACGCGAGAAGAAGAAGAAGAAGAAGAAGAAGAAAAAAAAAGAAAAAAATGGAGGAAGAATGTTTTTGAGATGGTGATTCGAGATGTGGATGCGTGCGCTACGCGGATCAGTACCGGATATCCGTGAGGTGACTGCAGCAGGCTGCGTTCGAGGCGGGATATGCGGGCGCAGTGTTTCGTACGAGCGTAAAAAGCGGCGGCATGGCACCGAGAGACAGAAGGCTCGACCATCTCGTGCCGGGCTATCCCTCGCGGTAGATGGAAAAGAATTCAACTTTACGACTTCACGGCGCGATTTGATGATATTCCGGGAAGACTAACGGGCATAAATTTCACCAGCCAGCGAAAGATCGATAAACGTTGCTTTATGGTTCTCTTGATCTCACGGAGAACGCACGAGGCGAGCAATCGAAACGGTTTTATTGGCGACACGGGGGTTCTCATTGTTTAATTGTTCATGTTTGATCGCCTTGCGAGTTTGTGCGCACTGTTTCCGGGTGCTTTAAATTCAAGCTCTTTACAAGGGATTGTAAACAAGAAGAATGTTTCCAGCGGAATGGTCTGTTGCCTTGACCATCCATTGTCTTAACTCTTTTTTTTTTTTTTTTTTTTTTTCTAATTTGGTGGTAAATTGGTTTATTTACTCTTGATAGCTATTATTTTTGACAGAGTTTAACTTTATGCTGTCAGATTGATCATTGAAAGTCTGCGAATATTCTTTTAGACGGCGCGGCGCACAGATGGTTCCGCTTTTGTGAATCGAACATCGAGCGCGTCCACTTAATTCAGCTCGTTTTGCCTTTATTTTCGCATACGGCGCGGCGCGGCGCGGCGCGGCGTGGCGTGATAGGTTCGGTGAACAGAGGAGCTCTGGCACACGCGCCAATATCTCGTCTCTCTTTTACTCTTGATCCTTCTCTTTCTCTTGCTAAACATCCGTACACGGCGAAGGTGGTCTCGTTTCGAATGCACACAGGTAAAGGACTGAGAGAAATAAGGGTGTCTGCTTTTGCTTCAACTCCTCAAGATAATACCGTCATATTGGTAATTCCAAGAAACAAGAACCCTTCTTTGAAAACGTTTCATTCTTGGGCTAGTTCAATCGTTTCAAAGATCGAACGATAAAATAGTAATTAGGGTAAAGTATACAATAATTGGTATCTTGAGCTATAATTCTATTTCACTGAATTTGTATTTTACATTAAAAAGTAAAATTCTTCTGAATTCTTAGAAAGGCCAGGAATGTTAATGATTTTCGCAATGGCAAAATTTAAATGTCATTTAAATAACCATTCTACAAGTAGAATCTAAAATCTAAACTTTCCTTCTTATAATCAACCGTGCCGCGAATCTCGTTTCAAAGCGGTTCACCAGAGACATCATCATCCCGGACGAAACTGGCAAAGCCTGGCAAAAAAAAGCAACGCTAATTTCAGTAGGCTGGTAGTGCAATGGAAAGAGAAGAAAAACGCGTTTCCCTCGTTAGAGAGGAAAAGCTCTGGGGCAGAGATAAATTAGCATCGGCTTAGAACTCGGAAGTGTCTAGGCGGCGTCTTCCTGGAACGACCTGTACCAAAGGGACGATGAGAGGCAAACAGGCCGCGTGCTCTGGTACGACGAGGACCGAGACAGAGGATGAAGGCACGACCGTGCACGAGGGGCCGGCCGACTGCTTACATCTTCATTAGGCCCCCATGCCATCGAGTGCGAGGGAGACGGTGAAAGGCATCGGTTCGACGAGGACCCAGCCAGAGAAGAAGAAAACGATGATGAAGAGCGGGAAAAGGAAAGAGTGTGAGCCGCGATGAAGAGCGAAAGAAACAGAGTGATTCCGTAAGGCCGCAACGGGGATAAGAAAGTCAGAAGACCCACCGTCCAAAGACCTACCGGGAATCTGTTGTTGTTGCACCGACGGACGGACGAACGGCCTCGTAGAGGGTCTCATCTTCTGTTTACCCCATGGAGTTATTGTACATCTTTGATTGTGGGATTCAATGGGTCGATCGCGAGGAGATGTTTAGTGTAACTTAATTTAATACTTCTACATATATCGATAAATAATCCTCCTATTATGTTTCACGTACGTGGAATATTTCACGTAATCATAGAGTGCTCAAAATATCAACAAATTTTGTTAGCAATTTAATTTTACTCAGACCACTTATCAAGATTACCGTAAAATGATTCAGTGGCAAGAACGAATGAGCACCGCTGGGATTGGATGGGGCTCGGTTCCGGTGAATGGTCGCGGTGGGTGGCCCGGTGGGCTCTCTGTGTGCGCCAAGCCAACCCAGCCAGCCAGCCAACCAGCGGTGGGCCTGCGTGCCTGAGCGATTGAGCCAAGTCTCAGCTTCTCCTGAGCCTCAGAGAGCAGCTAAGCTTGTGCTTCGCAAGAGGCCCCCTTCGTTTTCTTCTCTCCTCTTCCTTCTCTAACACCGCTCGAATCCCTCAAAACTCCGTCAGGAACCGTAACAGCAAACGGGCTACGAGGCTTTCTACGCCAAGTAGCCTTTAGCCCACCTTCTTCATCCGGATCCTGCCGGCCACTCGCGGTCCTTCCTTTTTCCATCTCGTACCGTCTCTACTATCCGTCCGATGGGCATCAACCCCTTGGACAGTTTAACTCTGTACGACCTACGTGTAATTCACATATTCTCAGCTATTATTAACTTCAGCTGATGACAGATTTTTCTAATGACAATTTACTTAATAAAATGTCGAGTTGGATTCACTTGAATAAGTCATTTTTCATTTGTTTATACTTTATGGCGGGAAAATCCAACGGTGCAGATGGAGAGATTTCGAGAGCACGTGGTTCTTATATTTTCACACGCCATAAAGCTGTCCATGACGCTGACAGACGTTCAATCTTGTTAGTCCCTCGGTAGGATCAACTTCCAAAACGGAAGAATCCACTTTCCGGAAGTTATTCGTAAAGTGTCAAGGGAAATCGTTTCGTGGAAAGTTTATTCAGCGACAGATGATGGCCATTGGTCTAAGAACAATTCAGCAACACGTGTGCAAACAATTGCTACAATTCGTCTGACTTTTCCTAATTCCGAATCGGCGAAGTCGATTACCCGATTTTTTCGGCTACACCGCTAACTCTTCCGCCTGTCATGTACACAACTTTACTCACCAGGGTTCACCAAATGATCTCCCTTTTGTATAAACATTTCGTGGTTAGGAAAGACAGGGTTTTGGCTAGTGTAATATCGGGAAATTAACGTATAACCGGTAATTGGACGGAATATCCCTTTAACGATTCGACGGACGTGTCCTACCTTGTCCGGCTTAACAGCCTGCTCGTTTGAAATTTAAGGAGGAGAAGTTAAGGAGGGCTGCCACCGTCGTTGCTTCTACTCCTGTCCAGGCATTTAAGGACGAAGCACGAGAACGACGAAAAAGGGGGTGGGTAGTGATCCCTCTCGTTCTATTCTCTTCCTTCGTTATTTCTCTTCCTTCTCCTTGTTTCTGTTTTTCGAACGACCAAAGAGCCGCTCGTTGCACCTGTTCTCCCTCGTAGTACGTCCCCCGCTCGTTCCTGATGGAAGAAGAGCAACACGCGCGCCCGTTACTTTCTTCTTTCTTTTCTCCTTTCTTCTTCCTTTCCACTCTTTTCCACTGTTGACTCAAGGCTCGCCCGTGTACCCCACGTCCGGTGGAGCTTCTTCCTTCAGGGCGAGCATCGAATTATTATCGTTAAACGTCGGGTTCTTGCATCTTCCAGACGAAGAAGACTGTCGCATGTGGGAGATGCAGCTCGTTTTATTCCTCAGAGATTCTTCCCTCTGGCTACCGTAATTATTCCGCGATGCGTGCAATTTCGGAGGGTGTTCATTAACCACGTTTCATTCGATTCTGACGTTCACGTTTCACTGATCAACAAAGCCGAGGCTAAACACTTGGCGATAGAAAGCGTAACCACTGTACCGGCCATTGATGTCTTCAATGAACTTTTATAATTCAAAAAAAGGGTTTCGTGAGTCGAATTTTTCCTTGATAATTTCGTTGTTAAATAGAAAGAGGCGCGAGCTTCGGCTCATTGAACGATCGGCAAAGAAAGTGGAAGAGGAGACCGGTAGGCACATTGTCCTACGCGGTTGTTCATGGATCGCGGCGGAGCGCGGCGGAGCGCGGCGCGGCGCGGCGCGGCGCGGCGCGGCGGGTGAATGAGACAGTGGACAGAGCTAAAAGACGCGGCCATTCAAGGGTGCCCCCGAGGGACAGAGAGCAAAGGAGATTCTTACATGGTACAATCACGGTAGCCGGAAGGGTGCAGATAGAACGAGAACGCGTCCGAAGCCGGTGAATCGAACAGGGACGGAGAAATAATTACAGAGACGCCCCGCCGATAAATCAAGATGCCCCCCGTTTCTCCTCTTCCTTCCAGACTCTCTCGGGCTGAATCACTCCTCTTCACCCTTTTCTCTCCTCGTTCTCTCTATCTCTCTCCTTCTCCTTCTCCTTCGTCGATCTTAACCAGTCCAGGTAGACGTGTCCTTCTCTCTCCGTTAACACGCGTGTTTCTTGCTGCGTAGAGCGTAGAGAGTAGTGTCTTTATTACGCTCGATTCTCCGCTGCATTCTACAGGTTGATTCATCTTCTCGGTGAACTAGGATGGTCTGTTCTTGGCTGATGTTATGGTTCGCGTGGGCGGTACGAGGAAGTTGAGAAACTCGTTGTAAGTGATTCCGCTCGTAAGGAAACGTTCCGCTTCTCCATCTTAACTTGCAAAGCTATCAAATTTAGCTATAAAATTGTTTCTTCGAGTCACGTATTTATGACTTTATAATTTACCCTTTTTGGGGCTCTACAATTCTTATCAGTGGTGAATTTTAATTTTAGAAATATCGTCAAGGTGAAGAAACACGCATAGCGGTTTTATACATTCCACGATAGAGCAATAGGAGGAAAAGGTGAAACGTGCGCAATCAGGTTCTCTTCTTCTTCACGCCACCTTCATTACTGTTCGTCCCTCGAAGGTTTACGGTCAGGGTATCTGTCCCTGTTACCCAGGTCGGTCACGATGACCCTTTCTACCTTGGAACAGTATCTTTTCCTCCAGCATCCACCGACGTGTTTCACCTCCCTACTTAGAACTATATATTACATAATGCTTCGTAACGACTTTCATTAACTCACGTCACGATATACGCGTCCATTATATGTATAAACATTTTATAGATCGTAGCGTAGATAAATATGGACGATTATTTCTGATTAATTAGCCGACTCGTTACCGAACGATCGTTCAAACGGTCCTGTTTTACACCTCTTTTTATCGACCATTTTATTAGCCTGTTATTAACTTGAACATGTTTATACACTGACAGAGCTACGAGCTCCCCTCTTAGGGTATATCTTCAGTACTTTATGATGGTTCGAATAGTAATTAAAATCCATAACTTGGAAAAATTAATAAACCAAATAAATTAATCTGGGCCACCAACTGAAAATAATTAAAAGAATAATTTCCAAATTCAATTTGAAATAGCACAAATGCATTTTAACAAAGTAAAAAAAAATGCTCGATGACATTCTGTGTGTTTGGAAAAAAAAAAAAAAAAAGAAAGAGAACTTCCAAGTTCTGGCTGGTGGAAGTGAGAAAGCAAAAGCGCGAACCGTGGATGCTTCGTGTATTGATCGAAAAGCAAGGTAGGAAGGGCACGAGGCTGACGTCTGACACGGGGTACGTCAGGACCCCACCTAGTCAGATTTCACCGTCAAAAATGCCGACGGCGTATTTGCTCGTTCCGCCACGGCGCGGCCTCCGAAGACCACCCGTGTCGCCTGCTATCAAGAAGGTTCTCAACCGTTCCCGGCGAAAGTTACCTTTTACAGGTTCGTCCAAACGAAATGCGAGGGTTCCGGTAGGTAACGGAGAACCAGCTGGTCGTACGCTCGATATTCGTCGTGACCAATTTGAGGGACATGGACGATGATCGTAAAGCTCGAATTTTGAACGGCTCGTATTCACCGTTCGGATAGAGATCTCTTTCGAGGGTCCCGTGGGTTTAGGTTAAGGGGGATGGGGATGGGGATGGGGGGATATTTCAGATTTCAGGATGTACAATAAATATCCCAATGACTTAAAATGGCCAACCTAACCCAAAAGTTGAATGTTCCTGATGACTTATTTGGATAAGATCGATGGGGTTGTCGTATGGAAGTGGTGGCAGGGCGACGTTTCGAATCATAACAGAGCTATTTCCATGTCTCTTGTTCTGGGAACGCTTTCGTTGGTAGACTGCCAGAAAATTTTTCTCGGTATATCCGTAAAGCCGTAGAAACGTGTGTTACGACACTGGGACCGAGAGCTCGATGTTTCTCTTCGAGGAATCGTCCGGAGCATAAACATTACCAGGCCGTCGAAAGCTTAAAGTGGCACGAGTCGCGAATAAAGCGAGCAACCAATCCCGGTGAAGCTCGTGACTTAAACATCAACTCCTCCTTTCAAGCTTCTCTGGGCAAGGGCCAGGTAGCGAGGTTTTACCCTTTGAAGAAAGACAACTGCGTTCCAAACCTGTATTTTAGACGGCCCGGCACCACCCGTTTGACGAATCGCAAGAAATTACAAGAAACGATTACGATTACACCAAGCGAAAAGAATGCTATATCTTTTATCCTTTTTAGATTCGTACGATATTAGCTCCCCCCCCTCAGGATTCATAGGGACATATTCGTTTCTAACGTTTGCTTTATTTCATCGTAGAGGGTGGAAGACTGCAAAAAGAGTTAACCTATGCCTCGGAAGCGCTGGGGGAAGCGGCCGCCTCGACGCACCAGCTCGTCATCCAAACGCCGAGGCATTCCGGGGCGAATATTTTGCACCCTGCCGCACTCAAGGAACATTTAGCGATCCTGAAGGCGGCGACGCAGGTCACCGTACACCTCTTCGAAATGTAAGCCCCTCCTTTTTTCTTTCTTCTTGCCTTTTCGTTCGACGAGTTCGACGAGTTCGACGGGAAAGAAAAAAAGGCCATTCTTCTTCAATATGAACAGAAAGTTTATAGGTAATCACAATTATCCACCTTTTTTGAAATTTTTTGAAGTATTTAAAACTGACTCTTCTGGTTCCCTCCCCCTCCTAATTACGCTACTGATATATCACATACATAAATAATCGTGATTTATCGTGCTATAAAATAATTTTCTGTTTCTTTCCTGCGAACTTCTCGAACACCCCGTAAGTGTCCAAGTGCGACTCGAAGAGAATTCTTCCAGTCGTTTATAAGACACAGAGGGGTTTAAGGGATGGAAAAGTTGTATTCATGAATGCATGTGTTTCGTGTCGCTTGCAGCACGTGGAAGCTGAAAGACATGTGTTACGCGCTGAACATACCCAACTTCGACATGCACTACATCGACCAGGTAATTTAAAACTACCACTACTTTGTATCTAGGTGATGGGCGAACGTGTGCGTGTATTGGTTACAGGATCGTGACTGTTCAAGCATTCGACTCGTGATCTACGATATAGCTTTTATTCTACGTACACTGTGACTTTTCGATTTTCCATTAGGAAATCTTGAAACTAGCGATGGTTACGTCTAGCCGAGAAGTAAAGTTTAACTTAAAAAATTGTCATAGTTTCAACTGGTGATACTTTGATGGTTGTCAGATTAAATCGTCTCCGTCGCTACGATTCCATTTCCGGTTTTTACGATGCGTTTGTTTCTCGATTTTCAGTCACCGCTGCGCTGTGTCGTTCGTTAACAGTTCTCTGGCAGTCGTAAACGTCGAAAATTCAATAGAAGACACTTGAAAAGCGTCTTAACGCGTGGCTACTTCGTTTCTTGCGCTAACGAGCACACACGTTACCGAATACCGAAGCGTTTCGAAGGAAGGAAAAAGAAAAGTCAGATTTGAAACAAACACACCGGGTGTCAAAGCGACTTCCGCCATGTTTACGAGTTTCTTTATATGTAAAGAGTATTCTTTTTTTAATTATGACATTCTATTTAAGTCTATATAACCCGTGCACATTTAGCAATATTGTTCAGAAAGCCATGTTAAGAAAGGTTGCTAGAAGGGATGGTTATCGATTGAACATTAAAGCAACGGAGACGAAGGTACATACATACAGAGAAAGAAGAAACAAGGGCAACGAGATCATGAAATACTTATTTACTGCTCTCTGCTCGCATTTGCGTATAATAAGGACGAAGGAGGAGCAACAGCACGGACCACACCTGACACCGTGTGCTGTGGTCAGTGTCAATAACCCGTTATTACACCAGGCTAATTACACTGTCGTTCATTTATCCTTTAATCTTTACCCGTCCTTCTATATTTTTCCCTTTTCCCTCCATATATGCAAGCTTTTCATTTACGAATTCTTTCTGCTTCCTTTAATGTCTCAATCTAAACTGCACGCAATCAAGATTAATCTTGACATATAAATTGTTATAACTTTAAAAATATGTACAATATTGGATCGTGGTGTTTCTTTTTATCACGATGTTCCCTGAATTCTATCCAAATTCTAGCCATATTATTCGTAAATCAAGGGAGCCGAAAAAACGAAACGCTTCGGTTGAGAGACCGCCCTATTTGAGTTTCTGAGAACGCATAGGTGGCCTCTCATAATGCCCTGCTACCAAGAAAAACGTTATGGCGATCGTTAGTGTCCACTATCGAAGAAAAGCAGATATTCATCGTAAATCGTAGCCAAGAACGTGCACGACTCGCTATTAAGTAATCCTGTTGATTAAATAACCCTTAGAACAGGATAATTTCTTTTCTTCAGAGATGAAAATTTTATTAATACTTTGATGGCTGATCTCATGCGTTCTTTACCTTATTTTTACTTAATAATTGAATAAATTTTTAAATTAATAAGTTTCCACTGTAAGTAGACCAATCTTATTAGTAACCTGTTAATTTAAAATTGCCAGAATTAAAGATTCCATGAAATGAACTGCCATTAAAGTGAAATAATAACGAACGATCATCGATTCGTTATTCGGAGCTCAGTAATTTTTCAATTACGCGGAATAAAGTTATTTCCTTCGAGATATTCTTCAACGGAATGCTCTTTTTTAGATATTCGACAGTATCATACCGTGCGCCATCATTACTCCGCTCGACTGTTTCTGGGAAGGCAGTAAACTCTTGGGACCGGAATACCCTGTCCACATACCGTAAGTAACAATAAAAGCACCTTTTCCCTTTGCAAATTAGTAGTTGAGTATAATCCATACTCAATCGCACGGTAGCTAAAGAAACCTCAACAGTTAATATTTAAATTCTAAATATTTTGGTGAAATTGATCAGCACCAACAGTTCAATTTATTCGTTATTTAGTGGCACGCAAACAAACAAGCCGGTCCAGTGGACGAATCTGAATCCATTCGGAATGCTGGACGAGATGAAAAAACTTCAATTCATGTTTCCCTTCAAAATTCTGGAAGACTACATGAAGAGAGCCGGGATAACGAACGGCTACCAAAGCAAACCTTGCCTCGACCCAACGGATCCGGAGTGCCCGGAAACCGCGCCCAACAAAAAATCCCAACAGGTAAGCAACTAACCGATCGAAACGTTGTCTCCGAAATACCAGCTTGTGTGTCGGCCGATTAAGGTGAAAGTCTTGTGTAATAATTATTGATACACACGATCGTAACGTTGCCTTTTGATATCAAACAAGGTACGTTCGCTGCCGACAAATTTGGATTAAATTGCGCAAAAAAAAAGGGGGGGAACAATGATCGTAAATTGGCTCATGATTAAAAGTTGCCTTTCCAATCGTATAGGTACTAATACGTTCAGGTCTTTCTCTTTCTGGTTGCAACTATTTAAACATTCTATATGAATTTTTAGATATCTGCGAGACGTGAAACGTTTCACGTGCCGCTGTTGGTAATAGGTTGGTAATAAGATTGGTAATAGATTGTGGGACATTGAAGGTAATAAATTATGTTGTACAATAAATACATATTATTTTTTGGCTTCTAATGCAATATGGCCACTGATAATAATCTATCAAGCAACATAGGTATTACCTTAAAACTGAAATTTAAAAAAGAGAAAAGGAAGAAAAGAGGTCAGCTAAAAATTCTTTGGCTATTATCGAGAAAGCTACCGATGGGAAACGTAACAATGCAATTACTGTGAAAATAGCGACTGGTAGCAATGGAATTGCCTCGGCAATGAGACGCGATCAGACAATATAGGAAAGGTTGGACGCTAAGATCCGTTCATAGGATCAGTGTCCAGAATAATAAGAGACCACTTGGAATTCTGTGCCCGATGACGACCGGTTGCGTGCACGTAGCGAGTCCGGTAGGTCCCGGACAGCGACGTCGATTCCGCTTTGATGTTCGAAGAATATTCCGGAGCCGGCGACTGCAGTAATGAATATTTAATTGAGCATACCCAAGGACTGCGCGTATGTACGTAAGTAAATACGTATGGTGCGACCGAAATCGAGAATTTCTCATCGCGCGAAATCGAAGGGGAATGTCGATTCCGTTCTCCTTGCGTTAACCTATGTATGCTTTCATGTGATAGTTGAAACGCGTCACTTTTACTATCTTAAATAGAAAATGTCGCAACTTTTGTCATTCTGGAAACTGGAAGTCGTGTTATTTTCAAATTATTCATCATTTTAATTATTATTAATTCAGATAGAAACAAAGATCCACGTTTTATAAGATATTGTGTCGTAAAAAAAACAGTACCTGGGACAATTTTCGACCGTGAAATTGAAAGAGGAAATGAGAGAAAGGAAGAACGATGTGTATGCGAGTCGCGTGGGTCGTGGCCAGGGGTACATTAAAATAATAAAATCAAAAGATGTGCGTCATTATTGCACTACGTTGGTGGTTGCCGTTACACACAAGCATTACGTACGCTTTTTCACTGCCGACACCATTACGTACTCATCGTGTAACTGTCATTAACCCTTTTGCTACATAGGGCGTATGTATACAGCCTCCAAAAACAGACAGTCATTTGCGAATGTTGCACATACAGGGTGTTAAAAGAAAAATAATAATAATAATAATAATAATAATAATAATAGGAAAGTTTAAGATCTGGGAGGTTTATAGCATTTATCGAGGGTAGTAATAAATGTTTATAATATTGCAAGTCACCGCCACATTAAAATTCTCAGATTTGTATATTTCAAGCAACGGAAAGCTCAACTCACTAAGCGTATTGCCCCATGTATCTCCATCTCGCAGAGATACGACCCCCGCAAAATGCAATTTCTTCGTCATCTTTTTTTTTTTTTTTCTTTTCTCGCTCTTTGAGCACATCTGCAAAGATTACCTCTTCATCCTGCCGATAAAAGAACGGGAACCGGGCACAAAAGACCAGACGAAAGATACAATGAAATTTATACATATAGGTACAAAGATGCACGTACATCCTGTTGCACGATACCGAGAGCTCACGTGCGCACGCAAGCATCCAGACAAGGAAAGAGGAATGATAAGAAAGAAAAAGAGAGAAGGAGAGATTGCAGAGGGAAGATACAAGGCGCGGTCAATTAATTTCGCATAATTGAAAGCGTGGATTTATGTCGTCCGATCTTGAAAGGAATTCTTCTCTTTTACCTTCGGTCAATTGCTCTCTGTTTCTTTCGCGTATCTCCGTTCGTGGCCCCCCTTATTTCTACTTCTATTTCCATATCGCATATGCGCCTCCGTACTCAAGGTAATTATACATAATGGGGCAGTCAGCCCTTGCTGATTTGGAAGATTTCAAGTATAGCTGCGGGCGAAGGATGTTTTAAAAAAATTAACATCATAAATACTTATTATTTTACAATTTGGTGTATCATTTTTAAAATATTAACCCTTTCGCTACGATGAATAAAATATGAATGTAACGGAAGTAAAGGAAGGGAGGCTACGATAAAGAGGTAGGAAGGTGAGGCGAAGTGTCCAGGTGCAGAGGGAGAAGCGATTGAATCGGCGTGTAACGCGACTACCTGTTCGCCGTTAGCGACTCGTGACACCAGTCGAACACGCGGAGAAAAACAAGAAAAGCGTGCCAGTAGGTACGTTGACGTTTTGTGACACGCATAGCTTTCTGTTCGTGGAATTACATAACGTTGCGACGACGTCCACGTGCAACGCGTCCCCTCCGAATCACACACAGAATCACGATCGCCGAGACGCTTTTGTTTGGTATGCCTGCACGATATCCGGTAGCATCCGATGCTACGCCCTTGATAATTTATGGCCAACGTGAAACGAGAATTGGTCTCTATACGATCGTGGAATATAAGATGCGTATACCATGCAACGCGGTGCCAACGAATTTCACTCGACGAAAAAGGGATGACAAACGGGTGCAATTCAAAATTACCATACCTTCTTCGATACCTTCTTTCCCTTTCAACGATATTTCTTCCATACCGGCTGCCATCTGTAAACCATTTGTTTACCTTTTCACCATTTCTAAAATGATCATTCTATGTATTAATTTAACCATCGTCAGTTACGATCTCATGAATTGAACTTGACCGGAACTGTCCATCAAGTTCGTAATCTTTCTGTCCAACAAATTGTTCCGGATAAACATCGTCGATTTACTTTGAAAAAAGAAAAAAATCAGCCAGCAAGATATCGTAGCGGATCACGGCAACGCGAATCGATACTCGAGACACGCGATAATCGCGGTGGGCGGGCTCTAGTGTTACCTGTGCCTTCGTGTGCTGGCACGCGGGTGTCACATCACGAGGTCCGTGACCCTCTTGTTTCGTTTCATTGCATAACAAGCAAAACTGTTATCACTTCTCAAAACAGAAAATTGCATTAGTTTCATTCATCGAAATCATATTTTTCCAACTTACAGGAGGAATCATTTTCTCAGAAAGAGAATAATAAATATAAGATAATTATTATATTTTTAATAATTAGGGTTTAACTATGTCTTACTATATGTACATTTAATTTAATTTTAATTAAATTATAGGTACTATCTTCCTTTTAAACTATTCCTCTGCAAGAATTAATGAAAAATGTTGAACACATTGTACCCGTAATTATCCGTATCGATTATAGGATCGATAATATAATATAATCGAAAAGTTAGCAAGCTTTCGGAGAAGAGAATAACGCGGATCGGCAATATCCGCGTGACTCGGTTACTTGCTTAATTACAATGTAATAACCGACGAATTAATTGCTGGTAATTAATACTCGAGCTCGTTAGTATGCAAGTAACGTGCACGGTGTATGTATCGTGTTCTTTTACAGTTTCCTTTTTTTATTGCCAATTTCTGTGAATTCGATTTTTCACAACGATTTTGCACAACATTATATATGTATATATTTTAATTTACACAAACTGAATAATAAATCTATTTTTCGATAAAACTTTCAAAGAGCATATAATGTAACACTATTATACATATAATATTGTGGTTGGATCTCAAACGGTTATAATCTGCGTGTCAGTTCTGTTTTCACTGTTCAAATTATCGCGAATTAATATTGTGTATCGTCCACTCGTATCACGTATCTCGTTGTACCCGAAACATCACGTACATTCCCAGAATTCATTCATACTTGATATTTCTACTATCCTAAACGTTCGTACGTGGCTATCGTTTACGAAGTTCATTCACACCTAACATTCGTAATAATTAAAGTTCATTCACTTCGCTAGTCTATTAAAACTATTTTGTTAGTAAACAAGTGAAAGTAAGTTGGTTTTGAAATCCTTTCGAAAATATAATTCACTACCACATAATTTCAGATTTTTTTTTATTAAATGCCAAAAATTAAACTTCTTCGATGTTAAATCATTTCTCACGAACCAAATAACTGACAATGAGAATCTAAAAATATTCGAAACATGACAGAAAGTAAAGACCAAGTGTCAAGTCACGTTAGGAATTCTGAAAGCTGTCAAAAGAATGATTCCGAATTGAAACGGGGCACGAACGGGCGTTCCTTTCGTGGCCAAAGAAATGATAAAAAACGTGATCGTAAGTGAGAGACGACAGAGGGTGGCCTAGGGTGTTACGGATCTCACAGTGAGATTTTATGGGGACCTATAAAAGGAGCATACCAGCGAGGACTTTAAACGATCACCGTCTAGTTGCTTGAACCTTATCCAATGGCTCTCTATATCATGCCAAGATAAATAACGTGGACAGGATAGTCTGCCGAAGAGCTTGATCCTCTGTAATGAATGCATTATAATTCATTAGTGTCTGTTTAATGAGACTCTACGAACATCCAATGGTTTCTGATCTAATCATAGAAAATTATGTCCCCCCCACCCAGGGAAATAACATATTCGAAAAATTTGTTTCGCCAGGTACCAGATATAGGAGCCGAATTAACGGGTGGCTGTTACGGTTTCGCGGCGAAATATATGCACTGGCCGGAGGAGCTGCTGGTTGGCGGTGCCAAGCACAATAAGACTGGTCACTTGACCCGCGCAGCTGCGCTGCAAACCGTTGTGCAGCTGATGGGAGAACGAGAGCTTTACGATTTCTTCGCCGGCACCTACAAGGTGCACCACATCGATTGGTCCCAGGAGAAGGCTGCCCAAGTGCTAGAGACCTGGCAACGGGCGTTCAGTAATCAGGTGAAGAAACATCTGGACGCGAATGGCTCGGCACCGTACAATTTGTACGCGTTCAGCACTACCACCATGAACGACATACTTGGAAAGTACAGCGAGCTGTCCGTTATGAAGATCGCCATTGGTTGCACACTGATGGTTAGTATCGTGTTCGTTGGGCAGCCAGAGGAAATCTGCATGATTCTATGTCGTTTGGTGGTGGTGGTGGTTAACATACGAGTAACTGTTCTGTTACAGTTACTGTACGCTGGTATAGTGCTTCTTCGATGGAAGGACCCGGTGCGTTCGCAAGCAGGCGTTGGGATAGCGGGAGTAACGTTGATCTGCGCGACTGTGGCGGCTGGTTTGGGGTTCTGCGCCCTCCTGGGAATCCCCTTCAACGCAGCCACCACTCAGATCGTCCCGTTCCTAGCCCTGGGACTCGGGGTCCACGACATGTTCCTATTGACACACACGTACGCCGAGATTTCGGTGAACGAAGTGCCTAGCGGAGAGCAGACAGGTGTGGTCCTGAAAAGAACAGGTCTGTCCGTCCTGCTGGCAGGGCTCAGCAACGTCTCGGCCTTCTTCGCGGCTGCAATTATCCCCATTCCTGCGCTTCGAGTGTTCTGTCTGCAAGCTGGAATACTGTTGCTGTTCAATCTGGCCGCCATGCTGCTCGTCTTCCCAGCTATGGTCAGCTTGGACCTGAGACGACGTCGATCTGGTCGTTCGGACATCTTCTGTTGCTGCCTGCCGTCCAACGCAGGGAGGAACAGGTACGCGAACCGACTGAGCAACGGCGCCGCCAAACAAACGATGACCAGATCGATCCCACCGGAACGACGCGAGACTTGTACGCAGATCTTGACTTCGCAGAACGCGCAGAACGAGTCCTGGGTCGGTGGGAACATTGAAGTGGATCTGGACAAACAGTGCTCCGAGGAGGATACCCTAACCGGCTGCAGTCAGGATGACTGTCTGAGCTTTACTTTGACTCAGATGGCCGCGAGGCATTACGCCCCTTTTGTCACCAGACCAGCGACCAAGGTGTTTGGGATGATGATCCTGATCGCTGTTCTAGCGGGCAGTGTCTGGCAGGCTATCAAAGTGAACGATGGTCTCGAACTAACTGACCTGGTCCCACAGAATTCCAATGAACACGCTTTCCTGGCCGCTCAAGCAAAACACTTTGGATTCTACAATATGTACGCTGTTACGGGCAGGGATTTTGAGTACCCTACCAATCAGAAGTTATTGTACGAGTATCACGACGCCTTCATGAGGATAAAGAACGTGATCAAGAACGACAACGGAGGTCTTCCAGAGTTCTGGTTGAGTCTGTTCAGGGACTGGCTGAGAGGGCTGCAAAGCGCTTTCGACAAGGACTACAACAGTGGCTGCATCACACAGGAGAGATGGTACAAAAATGCCAGCGACGAAGCGATTCTAGCTTACAAATTACTGGTGCAAACTGGTCATGTAGATAATCCCATCGACAAGTCTCTGGTTACCCAGGTCAGATTGGTCGACTCCGAGGGCATCATCAATCCTCGTGCCTTTTACAACTATCTAAGCGCATGGGTGTCGAACGACGTGTTAGCCTACGGTGCTTCTCAAGCGAACTTGAGACCAGAACCAAGGCAGTGGATCTATACCAACGATCACGAATTGAAGATTCCAAAGAGCATGCCCTTGACGTACGCGCAGATGCCGTTTTATCTGCATAAGCTCACCGACACGCAAGAGATCACCGAGCTAATAGGCAGCGTAAGAAAGTTGTGCAGGAAGTTCGAGGAACGGGGATTACCAAATTTTCCCTCCGGCATACCGTTTCTATTTTGGGAACAGTACATGGATCTGAGAAGTTGCCTAGGCATCGCTCTGCTGGCCGCTCTAGCGGCCAGTGTCGCGGTCGTTGGAATATTGCTGTTGAACCTCTGGGCAGCTCTGCTGGTCGGGACTTGTTTGGCCGGGGTTGTCCTACAACTTCTCGGAATTATGGGCCTCTGCGACATCAAACTTAGCGCTGTTCCGGCTGTCTTGTTGGTTGTCAGCGTCGGGATCGCTGTACATTTTACGGTGCACATTTGTCTGGTTAGTACTAGCTGGATACCAGTCAACAGTTCTCGTTTTGTCTCCGTGCTAACTGTGCCTTCATTTTTGTAGAGTTTCGTTACGAGTATCGGAAGCAGGGAT
The DNA here is from genome assembly GCF_051020975.1 of Osmia lignaria lignaria. Taxonomy (NCBI): domain Eukaryota; kingdom Metazoa; phylum Arthropoda; class Insecta; order Hymenoptera; family Megachilidae; genus Osmia; species Osmia lignaria. The sequence goes on from NC_135043.1 coordinate 11,373,546, forward strand.
CGAAGGATTCGTCTAGCTTTGGAGCACATGTACGCGCCAGTAATTCATGGAGCTCTTACGACACTACTGGCAATCGCGATGTTAGCCTTCTCGGAGTTCGATTTCATCGTTAGATACTTCTTCTTGGTACTACTCTGCCTTATTGGAATCGGCTTGGTAAACGGGCTGTTCTTCTTCCCCATTTTGCTATCGTTGATTGGACCATCTCCAGAAGTGATACCCAACGAGCATCCGGATCGTATTTCAACGCCGACTCCTCCTGCCTCGCCGATTGTTAGAAGATCGAAGCCACCTGCGCCTCCGAGAAGATCGTACAAAATTGATAATGCTAGGTTACACGCTGAACCCTCGCTGACCACAATCACCGAGGAACCCAATTCCTGGCACAGTACGCAAGAATCTTGCATTATAGTTCAGCCAGAATTGAAGGTCGAAACAACGTCTACGTGTGGCAATCAGGTACGTTCGAAAATTTCAACTGCTCTAAAATATTTCATTTTTCAAATCATACTTTTTTTAAAACATAATTGAAGTGAGAGTGATTTTTTTTTTTTTTTTTTTTCTGCCATATGCTTCCTGTGTAACTGCTTATATTCTGAATTCATATTGATTTTACTTAAATATAATAATCTTGTTCGGATGATGATGCAAGTACTCGAATTCCATGAAGCATGATTAACGTGTGTGCTTTTGTTTTTCAACTAACAGAATTGTAGCGGATCAGATACAAGTGGGTCTAGTCGAATGTCACCAGTGACATCAACATCTCATATCACAACTAAGGTCACTGCGACAGCTAATATCAAGGTTGAAGTTCACACACCGTTAACCAGTAAGTATCTAACGTTTGACTAAAATCACTTCTGTCTAGATGGAATGAAATTTTGGATACTCCTACTAGTGAATAGTCAAATAAATGATGTTCTCTTCTGTACACTTAGGTACAACAAAGGCTTCTATAAGTAAAAAGTAAGTGTATGGAGAGACAGGGAGACCCTAAGTTAGAGTGGTGAAACATTCCTTCCCCTACACTTCCTTTTAACTAAAGAAAGACCAAGTCTGAAAATGACTATATTAAATATTGGCGTATTTAGAGATTCTATGTTAATTTTTCCTTTGAAATTATTGTAGGTACAGTGGATCGTAGCGAGAAATGCAGGCACACGGGTTCCACTAGCCGAAGGAGCTCGCGCTGCAGTGCGAACGTTAATGCTGGGGAGTCTTCCGGTTCCAGTTCTGAACCGGATTCAGACTCTAACCCAAACAAACATTAACAATAAGTACCGGGAAGACCGGCAGCTACTGCTCAAGTACCATGCAAAACGGGAACATACAGAAGGCTGACTAGGATAGATTTATAGTCTCTCTTTTTCCTCTTTTCTTTAGTAATGTATACACCGATGTGCGAGTACCCCTAAATCTTGAATACTAATTACATTATTCGAGATACGTTCGCAGAAAATTTTAGTATTTATTTAACCTTGCATTCATCAAATTACAGCCATTATTGTGTTTCAGTAAATCACTGTCGGTTGACTCACCTATTTTTTTTTTTTTATATATATATTTTTTTTTTTTTTTCTTTTTTCACAAACTCCTGTTACAGTAAACCGACCCATATAGTAAAATAAGTTGATAATAAAATTAATTATACTAGTTTAACGTATTATTAGCATACTACTGCAATAGAAAAAAAATGGCTGTAATTTGAAAGCAAAGTCAAATACTAAATACTTTTGTATGAACTTTTTTATTGCCTTTTATACCCTCCGTCCCAGATGTTATGAAACACCCTGTACATTAAGAATTAGTCACTGCCAATGCGGACAAATCTCGATTAACGTAAAACATTTAAAGTTCCCAATAATGATTTTAATTCGGTGGGTATTCACACATCAGTATTAATAGAACGTGTTTGTCTCTTAAATGAACTTAAAGAAAAAGAAACAAAAGTATTATGAACTCAAAAATATGCTTTTATATTCACTGAATCGATACGCACAGTGAAATATTGTATATAAATGTTTTCAAAGACGCATTTACGTATCGTACATTCAATGCAGACAGTGCACGAATGAAATATTCATTTATTTCTTCATCGTATTGAATGTGTGATAATCATCGGAGATAAATGAAACGATATGTTTAATGACTCAACTTAGGAGCACATCAAAGAAAATATTTTACTACGCTCTGTGGTATACGACGGTTTCCATGAAACTATAAGGATATTATTTTACAAATTAGAAAATTTTTTATTGTCTCATGTACAACTATATACGGCGGAGATGTTATTAAATGCACAGAATTTGAACAATTATTTTAATTTTTATTTATATTATTGTTAATAACAACTCGTAAACTCTGTTATGTAAAACAAATATTCTAATGTGTAATATCTTTTTTTTTTAAATCATCTTCAATCGTCATAAATATGGAATTCTAATGAAATATTTTCCTTTAGAAGATACGAATAGTATTATACGCATAATGTGTGCATTGAAGTTTTTTGCGAATGACGACGCATTATTTTTGAGTGAATAAAATGCATTTATTGAATCATTTGTACCTATTTGGGTACTTAGATAGCCGAACGTTTACAGATTACGTTTACGTAATACTGCTAGAGATAACTTCTTCTAATTTAGAAGTAATTATGAAAATGTAGACTATTCGCGACGTTTCTTATAACGACTACAATGTGGTGCCTTGAAAAATGATTATAAAATTTCGGGTAATTACTATTTATTATATATTGCTAACAGTGACGTGCAGTGTGTATATGACTCAAAGGATATTAAGCCTAAAATCTATTTATTATTTATTTACGTCTTCACTTTGATATCACGATTATTTAAAACAATTCGTTTTGTACAATGCCTATTTCATACGATAACTTGTAAAAAATATTTTAATTATTTATGTCACTTCTATATAATATTTTTATATAAAATCGTTACTTAATTTAAATAAAATAAGTCAATTTATATGATTCGTACCTCTAATGTAAAAAGGTGTAATATATTATTCAACGAATGAAAAAAGATGTTCTATTATAGATGTAGAATCTTTATTTGTGCATAAGAAACGTTTTCATAAGGAAAAGAATAGTCAATGTACCTCCATTGTGCATCCTAAATTTTATCACAGTTATATGATGTATGTGCTTTGTAAACATACTCTGAAATATAAAGACAATAATGTTCCCTAATTCGAAGATTTCTTGTGGAGGTACAACAATTACCTTTCTGTTACTTGTAGTACTACAAAAGCTCATTATTTTTATATATTGAATATAGAAGCGATTAATTGTATGATTTATAATCTTCATTTGTACATAAACATAATTATAATATTATAAGATTTAATTTCTCATTTCAACCCTACCGGTACTGTATTTTACAATTATTATATTATAAAAACTGGTTCGAGTAAATGTAAGTAAAGTCTCGTGAGACTTCATGCTGTGCAACATTGTTGTGCTCGAAAGATCGAATGCCTCATAAAATGCGAAAAATTCTGCGAGGCAAGTGCTCGTCGGCCAGCAACAATGTTGCCAAACGTGAGAAACATTTTCATGAGTTTTTTACCTGAAATTTCTTACAAATTTGGTTTCATTTTTAAAAAATTTGATTCCATGATGTAAGGGATCCACACCTTACTATTTCCATCAACGTGCGCTAGACTGTTGCAGTCAGAGGTGTATCACATTTTTGTATTAGGATACAGCAGATGGCGCTCGTTCTCAAGGGACAAATTCAAAACCGCTTGAAAACAAAGGCATGTCTGGTCTTGGTGTCATACCCGGCGGTGGAGTCACCTTCCCCTCCGTTGACTTAGACCGCCATTTTCCCTAGAGGGACACCGAGGGTGCTACATATGTATGTACGTATGTACGTATGTACATACATATGTATGTATGATATATACCGAAATCCCCGCACCTGTTTCTCGAGTCGCACGGAAGTGAAAAGAGATAAACAATAAATTTCCCGAGACTAGGGTTCTTGCAAACAATGCACTTGCCTAAACTGGTGAATCGTCTTCGAGGCTGCAGCAACACCTGCGAGAAATTTCTTATCAGACTGTATGTCGTGACAGAAGTCTGCGAATAAGGCATGGTGCGCTACGCCAACTCGAGATCTCCTTTAGAGAGGATTAAATTGTAGAGTCGTATCGAGCGAGTAATTGTCATTCGTCAGAGATTTGTGCATCCGAACGTACCCTTGATATCGTCACATCAATGTACTCCAGTGTTCATTCTTATTTCTATCGAAGAATTACATAATATACGTGCATGAGTCACAGGGTGAATAGGTGGGACGTGCAAACGTCAAAATCGTGCTTCAGCGATTTTCTTGCATTTTAGGTACGGTAAACAAATTACGTCTGATTGATTGTCTGATCTGAATTAGATCTACCGTGAACAACGATAATCTATATACAATATTGGATGAGTAATCGTTGCTTGACACAGACATTATCGTCAATTATTGTTCCGTCCAATGTCGATCGTGCAATGTGCTGCCATTAGAATTTTTACAGCAAGTTCGTTTTAGTATTAGATTCGATAAAAAGTGTTGAAATGCTTTCGAAACGAAATAAAAATGTTGCTATCGGTTGTTACGTATAGTAATCGATTTTACGCAAACGATTGATTTCGATGATGTCGTATATACATTTTGCAATTCATGTCTGCCGGAACGATGACAGATACCGTATAGCATATTTCTCAAGGTTAAATGAGTAATGTATAAATGCAGTTGTAGTAATGCTGCATCCACGTACATAGTTTTGTTTCCACCTTTTCTTCGTGTTTCATTTCCCTTTCGCAATAAAGTGACAGCAGGGAAAAGACGTTTCAAAGTACACGTATAGTTTAACGGTTTCTAAAAATCATGTACAGTTATCTCGATTTCCTTCTTTTTTTCATTGATTATCATTTATTATTCCGATTATATGTTGCATGCTACCTTTGTACTGACATTTCAGCTTGGATCCGATCAAGGAACACTAACAAGGAATTTACAATGAACAAGAAACTTTCCAGTAAACGAAAAGAATACCACTGAGAAATGGCAATTTTCAGATTGAAAATACTGAAGTGTAGACGGATGATTTCATAGCTGTGGAAACTGTCATCGTCTGATTATAGTGGCAATCAGGTATTTCTTAATCGAACAAAGTAGCTGTCCCTATTGCATTTATTACTGAAAAATGCCAGCACCACCTCCACCTCTCTCAAGTTTGCCAGAGGCACCTATGTGTGAAAAAACTGAAGTAAGCGATGCGGATTCCCTGCCTCCTTGGGCCAAAATTACCCTTACATCTGCAGAGGCAGAAATTGAGAAGCTGATAGCCCGAAATGAATTGAAGGATGCTGAAGTAACATATTTTTGTCAAGTTGAACCAATCCTGCAAGATGGTCCACAGTGAGTATTATTTTTAATAAAATAAGGATGTAATAGCAAGGTTTAACACAGTTTTATCATTATTGTCACAGATGCGGTCTGGTGGCACTTGCCATGGCATCACAGGAATACACAAAACCTGTTTCTGTGAGTCAGCTTCTAGCAGAGGCACGTGTAAGGGGTTTCACGCAACACGGAGAAGTATACAGTGTTGATTTTATGGGCACACTAGCAGCAGAATATTTACCTGACCATAGACCAGATATTTTAGTAGATCTACAACAATGCCCAGATACGTTAACGCATGCATTGGCTCATGGAGCAATGGTACTAATTCCATACGATTCTGATTTCAATCATGCTCCATGTTTAAAAAGAGGCCATAAAGCTCATTGGGCATTACTTGTCGGTCTAATTTCATCTAGGTACGTTACATTTAATTACACATTGTGTTTACATTTTAATTTAAACTAACACGTCTAATATATGCATTTCAGACAAGGATATCACGTCCTAGCACGTCATGGAAAATCACGTCATTTAGCTTGTTGGCCGCTGCGCGATTTAATCGAGAGCAATGGAAACCTGGAAGAGGAAGGAACAGCTAGACACGCCGGAGGATACGTGATACCAAAGGGAGGAGTCGGAGGGCAGAGAGGTTTACGTGGTAGGGCATTGGCATTACATCCATACATATAAAAATTGTGTACAAGAATTGTAGGTAATTAATATCACAGGGAAAGACAGAAATTATTATTAATAATTAATATTACTATATCCGCATTATGGCATATGGTAAATATTCAAAGGCATAACGTTTGCACAGCTGCTACGGAATTTAATTATCTGTAAAATTGTGACGCTTTTAAGTGACATGTGTTTCAATTCGCAATGCATTTTTAGTCAACGTTCATCGACTGGGGAGGTATCCAAATATTTGTTATCAAGCATAATGATAACAATTAACGACATTTCATTCTTTAAACTCTGACATGTAATGTAAATAATAATTTCGTATATCTAACTTACATACATGCAAGCGAACTGTTTGAAAATTGTTTCGTATTTCAAATATCAAGCTCTTCCTGTGATGCGAAACGTATGTTAATCTGAAAGATGGGCATGTACACGTGCACGAAGGAATAAATGCGCAGTAAAGAAAAAGAAAGAGGTCTATGAAAAATATCTGCATAAATTAAATATCAAAGTGTACTAGATAGGTATTTAACCGTAATTAAATGGAACGAAAAGATCTAAGTATATTTATTTAGCGAGAAAATGTTAGGTATTCGATTAAGTAATTACATAGATATTCGTTTTATGTTCGCATTGTGAATAAAGACTAAATTTATCGTGTAGTCTCGCAATTGCATTTGATGGCAATACAACTTAATAATCATGCATTGTATAAACTTGAGCGTATTGATTTTAAGATGTGTAAATTGATTTATATACTTAATTGTTCATTCAAACAGTAGATCGTTTAATAAAAACTTGTACATTCGTTACATATCAGTTATAATAATTTATAAATTAGAAGTCGATCAAGGGATAATATTATAACTGAAGAATTAGTTATACCATTATCTGCCACTTATACTAATTGTTTCAAAATTAAAAATTCATATTAAATACATAATCGCTCCGTAACGCGTCTTGATAGCAATACGCTTTCAAATTCAATTTTTAATATGCTTGTTTCATTATTATGTATTTATCAATATTTAAATACAACCAATATTTGTTACATCGATACGTACGATTCGAATAAAAACTAAAAAGCATGAAAATATTTTGCGACTGGCTGATCTGTCTTCAGCTATGCGGTATCTAAGTGTATTATATCAGATTCTTCGAGTAAGTTGCGTCAAGGCATATTCGAAAGAGATGTTATAAATTAGTAGACTTGGTGGTATTTAATCGGACGCAATAGAAGAACATCGTTCAAGAATAAGGAAATAAAAAATTGTACCCAAGTGCCGCAAAGAGTACGAGGTTCATTTATTTAAGACAAGGAGTCGAATAATTAATAATATGTAATTGTATACCGTGCCTATTCTTGCACGAAGTTTATCTCTCTATTAATTTATTGTCAATCAAAATACTCTATAAAAAAACGAAAGATATATATCTATGCACGTATGATTTTTCGTTTCGGTGTAAATCAAAAAATCCTGCTAAAGACATAAAATCGTAGAAAATGAAATGACGAGCGTCAAACGTCTTCCGTTACTTACCACGATACGATCCTTTCAATTAGGGAAACCGTTTTACGCTTTATTTTCGTATTTATGTATATTTCAATAAATACCTTATTAGCGATAACAGTTTATACTCTAAATTTCCAAAGGTTTTGTTATGTGTGCTACAATATATGTACACACATACAGAATTGTATTGTATCGCATGTGATGAAAAGTGCGACAAAACGGGTCGAACAAAACGTGTATCGTGTTACGTTGTAAGAGATTAATAATGTGATCATTGTTAACAATTGTTTCATTTCTGTACGCGTATTTTACTTTATTTGTTGTCGGTATTTAGCTTTAAACGTGATACAAATACAAAGAGATGTTATAATTTATACGCGTGTTTTATTCAGTTTACTTTTCTATCATCTATACATAATCTACCGTATTATTTGCTGCATAATTAATAAATGTACCATAGAAATAATGTTACAGTTATTAATTAGTCATCAAATAATAACGATTGTCCAGGTCTCATCATTCATTAATAAGATATTAATGGTATTTAATAAATTATCATCATAAAAGCAGGATAAATGAGAAATATGTTATTTTAATTGTATCTATATCGACAAAATCTTATACATATACATACATCATTAGAAAAAACGTTGCGTTTGTGCGGCTAATTGGTCGGAGTCAAAAGTTACAGAGGTTTCAATTTTTCTATAGAAAGTCTATGGGTCATACATTTCAGCTGAGGGGCCCCTGACACCCCAAGATGATATTTCGTCGCCGCGCAGAAAGTCGTCGGGGTCCCTGACACCCCAGACGATATTAAGTCGAACCTACATGAAGCTAGCCGGAAGGAATAATAAAATATGATTATTTTTAATTACTCTTAGTGTATTTCGTTTGTAAATCGTTTGTGATTGATTCTGAGTCTATTTTTAACGTTTGTGACAAATTACTTCTTTTGTAATTAGCAATTTTATTTCAGCATGATGTGAGCACTTTTTAGTAATTTTTAATAATAAATAGATTTTGTGATAACCGATAAGTTTTTTTATAATAAATACTTGTAGTGCGCATGAGCTACAGATCAGGTCGTACCCATCACTACATCAAACAAGTGAGTTTCACGATTTGTTTGTTTTTAGGTCTTATATTTCGCTATTTGCTTTGGGGTTCCTGAGAGCCCCAAGATTGTACCCGGGGTTCCTGAGAGCCCCACGATTGCATTTTGGGATCCTAAGGACCCCTAGATTGTATTCTGGGATCCTAAGGACCCCAAGATTGCGTTCTGGGTTCCTAAGAGCCCCAAGATTGTATTCTGGGATCCTAAGGACCCCAAGATTGCGTTCTGGGTTCCTGAGAGCCCCAAAATGTATTCTGGGTTCCTGAGAGCCCCAAGATTGTATTCTGGGATCCTAAGGACCCCAAGATTGTATTCTGGAATCCTAAGGACCCCAAGATTGCGTTCTGGGTTCCTGAGAGCCCCAAAATGTATTCTGGGTTCCTGAGAGCCCCCAGATTGTATTCTGGGATCCCAAGGACCCCAAAATTGCGTTCTGGGTTCCTGAGAGCCCCAAAATGTATTCTGGGATCCTGAGGACCCCAAGATTGCGTTCTGGGTTCCTGAGAGCCCCAAAATGTATTCTGGGTTCCTGAGGACCCCAAGATTGTACTCTGGGATCCTAAGGACCCCAAGATTGCGTTCTGGGATCCTAAGGACCCCAAGATTGCGTTCTGGGATCCTACGGACCCCAACATTGTACTCTGGGTTCCTGAGGACCCCAAGATTGTACTCTGGGTTCCTGAGGACCCCAAGATTGTACTCTGGGTTCCTGAGGACCCCAAGATTGTACTCTGGGTTCCTGAGGACCCCAAGATTGTACTCTAGGTTCCTGAGAGTCCCAAAATGTATTCTGGGATCCTAAGAACCCCAAGATTGTATTCTGGGATCCTAAGGACCCCAAGATTGGTAACCGGGGTCCTCGACACCCCAATGTGCTATTCGGGGTCCTTAATACCCCAATATGATATCAGATCGGTAAATCATTAATAATCCTTTTTTGGCGAACAATTCATGCTATGTGATGATTGATTTTTAATTTATATACCCAGAGCAACTTTCTAATATAGGTGTTGTGAGGATCTAACCTGTAATTAATTAATTATAAACAATTAAAGTGGCGACGGCTCGACCCTACAGGAACGCTTACTTCAATAATTGTTAATAATTATTGAACAACTTAGAGAAAGTTTATGAAATCTATACTAAAAGAAAGCTGAGATGCTATTCTTTATTCTTGAATAGTTAAAGTACTGAAATTGGTCATCGGAAGCGAGAAAACTATTGGAAATCCCGACATTCAGATATTAAAATCGTTATAATTAATTAATTACCAAATGAATGAGAAGAATATCAAGTGAAGAAAAAGGAAACAAGTTTTACAGCAGCCCTTTTAATTGAACTCCCCAATATTATTGATAACAAGTAAATATCATATGTACATATACATTTTAAACGCCTGCTGCCTCGTAAGCGCGACAAAAGGACGTCTAAAAGAACGCTGATGATAACGAAAAGACTCGCATATATTTCTAATCGATCGCATTTTCTTGGTTATTTTTTTTTTTTTAAATGTTTTTATTCGCTGGTACCAAACACACGCGTATAATATATTATTAATCACCTCTTTTTGCCTTTTAATTATTGTAAGCTTTGAGCTTGGGCCTGGCTGCCCGAACGTGTTTTAAACATACTAATACACCGATAAGAACAATACATTATAGCAAACGCTTATAGAATATGCTTGTCTGATAAACGTGCTCACGGTCCACTTTTGAAATATTCGAAAGGTTACTTTTTTTAAAAATCATTTCGTATCACAACTTGCTCGTATTTCGACTAGAAATGAAATAGATAAGCATTATCGTTCTGTAACACTTAATAGTAACTAAAAAATAAAAGGAGTAACCTTCATTACTAACTGTCATTACGTTCTAGATGAATTAATAACGATTAAATGTTGTTAATAGGTTCTTCTATTGAATTTCTGAAGTATTTTTAAAAAGAAGGAGTATAATATTCTTTCTGATCGATCAAATAGGACCATGAGCATGTGTTACAGCTGTGTCATTATCGTCGTTTACACGTTCTTTACTTACGTGTTTCTAAAAGTCTTAACAAAGCTTATTCGTTACACAAGTTCGACGACGGTTGACAAAACGTAAGCAAAGGAAAAATGAAAATGAGAAGGTGGGAAAAGATCGAGGAACATTACAACTTTATCACCTTACTAGTGTGCATCAAACGAAACCAGTGTCATCAATACCGAATAAGTTCACGAGTCTCTACAAACGCGAATTGAAATGTGCTTTATCGAGTTGCATTGAATTATTGGATGAAAATAGGGAATATTTCGGTAACATCAATTTCACTGACACCGTGTATTCGTTGGTTCAATATTGATCAACAGATACTTGGTCTTGAAATTGATATAACATAAGCGGTATTTTGCGTTAATTTTATGTAACCAAATTGTATTAAACTTCATTTCGAAATTGGTCATCTGATATATGTATGTATACCAAGATTATACTTTTCAACTGTATAGTATTACACAATGTCGCCAATGAAAATTGGTGTCATTGAAACGGTATCGTTCAAACGTTTGTAGATTGCAATGTTAATTTCATTGTCAGTGTAACCCAGTTTATCGTCAACACCGGCGATTCTCGATAGCGTTGCCTACAAGCATCGATTTCCATTTATTTCTTTTGGCAAAAGAAAAATTAGCAAAAAAATATTCGAGTCTTCTGAAATGTTTATTATAACTCAGTCAGTATTGTAAATAATTTGAAATCTACATGTAACAGTTTATATACATACCAAATCAAAGTAATTAACTCAACATTAACGATAAGTAAAAATTCAAACGAATGAAATTTTATGATATTTTTACCAAATCGTGCAAGTAGGAGACGTGATCTCGAAAAAAAACAACGATATTGTGCAAAACTGCGAAGCAACGCCGTACATAATCAAATGCGAGAGTACCTATATTTATATACACGTATATGTATAATATTTATATATTTATACGTGTATTGTATAAACATATATGTATACATGTTATGGCAGGTTCGATTGCTGAATCATCTAGGATGATTCAAAGAGGAGACAGTAAACAGCGCGTGTGTATCCGACAAACGTCTCTTTGTTGGATTTTTGTCATTTACTCAGGCTGCTAGCATACTTCTCTAAAAGCTCACAGCTTTTGCCTTTTTCGAATGCTTTTGTAAACTAGGGCGAGTCGGAGGCCTCTCTTTCAAGGGAATACGAAAAGAAGCTGGCGTTGGAAAGCTTTGCATCTTTTAACCCCTTCAGCGCCGTTCAAATTTTTATTGTACATCACAAAAACAGAGATTAAATAATATTTTATTTAATATAATATAACATCTGTATTATTTTTTTTTTCTTTATACACAGGAGGTGATGAAATGAAACACTTTTCATTTGTTAGAGTCACATCTGTTGGTAAAAATAATAATTTTCAAGTTATTGAATTGTTCAAATTTGTTAAAACATCAGATTTCTAAGAAATAAATAAACTGAACGTTAATAAATAATTTATACGTATAACAGAATTATATTTTCTTAACATATTAATTAAAGAAAAGAAATGATATTTAAACATATGAATTTTTAATTATTTTGAGCCATTTGTTTTTTACTACCTCTATCTCTATTAACCCTTTCGCTATCCTTGTATAATTACATAAATGTTTTTATTTTTAATTTTCATTTGAAAATGTTTGTCGATACTTTCGATTATGAAGGTTTTACATTGGATGAGCAGGGTTGTAAATAGCAAGAGGGTTAATCTTTTATACATCAATTACTTTTTTTTTTCTTCTTCTTTAAATTCACAACTCTATTTCTATAACACCTATTTTTATCATTTTTTTTTGCCAAATATAAATCACATATAAACGAATTAACACGATCGCAGATTACATCACGCTGTCTACTGCTACTTTAAACCCTTTGCTCTCCAAATATGCCTTTCAGGCACACATTTCCATTCAAATACCTTTTCAAGATACTCAAACAGTAGTATCAATTCTTACAAAACTATTTATCTTCAAAAATTATTAATTTATATAACAAACATTGCACGAAAGAGAAATAGAATTAGTAATCGAACATTGCTTAGAAACTCAGTTGCTATCTGATACAGTCGAAAATTCATACGTCTCGGATACTCGAGCCGATTCGATTAGAAAATTCAGAGCGCAAAGGGTTAAAGTGAACTATTTACGCCAGGAATCCGTAAGAAACGGGTATTGCTCGGAGCCGTTTAAAAACTGCAAAAATGTAACACTATATACGTTTGCACAAGTTTCGTTAAAAACTAATTGCGGACTAGCAAAGAACATGGAAAAGGGGATTACGTACTCGTGTGTGTTCGTGGAATCAGTTTTCCATTGTCAATTAGATAAAAATCGCCACCAACGAATAGCATTTTTCTTTTCTCACAGAATATTTCTGTTCTCAAGTCTTTGAATTCGTCTGGACAAATCGAATAAACATTTCTCTCTCACTGACACACACACACACACGCGCGCGCGCGCGCACATACTCTTTCAATTTGGCATTAGGCAGTCTGAGCGACGGCTAACACATCGCCGAGAACAGTGCATTGTTCTCTGTTTCTTTCATTGTTAATTGAAAAAAAAAGAAGGAATTAAAGTTACTGCTACGCTTATCATTTCCTCTATTTACTTGTACACGCTCTCATTCTCTCAAAGACCCACGTTAACGTGCTTCAGTTTCTTATCGTGTATTGTTTCTCGTGATATGATCTTTTTTAAATGTTAAGGGAGCTTGAACTCTGATCGTTGATTGAAACTAGCGCTAAGAATAATAATAATAAGAAATGTAGAATTTTGTCGTTTCTTTCTTAATTATACTTGTATTACGTATATTATAGACTTCATATCGAAAAAACGCGTAAATATCCTTTTCAACATTTTTCGTCTATGGTTAATTATTATTTCTAAATAATAATCGCGAATGAATATATATCATTTCTAGGTAGAAGTCAGGGAAGAAGGTCGTTTTTAAGAGGAATAAAAGTTATTAAATAATAAAATCCGAAAATAGAGTATTTAAACTAGCAGCAGCAGCAGCAGCAGCAGCAGCAGCCTGGGGCTAAAAGTCTATATAAAATGGAATACAAAAAAAATGTACAGAGGGCGGAGAAAATGATTGGAAACACTGTGAAATGGTTAGAATTTTAAGAATCAATACTGTATCGAATACTGATGATGTCGAATAATTCAACAAAGGGAAAGAATTATAATTAACACATTCATTGCATTAATTTTTAATTTTCTAAATTTCTATAAATTAATGCAATGCCTTTAGTATTACATTTCTGTAATCACCATTTTAAATTTGAATATTTTTATAAGAAATTAAATTGAAAAAATTCTTTTATTAACATTTAACTTGCAAGAGTAAAAAGTGTTTCCATTACTTTTTTCAACCACTGGTACGTCGAAATCTTAAACAAGAAAAGGAGTGTAACAACTAATGAGCTCTATTCCTCGTCGTCATCATTTTTTTTTTTTCTTCTCTTTTATAGAGGACTCGCAAAGCTGTTTTTTCTTATCGTCCAAATTTTGCAAATTACACAGTCACATATTTCTCTAAACAACGGTTTGTGCGCTAAGAGAAATGTTTGCCTGTAACACAGACTTTTTTCTTCGATAACATCACCTCGTATATGATGCTCCTTACACGCGATCGTAGAGAATACATTTTAAATAAATACATAATTTAACGCTTAGACGTGCAATTTAGACAAAGATCTATCTTAGCAATATCAGTTCTCGCGATAAAACCGATGCTTCTCTATGCTTGTTGTCCATTTTTTAAAAATCCTATATTTACATCGAAGGGTGGCTCGAGGATAGGGAGGAGAGCAACCGATTTGAACAGTTCTGTTTTCTTCTTTTTATAAAAGCGATATCAGACGTGATTGTTTTCAGACTTACACTGCCTTCAATTATTGTTTCGAACGTACACTATCGTCTGAAAGTATCTGCTCATTTAATGAAAATGAAATTTTCAAAATACTCTTAGGCGATAAGTGTAATTTATGTCCTCCAGGTCTAGACAAAGTCCTTTTTCTTTTCAATATTATGTTTCGTTAACTTTTTTAGTCAGCTGACTAATAGAAAATCTCTACTAATTTGTAGTCAACACAAAACTTACACCATAATTAGTCAGTCGATTGATCCTGAAGAGACCAACTACGATATCAAAGGAACGTTATAATTAAAAAGAAAAAAAAAACACACACACACACACAGTTTACACCCGAGAATCGTGTTCTAACGTGTAAATTGTTTCAAACAATACGGCATTTCCATAACCAAACGAAATCCATCATCATCATTTATGTTAATTGTAATACGATATGTGTTACCCACTTCCAGTGTTCTGTACACTTCTTTTCGTTTTTTCACTTTCAGGAATACATGTACAATATTTTTGATTACTATTAATAACAGACTACGACAGGTGAAAGAAGAAGAAAACAAGAAAAGGAAGAATCAAACAAAACGGAAACAACACTGAGGTACTTACTTGCCTGAATCAGCTTCGACGATATCCAGCTTAAAGAAGCAAATTTTTCTTTCACTGTTCAAACTCGTTCTCTATTGCATTATGTTTCTTTCTTTTTCTTTTTTTTTTTTTCGCTTTTTGTTTTAAAGATTTGATGGTTATTGGATCTGCGCGTAAGCCAAAGCTGATGATCCTAATTGGCAATATCCATGAACACAAACGAAATCGGCAAAAATATCTAGCCTCTCACGTATAGGAAAAAAAAAGGGGAAGTTTACGTAGGATTGGGAACTTGTTGTTGAGAACTGTATTCCAACAAAGCTATCGGAAATGTCTTGATGTGCGTTTGCCATTGCGCTGATAGTTGGAAGAATTTCACACCGTACCGCTCGGTACCGTCGATGCTCACTAGAAGCACAACAACAAATTATTTATGTCAATTTCCTGTAAATTGCCGGATACCTTCCGAAATGCAAAAATTTGCGGATGCAAGTTTGTTTGATAGATTCTAAAAAACTAAATGTCTCGTTACCTCTTAATGGAATGTTGTGAGTTTTCGCGGAACATATAAGTCGCGTCACGCCTTCGACTGTCTGACTCTTTGGCTCATTTTCCTTTTCCTTTTCTTTCTTTTTGCCCAGTCTCATTACTGTAAGCAAAAAAATAATATTTCGCGTGTTAACTGATAAAGTGTGCTGGTTCTACAATATTATAAATCTCATATCCTCGCGTGTACACACTTTTCTGTTTCTTCTCCTTGGTGGTGTAATTCATGGACAGATGATGACCAGGCGTTTCTCCGAATGGTGGAAGTCTCTGAACGTGTAAGGCTCTGAACGCTTGTCTCAACGTGTTCTTGCCTTTTTCACCTTGGGTCTGTTTGCTCCAGTAATCAAGTTGTAACTCGACTGGTTCCCAGCCTTCTCTCGAAGGTTGACCAACATTGGGACTGCTGGGTGGTGTTAATCGACCAGGAGGTGGAACAGGTAATCCCGGGGGTGGTAACGACGGTGGAGAACCAGACATGGTAACGTTACTTTCCTCGAGATCTACCGATGCTGAGGAACTGCTATCTGGACAGCCTACTCGAACGTCGTTTATGAACGGGATGAATATTTGGCTGCTGTCGTCTGTCTCTCTGTCAATTAAATTCAAGAAATTGTCAAGGTTAACATCTCTTATCAATCAAGAAAGATTTTACTTTAGGGTAGGCAGGCCCTGTCCCTTAGAAATTTTGAGAATGTGTTAAAATTATGGGATTAGGTGATTTAAAAGTCGTACCTGTAGGTGACCATGGCTTCAGCAATTGGTAGCAGTAAAGTCGTACCAGCGGCTGCTAAATACTCCGACACCCTGGCGGCACCCTCGCTCACGCCACCTCCTTCCCTCTCGAGCAATTCCTTCCATTCCTCGCCGAAAAGCATAGAGTACTTTGTGTCTATCGAACCGAGATATTTAGATAGCGTATTGGAACCGAGCGGCACGACCAGAAATTTCAGATAATTTTGCCAATCTGGCGGTCGAAAGCTGAGCTGGTCCACGTAATAACGCAGAACCGCGTTTACAAAACTATCGCCACCTGCGATCACCACTTTGATGGGCGCCGGCGGCTTTGCGGAGCTGTTACAACTGCAAATTAAAGATTTCTTAGTTTATTAACACCGTGCAGACGAGACCATAGTGTTCATTACTTACATCTAACACAGGAAGCGAAAATGCATAGAAAAGTGTTATAAAATCATTATTTTTTTAATAGAAAATTTACAAGTTTCAATTGTTTAATGAAATTTATTTAAAAATTATTTTAGAATCTAATTGTCAGAGTTTTGTATAATTTTGAAATGTCGTTATGCCAGGTATTAAACACTTGATATTGTTAATAAAACTAAGAGACCTCGTCGTCGGACAAAAATTCCAATTACGAACTATGCTTTGATGTGATTAATAATTTGAAAGGTTCGCATAAATCAATGTTAATGGGACAATATCCTACAGACGAGACTTACAATTTTTGTATTCGCGTGACCAAGCACGTGAACGTGGCACGAATGTCCGCTGGAGAAGCGGTTGTCAGTACTCTGTGGTTTCTTTCCTGAAGTCTCGTGGCAAGCACAGCTCCGCCAGGATCAGCTAACGAGACCAGCGATACCGAGTCTGGCAAACTGTCATCCGGTAAAACCCGACTTAATTGCTCGACTAACGCCTTCCTTGGCTGAAACAACATTTGCTTTACAACATGTCGTAAACACGTTTGGAAACTAGAACCAGCTATTCTCATAACGAAATGGACTATACCTAATCGTTTTTCCTTTAAATTCTTCAATTCAAAGTAGTTGAAACATTATATAAAAAATAAATTGTTGAAAGTTTAAGAAGTGTTCTTATGTACCTCGGAGCTATTCAAGTCGGCGGGTGGCTTTAAATCAACGCTCAGGTTGTGTTTTTTCGACTTATTACTACCCGGTGCACCTCTGTCGCGAGTAAAAAGTCTGCTCCGTCTGTCGGAACTCTCGCTCTTATTGTGATGCTCCGATTTCGGCGGGGAGCCAGGAACATAATTCGGTGGATCGTTCGCCTCGTGATCTGTCCAATTTTCGGGGTGTGAATCGCTGTCCGCGCGTCGGGAGCTATCATCGCTTTGCCTATCCACGCCACGTTCTGCAACGAGATTTCATTACTTTTTTCTAATTTAGTACGCCACAGGGTTGTCCGTGCTAACCTGTCACACTTCTCTTATTCCGTTAGTATTAAAAATAGAAAAAAACATTATTTATACATATCGCTAAACTGTATGGATACGAAGGGACAAATTTAACATTCCTAAGTTGGTGCCTGGCTCCTTTTAAACCAAACTACCCTGTAACAGAGTCTTATTAATTGCTGAATAAATGTTATAAAATAAATTGCTTTATCATCTTTCTTGTTGCCACAATATGTTCGAGGGCCGTTGCTTTCATAGTAAATAGAAGACTTATAACAAAGCCCCCGCCCCCAAGACCTCCCTTTAATCTGACGCTGGAATTACTCGGTACAAGCATGTATATTTGGCCCTTCGTGCCATATAATAATTTTCATATAAACAATTTTCTTTATATTTTTAACGTTTAACAGACAGGGATGCTGTTTCAACTTAACGCAGACCTGTATTAACCCTGTATTAACCCATTCGGTCGAAATATACTAGACTTGTAATTTTTATTTATATTTTATATTTCTTCCTTTAAAAATATTTTAACCTTCCAATTGCATTCTTTGTCTACGTATCTCAACCAATAATATCACTTTTTAATATTTTCTAGATTAAACGTTATATTTTTTTGTCTATTGAAAGCGCGTAATAAATTAAAGGCCGAATAGATTAAAGGTTCGCGCACTGTCGAGCGCAAGTTTCAGACCACCTTTGTTACGGATTAATTTGGAAAATGAAAAATCAGAGGTGTTATAAATTTTTCTTCGAAATAATTGTCAAAAAGATATTGTGGAAATTTTACAGAAAAATTATGATTACAATTAGAATTTATTGTTCTACTGTTATTAAGTATTTCTCCTGTAAATTAAGATTTAGGTGGTCTAAATCTTACAATCGTCAGTGCGCGCAACAATGGTGCGATCGACAAAATCTGCAGAGAGATAAAGAAAAAGAACAAGTTCGAGTGGATCGATCACGCTAACAAATAACAGACATTTAAATGTTCGCGACACGAGAAACTCGATATACAGACTGTCTCAAAGGCGATGACTCAATTAAATTATTTCAAATCAAATGGTCAATTTCCAAACAGAAAAGTTCCCATGATCTGATGATATATAGAAATATTGCAAAATAGAATTTATATCAATTATGAAATAAAAAAATAAAAAAAAAGAACGTGTTACCACAAAGACAGGTGGTACCACGAATTTGCGCAAAAATGCATGGCAAAAGCAAAATCATGATCGACAGTCGAGTATGTCATTTATTCGAAAAATAATTTGCAATCGAACGGTGTCACAGGTTAATCATCACATAGTATGAAAGGTTAATTAAGAACAGATATAAAAATTCGTAATTATAAAAAGAGATACGTACGTACGAGTAGATAAAGAGAGGCAGAAAGAGATAGGCCAGCGGGCAGGATTTTGGAGTTACGATTCTTTTCTCTCTTTTTTTTTCTTTTTTCTTTTTTCTTTTTTATTTTTTCTTTTTTATTTTTTATTTAATACTACGCACAGAGAGCCGTAAAGAGGCACACAAACAACAACGAAGAAATACAATGAATTGAAAAAAATATTGACACGTTCAGCTTCCTTGTAATCATTTCATTTAATATTTTATTAAGCGTGACTGGACCCTAATTTAGACCCAAACTTACGGAGTTTATGCAAAAATCATCTAATTAACCCCTTCGAACAACGATCTATAGAAAAAATCCCAACTTATATAATTTATTTTGTATTTCATAGTATTTTAATTTTCTAAATTATACACCGTTCCTTTAATAATTATTCTCTTATCGTTAGTATATGAAACTCTTTCGTTTAAATTTAGGTTGATATTAAGTTAATAGTTTGAGTTTTTTTTTTTTTTTTTTTTTTTTTTTTTTTTTTTTTTTTTTTTTTTTTTTTTTAATATTGCAAAAATATATATTTTTCGTTTAATCGAATCGATTACAAGAAGACCGAATGTGCTAATACCTTTTTATTATCGACTGTAGCAACGGGATATATTTGTTTTCCCGTGAGATTGAAAACGAACGTTCCTCTTCGTTTATACAATATCGCTGAAGCGATAATATTAAAATAAAACGACTACAAAGAAATCAGATGCCAAGTAAATGTTTATTTTCATCGCATCTCTTACACGTGTATCGTTTATACACATCTTATAGAACGTATCTAGAGGTGCTTTAAATTACTGTTGATAACGTGTTAATGCAACGAGTGCTATGCAAGAACAATAGAAGTAATCTATTCTGCATAATTTAAAATTGGGTAATTTTTTAATTACCGCATTAAATAAAATTCTACATGATACAAATGGACACTTTCATTATCCTTGCAGTCATCGCTTCAGTTCAGTGTACTGTACTATTATAGAAAGATCATTGAGTGAGAGTGTGACTCTATTTTATCGGAATCATACTTACATAGAACGAAACATTGGAACATCGAACAGAACCGAAAGATCATTGTAAAAAATGCTCTACCGTGATACTACAGGCATCTAATTACCGAATCTTTTTGATTTTCACGAAACAGCAAGCTTCTGCCGATTAGCAGAGGTCATTCATGCGGTGGAGTTCCTTCTCCAATCTACAAAATTTCGTACACTGGAATATGTATTTCAATTTTTTTTTTTTTTTCTCTGGCTAAACTATTCTAACATCTATTGCACGGAATATTTTTCATCTTTCTTTATGCTTCTTAGGTATTATACAATAGTTTTTCAAAGCTCGTGGTGGAAGAAATATACATACTTTGCATTTTACCGATATTCTGTTAAAATTTTCTGATTTATTTGACTTTTTGGACTTTAAGAATGACGTGTGAACAATAAAAGTTACTTCATTAATTTTAGAAATCTTCTAATTGTTTTTATCTATTTCCATAGATAAAAAGCACTTTCCAAGCACTGCTCAAAGAAATATACCCAGAACATATTATACTATGCACATGTTCAGGAAGAAAAAGAGAAGAAAACACAATAAGAAATGAAACAAAAAAATTAGAATAATTGTCAGATTTTTTAATTAAGCATAGATTGTCGAGCAAAGAAAGAAGAGTATCTCCTTAAAAGAAAAAAAGAAAAAAAGAAAAAAAGAAAAAAAGAAAAAAAGAAAAATCATGCTATAAATTCGCGTAGCCATGCTTGCTTGGTGAATAATACTGAATAAGCGTAGTCCTCGGAGCAGCTAGCTAATTTATCGGAATAGAAATCGCGTGGAATCAGGTGTGTCTTTACATACCTGGAGTGGTGTGTCCGATACGATGTTTCTCTTTAGCTGGCTGACCTGCGCTCTGGTGACCTACGGCTGTCGTAGGAGTGCTTCCGGTCTCCTCGTTGGTAACTACTACCGAATCGTAACATGCAACAATGCAAAGCCAATCCACCAGACTTTCACTTAGTTAGTTTAAACGATTCTCCGGCTCGACATAGGCAACGTAAACGTTTATGTATTCTTAAGTTTTATTCAACAGCCTAATTGTCTTCTCTCTTCAAGTGCCAACGACGTTATTCGACGCACGTTACTTGGTGAATCAAATGAATCACGGTGAATGAATGGCGTCAAATGGGACGATTTTATAATGTGAATGTTTTTTTAATTAACACGTTGACTGTCACCTTTCTATCTTTTTGTTTGGTTAACGGACGAATCTCTACAAGAATCAATTCTTACTTACTCAATTATAAATGATCCTATTAACAGTTTGACGTCTGATGTCGCGTATTCGTGACTTTGATATGCGTAACTTTTGCATCAGCATTTTTTACTTAATTTTTATTTATCAGCTTATGTGGTGGATTTTATCTTAGTTGGTATCGTTAAGTCTCTGATGACCTGCAACTGTTTCTGCAGGTGATAGAAACCTGTTATTGATTCTGTAGTTGTTAAAATTTCTATTCGTTTCACATTATTTTATATAATTAGGAATATGAAATTGATCCTCATTCTCGTTATAAATAATATGTAGATAAAATTATTTAATGTGACAGTCAAAGTGTTAATATGCAATAAAGAGGGCGTTAAAAAATGATAAACAGCCATAACATGCTGTCAATAGGTATGGCTGATTTAAATGAACTGTACGAAGCGTCATAGATACTCTCTATCGGCAATCCGAGATTCAAGTATATTAGAAAAATTCTACGAGATACTGTGAGACGTTTAGACGAAATGGGAGTTGTTTAGACTTACCGGAATGAGGAGGCGCGAGAAGCGATCTACTAGAGCTGAAGAAAGGTCGTAAGGATGGTTTAGGTGTGCTACTGACGGACATGGTGTCCAATTCTGGACCGCTATCTGACAAATCTTCGAGTTCGTCGAACAATTCCTCGATCTCCATGTCTCCGCCTTTAACAAATCCAGCGTACTGGGTTAACGACTCTATAAAATCAACAAAAGCGTCCGTGAAAGATTCGAACACAGCATTTCTCGCACGCTACGAGAGCAACGATTTACCTGAAAGCTTCTGACCGATCTCTTCTTGATCCTGATCCAGATCCTCGGATACTCTGAACCGTCGTTTCAGAAGGGCTATAAACTTTTGCTTCAGATTTCTTTGCTGTAACAAGTAAATTTATTTATACTGTATTTATAACCGGATAGGGTTAATTTAGAAGAGCTCCGAAGCCGATTATACGGGGCATTCAGAACGAATTTCCCAGAAAACGTAGTAATTTCTTTCACGTACCCTGGCATTCGCTGGAATCTTCGCTCGGCTCTTTCGCCTATGCATCTCGAGAGTCGGCTCGCTGTCGCTACCTTCTGCCTCGCCTTCCGAGCTGAATTCCTCCTCTTCGTCGCTGTACTCCGGGCAAAGCCTTTCGTTCGGGTCATTCATCAGTCTTTTGTCCTGGTCGACCGGCTGAGAGGTCAGTGCGATCACGGTCACACGAGCTAAAGCGACCGAATGACCACCGTACTTTTCAGCCTTGTCTGACACCAGTTCGAGTTCCAAGTCCATTTGCTTTTGTAGCACCTAAAGATGTAGCATAGATCTATCTAATTTATGATTTACGAATTATCTATTATTTCTTGAAATTTTATACATAAGATGAAGTCTTTTAAAGTTAATATCAATGAAAAATATAAAAATCTAAATGTACTATATGTATGTACAGATATATTAGAAATTCAATTTCAATTTCAAAGGTTAAAGGCTTTTACAGGCAATCGATCGAACTTACTTGAGCCATATTGATGACTCCTTCAGCAAGGGTCTTGTATCCGAGCATCGTACGATTTTTATATCGTTTTCTCCTTTGCAACAGTATCAAAAGTTTGTTTCCGTCTCTCTTGAGAAAATGGGGGTACTGTAGGGCAAATTGAAGCTCTAGTTCTGTATCCAGCATGCCACTAGTTGGTATGGCCATCTCGTTCGAGCGAAGGGTCCTCTTCGAGCTTTGCATCTTCACGGCGATGCTGATGGAAGTTAAATCGGAACCTAATGGCCGTAGAATTATCAGTCGGGTCAGGGTCAAAGAGCACAGCCTGGAACATGAAAAGGGATCGAATTTAGATTTTTCCGATAACCGATTAATTAATTCTTATTTATTTCCTTCACGTTTCATCACGACCATCAATTGAGAGATCGTGCATAAACTGAATTGAGAATGGTGCATAAAATTTCTATGGGAAACACTGAATAAAGGTCTATCAGAACTGTGGGATTGCTTACATTTTCGAAACAATCGAGGACAGCTCGGTTCAGAAACGAGGCTAAATTGAATGTTAAAGAAAAAACGCTGGCACAATGGTATCGATCAGGTCATACGTAGTAGGTAGACAGTAGTGATAATAATCATTTCCGTTTAAGGACGTCACGACGATGCCGTGCCGAATGAAATATGGATTCATCCAGTACATACATATGACGTGCAATCCTTCTGCTATCTTTGTCATCGGAAACACGTTAGTCGTTACCCTTTGACTCGAATGAACGAACACGCACAAGCACGAAAGGCCAGTTTTTAATTGCTCTACTGGCAGAGAGGATAAGGCCAAAAGTAGAAGTTGATACCAACCAAGAGTGACCTATTTTACAGTCGAGAGTTGAATGAAATTTTCATAGTATTAATATTTCAGTGAGATATTAATACTGGGTGATTTGCAAAAATAAAAAAAAATTAATTAATTAAATTATTTCATTGTTTCAACAACGAAAAGCATAGGAAACAGGAAGGTAATTTTCTCGAGGATCCGGGATCGGGGGTGAACGCTAAATATAATTCTGCGGGGTTACAACTACACAGGTGGTGTTTCGGTTTCATTCTAGATCTCCGCTTAGCACGCACACCGTTTCTCAGTTCATACGATTACCTATTTCATTAGCATTATACCACCGCTTCTAATTAACGCTGAGAATATGAAACATCGATTAATAATTTTTTTAATAGTATCGAGGCTACCGGTTACGTGCTTTGATCCTCCTAGGTAGTTTTTCTCTACATGAATTGTCAAGCATATTCGCGCCGCTCTTTCACTATCAAAAATTAAGTATAATAAGAAAATCATTTCAACCTCTGAATAATATAATATATTCCACGATACATGAATAAAAGATGAGCGAGTGGCGATTAATTTGCAACCGCAGAAAAAAAAAAATGATATGCCAGTCATTTCTTTTGTAAGTACAAAGGAACACAAAAGTGGTTCCACGAATCACATGACGTATCTCAGCAGAAACGCATTGAATTCACCCTCTTTTGTCGCACGCTGTCATTCATTATGCAATACACTTTTCTACCCCTGCTAGTAATTTTGTATTATTAGCGGGAATCGATCGCTGTCCACTGTCGCGAATCGCTATAAAAGAACTAGACGTATAATACAGAGTGATTCTAGCAACTGGAACAGAGGCTATAATCCTCTTCCAAGTGAAGTTATACAAGTTATAGCGAATAACGTGCCTGGCGCAGAGAAAATGAACAACTGTCGTAAGATATATCGAAACTTTAATTATTAAGAAGAGCAATAGTTTGTTTTAACTTTATTTTAAACGTAACCAACTTAAGCGTCCCAGTTAGCAGAATCACCCTGTATGTATTAGATTCTTCAACGACTGTGTGTACAATTTCGCGTGTCGTGAATGTTATCGAACGATCTACTACAATGCACGTTTCCTTGCTTCACTAAACTACCCTTAGTCTGAGCTTTTCAACCTATCCGAAATCTGACTGAACAAACAGTTTTTTAAATGTAACATAACGGTAGTGTCACGCAATTTTACGCTTAACGATATTATCATAGGGTTGCTCTTCTTAACCCCTTTCGCTACTATGGGCTTACATTTTTAAGAATAGCAAACATTCTATATGTTAAAATTAAGAATATTGATGAAACGTTTATGTGGTTATTTTCATTCAACTTTAAACTTTAAATTGATATACCGTAAATGAAGTTTCGTGATACTTTTATATTATGAGATGCATAGCTAATCAAAGAGATTGAATCAAAAGTGAAATCCGCGTGTTCCGGAGAAATTTAAATACCCTTGTCGTCGATCCTCGATTTGGTCATAAATTCGGTTAACATGGTTCCTTACGAGCTGCATTATATCCGCATACGCCTGGAGAGTGGTGCAGAACCTTGCACGCGAATCCTCGCGGAAATGTCGTTCGCAGTCAATGCTTTAAATGTCGCAATCCGGAAAGCGTGACAGTAACCAAACGCTACATATGTACCTATATATGTATGTATACTGGCTGTTTTAAGCTTGCTACTGTAAATGGATGTAATTACAGTTCACAGACATGGTTCTTTCTTGAACCTGACTGCTTTCAAATTGAAAATAAATTAGTCTATAAATTATTCTATGTATAAAATGATCACATTTTTTATACACAACATAAGTATTTTAAACGACTTCACAAAAAATAAAAAAAAAAGAGAGCAGAAATGAATGCAATGAATTTACATCGCGCATCTCTGTGACGCTTTGTATGACAAAAAAAAAAAAAAAAAAAAAAAAAACGCGATACACTTTTCCGATATATGCGTTCCCGTTTGGTCTGTTCTCGTTACACAAAGCGTGCACGTACCGAAGCGTTAATATTGCGCAATGCTTTGTTCGTGTGACACGTTATTGTTAGTGCATTGCGTTGCTCGATGCGCTTCGACTTTTCACATGCTTCTGCTGTTGTTTATTTATGCCTTTGTCCTTGTGTTAGCAGCTTACGTACATTTTATCGCTGTTTCTGAAGTAGCACGTCCAATTAGATTAACCCATTTTTTTTCTTACCGTAATCTTCATTCGAGGACTTAAATATGTACTTGGTAGAATAGCGGTCAGGACTTTCTTCTATTATTTTACAAAATGATAAATTTACAGTTGAAGCACAAGCACAGAATGAACAAGTACGAAGTAGGTAATTATTAGGAATTGCGATTCGAATAAACCTTTAATTATGAACGAAACGAATGGAATCGCAAGCTTCGATTTGCCACGTGGAAAGCTTTCAAGTAAAGCGATCGATAATTCAAACGGAATGAAAATAATGTGACCGTTTTATCGGTGTGTCGAGTTTACTGCACCTGCACAACGATAGTGAATAAGAAATTTGATTGATCCACGAAACGTGTAACACTGGAGGAGAAAAGGAAAACACGATTCTATATCGGAAATACATGTATGTAAGTGTAATCTGAAGACTCGTAACAGTACAAGATTGTTGATAACGACATGACGTTAAGTAGGTTAATAGCGGACGATTCAGATACGTGCTATTACAGAGTTTTTTTCGTGGTGAATCGCAAATAATGTGTTGACTGCATGCAAACTACTCTTTTACGGATAGTTGCATAGTAATTTGCAGAATTGCAATATCAATGTTGGCTCATTGATGATTGCTGTTCACGCATCAAATTAATCCTTTCAATACGATAAACAACTGTGCTCATTTATAACAATAGGTTAAATAATGACTATTAACACTATGTTAATATTTATAAAGTTATATGACCGTTTCAGAATTAATTTACCTGTAAGTTTGTAAACATTTTTGTGGAATTTTATGGACACCATAATGCCCTCAACATGATAAAACGACCAGCATAGCAGTTATCGCGGTCAGGTTGCCTTTCAAAAAACGTTTCTCGCGTGATTGCTGCAATCAAAATGTAATCGTGAACGCGTTAATTGCATGTTTCGTAACATAATGTCAAACAAGCGAAAACAATGAAAACAACCAGTCGTGAACGGGATTCGTAATGAATTTCCTGATCGAGCAAGGAGATACAAAGTTCCGTAGAACATCGATGCAGCATACAGCAAGCACAGGTCTGAAAGTTAAGAAGCTACAAGTTAAATTAGTGTGTTGCGCAAGCAAATAACTAACGTTTGGTTTATTTCTGCTGGTAGAAATGAACGAGGCAACGGCGCGGCGCCGGCTTTGTCGTTGCACGAGTGCCTTTTAGGCGATATTTTGCCGCGGATTTGCCAACAGGAAAAATGCCAATGCACGGCTGGCCTTGATAAACATGTATGTAAGTACTTACATACCCCTCAGAAAAAATTCCAAGACCACGTTTCTACGAAAATAATAGTTGTTGGCAGTGATGCAACCATAATTATTGTCTAAAATTTTAGAAAACATTCTGATACTTATTAAAAAAAAAAGGTTCTTACTTTCTTAGTAAATGAATGATCTGTCAAATTAGAAGGACTATAAGTAGATACTTAAGTCACTGTACTGGGTTACTTAATTGTTGAGTTTATTGACACCAACGATAAAACCGGATCAATACAGAAATGGTAAGAGCGGGTAATTAGATGAATGAAAACATGTCACAAAGTCAAGTAGTTAATGAAGTACCATGAAGGATGGTAACTGATTTATCTAAAGTGACACCCGACTATAGAAAAACAAAGGAGTACCCCTATTTAGCGATAGTAATCGACTTTGAAATTAAACAACGACAATCCGCGAAGAAAAATGAATTCGGGTAAGATGAGTGGGTTTTAGTTTTAATCGAAATACCTGCTCGTCGAGCTGACGTATAGAAAATGATTACATATAGGGATTTCCACGCGAACAGAAAAGCCACGATAACGTAGAAACTATTATGTTAATGAGATTTTTCTTACCAAGCGATAAGCTTATCGTCGAACCTGAAGCTTCAAAGAAAGCTTCAGATAAAAAAGATAGAACACGAACGTCGTTAACAAAATCGTTGTGTGCTCTGACATAATTACATCAATTGTAATAGTTTTTGATGCGTAGAATCTGACAATGCAAGTCTTACCACGATCGATTCTAATAGAATTCCATCGAATCACGAGGAACATGCGAATACTATTTCAAAATTGAATTAAAGCAATCATTAACTTGCTCTGCATAACGGAACACAGATTATTATTGGATTTTTAAGTATTCCCCAAACCGAACTACGCAAGAGAAAATTCGGTCAACGACAAAAAACAAAAAGCAAAAAGCAAAAGGCAAAAATATAAACAGAAGGAACACGTTGAATCGGGACAAACCTTGTTCCAGAAAATTCGAAACAAAGCGGCGTCGATGCTGCTTTGTTGCTTGAAAACCAGGCCGCTTGAAATTGCCGCCTCTTTCGCGGACAATACGGAGGGAAAAATCGGTGTCGTTAATCCTTGCATTTCTTCAACGATGCATAGAAAAACTGACTGCAATTCAAGATTGAGAGAGTTTCATTCAACGTTTAAATATGATATTTCAAGAGGAAGTTAACATATCGAGTGTTGCGTGAAATTTCAGTGAAATTTTTTCAGGAAGATGCACTGAAATTATTAATCGCGCCCTACCTCAGTGTTTTATTAGAACTTGATATCTTTCAGCTCGATTGAAAATTATGCTGTTATCTAAGTGCGCACGCGATTTAATTATTATGATTGACATAGAAACGTTGTTCGATTGATTGCAACTATGCGAGTTCGAAATTTGCAATGCAAATGATATTGTATACGCGATAATACAGCTGACTGAGAAATGGAACGATGGACATCGACTGATTTCTATGAGTTCGTTAGATATCGATTTCTCTAGGACGCATCGAAGCCGCCAGACACGAAGAAAGTTGTCGCATGATAATTTCACGGCATGAAACATGTTTTTCCGTTGCATAAATTCTTCTAATTATTCTACTTGAAATTACAAGTTGCTTTTATTTGTTCAATTAATCAATCCAAATACTTGACCCGCGGGTTTTAATTATACAAAATTTTTAATTTCATTCTGGCTCGCCGCCAAGAAGGCTCGCCATTGCTGTTCCAGACTTGTCTGCCAGATATGTATCCAGAATATTTCACCCAATAACCAATGTCCTAATAATAATTAAAGTTTCACTTTAGGTAACATACAATTTAAACTTAATCGAAGAGTTGTTATAATACCGCGTTGTCAAGAGCAGGTTCTACTCAATGAAACGGTGCTTTATTATTTTCATCGCATGAATGGAGACAGGTGAAACCTATTACATGTTACGTCAACGTCGCTTTCATGGAACAAATAGATTTATTTCGTGTAACGGGGAAATTGAAGTTTTAGATGATAATATTTTTAAATGAACCACAATTTAACCAGAAAAAGAAATTTACTATTTCAGAATAGGTTTAGTAAAGACGGTGTTATTATGAAAAATCGTTTATGTATCATTCCTGTCACAGGCGAAACGAAAGTTCTTTGGACTCACGCGGTTGTTTAGATGAATGAAATTTTCATTTTCCAACAATACTGCTCCTCAGAATATTAAATCTTTTTACTATCTTTTTATAAATTCAGAAAATGAAATTTATCGTGATTCACTTTTTTTCAACGCCTCGTATAGTAAGAATCATTTAGGTAATATTAGCTGTCCAACTAATCAGAAGTAGTTTTCATCGAAAACTAAGGATGGACAAAAGCGGATGACTCACGGTCCAAGGGTAGAAAAAGTTTTAGAAACAGCCATCGCTAGTCTGATGACTAAGAACAAGCAAGACTCATCGCTTCGAACAACAAAGAAACCTTAAGGAAAATCACGGTGTTTTCATTTCCCAGAAAAAAAAGACTAATACGGAGAACTACCCAAGTTATTCCAAAAGATCTTGAATATAATAAAATAACTGTTATGATCTTAATTTAAAACCAAATCGGGTTTGTGAAATAAAATTTAAATAAAATGAATATGAAAAATTATTTTTTTCAAGTACACCTCGTCCTACCACTTGTTTTAAAAGGTACACCTAACGATAAGATACTTGAGCTCTGCTCTACAACACTTGCTGTACAACATCGTTAACATATATGTACAGTTCAAGATCTCCAGTTTTCACGCTTCGTCTCTCTTAGCCTTTTGGTTGTTCAGAAAAGAGAAGAGAAAAAAAGCAGCATAGAATAGAATGCAACAAAGCAGCAGAAGCTAATGTTCGATAATACCGATACACCGAAACCACAAAAGATCAACAGGAGCGTACACTGTTAGGTCAGAATCAGAAAACAAAGCTAGAGCGACAAGGTAAATACATATACCTGGCTGGCTATGTCACCAATGATGAAGTTTCGTTATTTTCTCGCGACGACTACCATTCTTACCCCTATCAGACGAGCTTCAATCTGACGCTACAAGAGAATATACACCAGTCACCCGGTGAGCGGGGGTCGAACACGTAATCAAGATCATTCTGTCGAGATGAAAGCCTTCAAAGAGAAAGGTCAAGTACTCTACCGCCCGTCGTCTTTCGACATCGATGTTCTTACGGTGACTGTAATTTGCATTCAATTATTTCACCTTGTACTTGCTTCCACTTCCTACTTAACTAAATTCTACTTAAACAAATTTTCTTTCTGCCATCAGCTAACTTAATAAATTGCTAACTTTATGATTAGAAAAGTATTACTTTTTTTCTTTCTGCCTAAAATGTAGTTTTTAATTGAAACTGCATTCTAAATGCATCTTATTACAAAGAAACCCACTGCACGGAAGCATGTTATAGAAATAATAAAATTAGATTCCTCGGCAGAAGCCAAGTCGTAAATGAGCATCGTATGCTAAAATTAAACGGCGTATCAAATATGAAACAACAACAGCAAATAGTTGACTGCCAAAAATTAGATACAGACTCGTTTGGCCATTTACAGGGAATCAGTACATCATTTATTTCGATGTTTGATTTTGAGAAATCGTTTTACAGATTGAATTTCTATTTATATATGTATATCCTTGGAATAGGTAACTTCTGAAAGGACTTTCCAATTTGTACGATAATTGTTTCTATAGATAATGAAATATTAGCACATTTTTCTATTTGAAAATTTTTATTACAAATATTTATAGAAATTGATGCATCATTTTCAAAGTTTCAACTTTCGGCCCCGCGTTACGGTTCAACCGAGGGAAAGTGTCCTTCGAAGAACCCTGTACCAAGACCTTCCCTTATTATTAGAAATACTATCGATTAGTCACGGTTCACAAGTTGTTTAATTTCCCGTTAGCAAGGTCTTTGTACATATGTTGCATGTACACACACACACACACACACACACACACACACACATTGTCGATTGCACATGCGTATACAGGGTGTCCCAAAAAGAATAATAATCCTTTAAAGGGATCCATTTGCCAAAATGTTGGTTAAAGCTTCATGTGTGAGTTGTTAAGAAAAAAAGGACTGTCCAATTAAAGCGCGCGGGCGCTAATTACTTTGATATAATTCATCAAAGTTTTACTTATCACAAAAAGCATAATTTTACCCATTTCCTTATCCATGTCCTCCGTTTATCGTGCCTTTTAAAGGGTAATGGTATCCGCATTAGCCTAATATGTAATCGGCGATTGCCAACGTTTTATTCGTGGCCGGGAATTATTTCGAATCGACGTGTCCATTAAGCATTAGACTGCTAAATTTTGATAGTGCTTGCCTTATCATTCGATCAAGTAATAACGAGTATAATTTGCCGGACCTCTCGCCCGAACCAGCTGCGTCGTTATTATGCAAATGATTCTGATACGCCTACCGTTCACCTATCTCTATCGTAATATCCCTAATCTGTGACGTTGCCAGAGGATGTATACAAAAAGGCATTGAAAGGCTTCGTGTATCGGAAATGAAACGCGAAAAGCTTTATACTCTCTGGGAAATTGTGGATCACAGAGAAAAACATTAATGCTTATTAGTTTTCCTTCGTGTACTTTCATACTCTGTATTCTCAAAAGGTTTGCTTTAAAAAATTGAAAAATAGCAAAATTGTACCATTTCATATAATTTCATGTAAAATTTCCATAATTAATTAAATTTCAAATCAGAGTTGAATAAAAATCTAACTTTTAATCATGAAAGCTACCGTAAATGTGAATTTACATAAGTATCCAAATTTGTAATCTCTAAAAAAGCCTGCATAAAAAATACATTACAGCTTCCAAAAAAAAAAAAATTAAATTACCGTGTTCGTTGAAAAAAAAAAGAGAGAGAGAGAGAGAGATTTATTATACTAATTATCAAGAAAAAAATTGTATTCACCGCAATAATACAACGGTACACACAATTACGTTTAACGATCATTTATTCCAAAGCTGCTTTAATTAATTTCTACTGCAAGTAAGATCCAGCGGGGGTTGCTCGTTTTTTGAGGGAAAAAAAATGATTTCCACATTTCCAACCACCTTCCGCATTGCAGCAGATCGGTTACGTCACTGTTTCACCCTTGTCAGCCACGGCCACCCCTCGGTTTTCCTCTTAAGCCGAGTTCCCAAGCAGACAACAGTTACGAGCCACTGCAAGAGCAGTTTAATTATACCAAGAGCAACTTTTCCGTCCGCGTAAACGTGGAACGAATTTTGCTGACAATTAATGAGGCTGAATAGATAATCCCTTTTGTAAGCCAAGATATTAAATGAAGAACAATCTAATCTAACGAGTCTTTTTTTGAAAGAATGATAATCCTTGAATGATAAAATTGGATCTTTGTTGGTTTAATGTACATACGAGTATAATGCAGATTAGCATTGTGATTGATTGCGTTCTGATAAATATAAAAAAAAAATTTGACCTTTTCTTCTGAAAATTTTGTCAAATTTTGTAATTATTATGTGTCTACTGATTACGTCTCATGCAACACATAATAATATGTAGTACTCCATTTGACACCATTTAATTTTCCTCAATAAACATTTTATTTTCTATCTTCTACTATTTTAAAACTATCGATGTAACTTGGCCCAGTTACATGGAATACCTTTTACAGTGAAAGGGTTAAATTTGCGCCACCTTCCATCTACGTATGCGAAAACAGGCAAGATTAACATTTTGGCCATGTTACTTCAGCTTGATTTACTATTAGTATTTATATCGTGGTACGAATTTGGCCAGCGTTTTAATGCGAATTCGAATGCTGCTTATGATGCGGAAAATGTACATCAACGTGCATACATACAATGTGTCTCAAGATTTGCTAGAGACGAGCCAGATCACAAGAAAGGGGAACTGTTACTGACGTTCGAGTAGTTTATCTGGCGATTGGAACGATAAATCTTAAAGAAACGATCGTAAATGTTACTATCGATGGTCACATCCGCTGTTCAAAAGCATATCGCGTTAAGAATATTTATTATTTGATAACAAACACAAGAAGTTATGGGTGGTGCGTTTGGAGGAAATAGTTAAAATATTTTATTTCATAAATACATAGGTACCTACTATTGAAGTTTTGAAGACACCGCTGAACGTTTCCCTTCGGAAACGAATAAAAGATACATAATGGAAAAACGGAACGAAATGAAATGAAACGAATCGATGGCGAACCGATCAATCGAAATGGCGTAAAAAAAGAACACACAGGCAGCGATTGATATTTCGCAGATGAGCTACGACGACATGGACAGTCTCCCTCCGTCTGGTGGTGATTTGCGATTAGTATACTCGTCCGGTCTGACAAACGTAACCGAGACGAGGTCGTCATACATTGAACACGATTGCCACGTGCAGATTCATTCGACATACAGAGGGACAAAGTTCCCATGACAGCGACAGAAACGAAACGTTAACGCTTTATTGTTTTTAACTCTCGATTATCAAAGGGTCAATTTTGGCGGTAATATTTTTCAATAATAAAATAAATCTTCAAGTAATATCACGCTATTTATAATAAAAGTATTTCAATCATTATTTCTAATATGGTAGATTTTCCTTGAAATGTATTCAACTTTGGACCGAAATGATCTTTGCTCAAACAATTACCAAACACATCGCACGAAATCGTTAAACAGTTCGAAGTAGAAATGTACTTACTCGATACACGTTTATATGTATGTAGTAGAGTTAGAGTGCGTTCATATTAGAGGGATATTCCTAATAATTAAAGAAGTCAATTAACATTGTAAGAAAACGTTGATCCTAATAACAGCGGTCAACAATAGTAAACCATGTTCGCAGCACGTAAATCTCTCAAGATACTATTTCCATTAGAATTGTAAATATTTCTCAAAGTCTACTACATACTTGCGAAGCAAGACCGCGTGAAAGCTGGAAATCCTCTGAATAATTCAACACAAAAACGACCCAAAGATTGATCTTGTGTCTGACTACACACACGCAAAAAATTCACCAGAGAGTTTTTTATCATAACTAAAGTTTGGCAAATTGTAAAATTTGAATCATTGAATCTAACATGTTTTTACAAGATACCTACGCATCTGTTAGTTCCAAGGAATCTAAAAAAATATAATTGAAGACTAGAAATATTTAATTATTCTAAAAGTTTCAAATTGGCCATTTTCTACTATTATCCTTTCAATTCCCTGAATGTAATAAATATTTCATTAATCACGGTGAAAATCGATCGTACGATTTCGCGAATCATTCATGAAGATGTCCATTTTATAAAATCGCAACGATTTAGCAAAGCGATTAAAGGACGAATGCAAGCCAAGCCAGTGTATGTACATACATACATACATACATACATACATACATCGTTTCATTTAGCTCATTTAAATGGCGAACTTGAGCATCTGTTGGCGACCAACAGGTGGACAGCACAACGAACTGAGCCACGTAAATGAGCCATAATGCTTCATGTATCTTACGAAACGTTAATGGTACTTTGTATCGGTAAATTACTTCGTCGATGGTAATTGCGGCCTTTTAACCTCGACCAATTTGGAACGTTAATTAAAACGACCAACATTTGCGTGGAGATCCGAAACGAACCTGTTCAAAAGAATTGCGAGATCGCCTACGCCTACGCGATTTTTTTTAACTAATTGTAAATCATTTATGATGTACTTAACCCTTTGAAATCTTCTGGTACGCTCGCGATCAAATAGAGTGAACATTAATATCAAATCGCGAGTATACGCATATCGTATGTACTGACACTGATCACTTAATATGTGACTGATATGATTTTTTTCACTTGTAAAATGATATGAATTGATAACATTTTTTCATTATCTTTTATTTTAACTTTCAAATTAACTTTCCTCCATTATCTATCTATAAAACTGCAACTCATCCGTTTTTTATCAAATAAAATTTCTTCATCATGAATCATTCAAGTGATTCTGAAGTGTATAATTATCATCAACAAAGCCATTATATGAGTGATCTCCACGAGAAAATCGTGCTAAATGCTTATTTAACACATTTTCATATTAGAAGAAATTGGTGAAAACTATGAATTCTTTCTGTTTTCAAAAAATACAAATTATGACAAATCTGACTGATCGATTTCAAAACAACAATGTTTTTCAAATACCTAAGCTAAATACACGAAAACGCACTGCCCTCCGTACAAATAAAACGATTGAAATTCAAATACGATTTAAAACAAGATATTTGTTATATGTATGTCGCGAAAAATATAAGTATTACTTTCAGTTCAATTTTGCTTGAATGAAAAATATATTTTCTTCAAATCATCTCTACTCGACCCTTCAAAATCCCCTTATAAGAAAGAAGGATCTAATCCGTTCTGAAGAAAACATAACGACAGTGTTTAACATTAATATTCTACTCTACAATTAGTATCTAATTATAATTTATTATGTTAGGTGTTAACCCATTACAATCTTACATTAATACAATTAAGTAAGTATGTAAAATTTATTCAATCATTTTTAATTAGCTAAAATGAATATTATGTTTCTTTATGAAATTCATGCTTCACCCAAATGTGACTGATCAAAGTGTTGAGAGGATATATGAATACGCTGCGCTGGAATTACGCAGATATAAATTACGTACTAAGGAATTGCGTTACAGGCAATACGATAAAGTGATTGATACGCAATAAGAACACCTTTATCACGAAGGGCTTGCAATAAGATACAAGACTATCCAGCTGTTGCGTAATTAAATTACAAGCATATTTAAACATCTTCAACACGTCTTATATGTATGTATGTATGTATGTATGTATGTATGTATGTACACCTTGATAATTGAAAAAAAGAACCAACACTTTTTACATACATATGAGATCGAGGACGGTATTTTTAACACAAATTCGAAACGTTTGTGATGAGTTCACATCTAGCATAATTACGCACTAATCAAATTAATTTTAAAACAAATCTTGATTGACCCAGATTTAATAATTGATAGGCAAGTTAAAATATTTATTATTTTATGTAAAGAATTAATGGAATTAATAAAAGAATTGTAATTATAAAAAAATATAATAATTACTGAAAATACTAGAGCTACCAAGGAAGTAAAAATTACTTTTCAAATATTTCCTTATATATTACTCATTTTTATAACATTTTATTTTCTAAAACTTTCCCTTACTTCTATAGAAATACACACATGATCAATATTGTACATCTGCTTTCTCCTTTCCACTTGTGTTTTTTTTTTTAACAATAACATGTCTATGTTAATTTACTTAATAATATATGATTAATAAAAATCATATATGTAGATAAAGCTTTCTTATCAAATTCTGGAGCAGATCCAACGCTTTTTCTACTATTTTATTTTCAATTTCGAAAACAAAATGCAATATTTATCTACATAATTTTTTATAATTGCAGCGTTTTACTCCAGTGCAAAACTCTCCAATCAAAACGGGAATTTTGTTTAGAAATTAACACCGCAAACACGAGTTGGTGATTTTCAAATAAAACTGCCTCTCTATTGAAATGCTGCTTAATTAAAATCTCAACGCCAAACGTTTGCACGAAACTAAATGAAAAAATTGATTTTCGAAAATAACTTCAACAAATCGTACGCTTCCTGTTCCGATTGCTGTGAATTAAATCCGATGATTTTACAGTGTAGAAAAGCGGAAAATGAACTCGTCCGAACAACAAAAAGGGAAGAAAAATCGATTGTCGCCAAGTTCGCGATATCTAAATCAATCCTTGTTAACGATATTTGAATGCTTTTCAATATAATCCAAATACCGAACAATTTATATTTTTTCAAAGTTTCATGCTTAATAAATAGGAAAATAATGTAACGATGACAATTCGTGAAAGCGTAGAATGATTATGCGTGCTGCATCGTTAAGGTGAAACCGACAACAGCTTTTTCCGCGGTAAATTTTCCGTCCACGTCTGAATATTCATTGACCTTAAACGTATGAAAGTGATTCGTTCGTAATAATTACATCATGATACACTGATACACGGAGGCCGAGATCAAACGAATAAGCCCAAACAAAACAGGGTATAACATTGACAGGACATCATTTATCCAAGAATCGAGAATTACGCTGGAAATTTGATAACCTAACGCATGCACGCATAACATATACGGTATTTGTTTGACTAGTCGGTTGTTTCATTTGTGCCTAACCATCTAGACCGGAAGATCGCACAAATCCCCGGCAGTAAAGTGACGACACTGGACACAGATGATACTTAATTCTCATTTTATTTACCACTTCAGTTAGTTTTATTTACTTTTATCCTATTAAAGTGTCATACGTAAAAATAATAATAATAATAATAAATAGAAAGGAAATTGATACAGATCGAACAATACCGGCAACGTAATGACGCTGTGAAAATATAAACCGAGATAGGATTCGCGTTTGGTGATCTGTCACGTCCGACTGACAGCTAGCATCCTACGATAGACAGAGCGCGCCACGCAGTCCTGAACAGACACACGCAGCTCAAATAAGCTGTGGTGTGTATGTTATAAAAGAAACAAGTTAACCCGATGCAAGGTGAAAACGATACACGACGACAGGCACCCCTGAGCCAAGGGTGCGAACGGAAAAATACGACTAATCCTGGAAAAAAGGGCGTGTGAATGCCCGCCGAATGTCTGGCGTCCGCCGTGACACCGAGTAACAAGAGGGATAGCGCACGAAACACGAGAATTAGGCGGAAATCAAAGACGGTTTATCGATTACCTGGGTATACAGTTCGGTGCTGTGCGATCCACTTCCCAAGTGGCAAACAGCTTCATGGGAACGGGCCGGGTGGCCGGGGCTGTCGTCTTCGTACGCTCCGCCATTTTTGGCCCGTCGACCCACAGAAACAATCACTACACCTTCTATTCACCACGGCTCGCGGCTGACTGACTGACTAAGCCCGCTCGTGGCGCCGTACAAGCGCTTTCGTGAGCCGACGAAGAAACACGGAAACGCACGAAGACGCCCTTCGGAGAATCTTCCGATTGAGCGGGAATTATGTATGTACATTCCCACAATGAAAACCAACGAAACGATGCAATCAATAATATCTCTTTTATGAATATATTTTAAAACTTATTTTACTTTAGACAAAAAAACGATGTGATTGAACAATATTATTAAAGTTTAACAAAAGACGAAATATATATATTTTACTTTAGATTTTTAATTACACTCCAAATAAACATATTATTTAAAGATAATAAAAAATCATTCAACAAACGATTTTTGTTGGAGTATTTTTTTATTACAAAAATGCCAAGTGACATGAATAATCAAATAAATATACACAATTCGTTCTGTTATAACATTTTTTTCCAATTGCTTTTCATTGATCATTGATTAAAGTAAGTGATACGATAACCACCACATTAAAATAGGCTGAATTCCCGCTACAAATAGTATAAAATAGAGTCTCCTTTTATTACCAGAAGCGGTGTACGAGCTATGATTCTGTGGAATGACCCTTAACTTTAATGATCGCATAAGGAAAAATGCTAAAGATGCACTAAAGTACAGCAATATGAAATAATAGCCGAATTTCCGAAACAATAACGATACTACAAGAGCTGCATTAATACCGACATACTTGTAACCGCAATAAGCCAGTAAATCCAATGTTGAAAGACTTGTTTCAAGACTCATTATGTAAAGAGTCACAGTATGCACCAGTAATTCTATAATTCCCCATGCGAGAGCAGAGCTAGCTAAAATACCTAACTGCTCATGACTAAACCGTTCCTGAGTTCCTAAAACTAACCCAGCCATAACTATGTATGTTAAAAACGCCATTGTTGGAATATACATGTCTGGTGCATTTTTCTCATAACGTGGTTGCAATGGTACATCTTGTTCATACTTCACTGACCAGTCCTGTTAGAAAGTTCTATTATTTACATCTGTTCCAAAGTGATTAATTGATCACTTATTAAACCTAAGATACTTACTTTATGAGTAAATGGAAAGAACAGCAGAGCTAATTTTGTGAAAACATAATTTGTGTCAACTGCAAAATAATACTTAAGAGCTGTAACTGGCACAAATTTTTCAAGTTGTTGCTTTCCTGATCCCACCAAAGCATTTCCATATTGTACAGCCATGTTTGTAACTACAGGCTGTGCCAATAATTGTGTTGCAAATTCTTGTGATAAATATTGTTCTCCATGACCTTCGTTAGCAGGGTATGGCGAATTTTGTACTGGTGGTGTGTTAAAACCATATGGTAGTGGCTGTTGCTCTGGTACATTAAAACCATATTCAGGAACCATACCACCATTGTTCATTGGAACCTAAAAGATAGATTTGAGAAAAATATTTTGCATTTAATAATAAGTTATTTCCATACCATTGATCCCTATTAAATTTTACCTGTTGGTTATACATGTATGAACTTTGCGGCATTGATGTAGGAGCAGATAAACCAGCAGATGGATCCAATAACCTTTTTGGTTTTCCTATTAAATACATTAATTATGTAAGCAAATTTGTACAACAATATGAAACAATATGCAAATATAACATCATTTTAAGATTTATTTTTTAAATACAGTAGTCAACACTATAACCTCTGTGTGATATTTTACAACATTATATTTTATATAACCATACCTTCCCTTAAGAAAGATTATTCTAAATCATTACAATTAATTTTGTTAATAATAATTATCAAAAATATCAAATCCAAAACTATAAATTACAATTAAAAACGTAAGGTGACATAACACTTTCGTTAATCAAAGAACTTACCTCTTCGTGCACTTGAATTGTAATTCATGTTTATTCAATTAAACGCCAAAAACTTATTATTAAAAGACTTTAAATATTAATTACAATCGTATTGTTTACAGGTTGAGACCCGGCTATTTGTAGAACGACAATCGAAAACAATTCATTCTACACGTCGCCATATCTCGTCATTCGGCAAAGTCTCCCACTCTCTCATCTTAGTTTTGTCATCCTAAATATTTAGATGTTCTTATGTTGTTCTAATTAATATGTTATTTTATTAAACAATTGTATTTAATTTGAATATTTATTTCAAATAATAAATAAATAAATTTCAATGCATATACTATTCAGAAGCGTATATTTTTTAGTAGGAGGTATGTACTTATTTTAAAATAAGGATATTTTTATTAAATTACAAGTGAGTAATATAATATTGTCTTCTTTTTTAAATGACTTAATTTCCATCTGGCTAAATGTCGCACTATTATTTCTACCACCTACATATGTATTTACATAGATATCACTTTCTGAAATCACAGACGAAATAAATGATTTCCATAGTGATATCTATACCGCAGTTCACCAGAGTCCATAACTACGAAAAGACCAATTTTCGTTCTTTGCGCATCTCTAGTACGCATCTTCGTCCTGATTGGCGATACTCCCAAACGAAGTGGAAAGCGATTAGCTGAGAGCTCGCTACGTTCCCCCACCATCTTTCAATCTGCGCGTCGCAGTTATGGACTCTGGTGAACTGCGGTGTATAAAAACAATAACTTAAAGCCCATCTTTTTATGTAAATTGTTTTTCTAGGAGAACGTGTTTTTATTGGTTCATATAATAAAAATTGATTTTAATCTTTGATAAAATTGAAAGTATGCGAATTGACAAACGTCATTCATGAAATAAAATCATGCAAATACCTTTAACTTTTGTTAGTGAAAACTTACAGTATTCAGCAGTATTGTGAAATGAATAATTGAGGTTAATAAAGCAATTTGTTTTATTAGTTTTAAATGACATCTAAAATATTTCAAAAAATTTTATATTAGTTATGTATCGTTTCTAGTAAAAAAAAGTTTTTCTTTCAATTAATATAGATAATTTATACTTATTTATTACCTTGATCCTGAGGTTTAACCTTAAATAAATATCTCATTAAAATTATAATGTGTAAGTATATGTAATATTAAATGTAACTTATTTTTAACATTAAAATAGTAATTTGATAATTTGTTAATATAAGAGGATGTTAATGCAAATTTTTTTTTTTTAATATTTCAGCTTTTTCATTATGGATACATTAAAGAGTATATTAATATGTCGTTTATGTGGGGTTAATATTATAGAAGGAAAATGTA
Organism: Osmia lignaria lignaria; assembly: GCF_051020975.1. Classification (NCBI taxonomy): domain Eukaryota; kingdom Metazoa; phylum Arthropoda; class Insecta; order Hymenoptera; family Megachilidae; genus Osmia; species Osmia lignaria. The sequence goes on from NC_135043.1 coordinate 11,415,179, forward strand.
AAAACATCTTTGAAGAATCAGCTGATTTGGTACAAAAAATAAAAGAAACATTACCAATTTCAGTATGTTAATATACTTTAGTATACATTAAGAATACATATACATAAATATGATATATTTAGTACCAATATATAAAAGAGCTTTTTAATTAATGTTACTTTGAATGACTGTTACAGATATCTATAGATGATAATGGTTCAAAACATCTCTGCTTGCCATGTTACAACAAAATTATCCTCCATTATAAATTTATCCAAGAAGTAGTGGAACATTCTAAGAAACTTGAAAATACATCACAAATAAAATCTTTTCTTGATTTATCCAAAGAAATAACAGACTTCTCAAAAATTCATAGCGATGCTGTATATACATGCCCAAACTGCAATGTAGGTTTAATGATTTTATTAGTTAGTAATGCACAAGGCTGTGATTATACTTTTCAAATCTCATTAGCTATGGTAAATCATTCTGAAAAAAAGCATGTTATACAAGAAAAGAATATTGAGATACATAAAAACTTAATACATTTCAGTAATGCTAAGAGCAATATGTATTTGAAACATGAAAACCAAACAGCTTCTGAAGATGTTGAAAATGTTCCTAATTTAATAAGTCTTACATTACCTGTATTACAGCCAGAAGAAAATATAAGTTATATTAATGTGTTATCTAATAAAGAAAATGCAGAAACTGAAGAATGGAAGAAACAGAAAAGAAAATTCAAGGAATCTAATTGTTACAACCATTCTACTCGCCCGTCAAAGATATCGTGTACATCTAATGAGAATTTACTGAACTGTGATTATGATTCTACAGATCAGTTAGTAAAAACTGAGCATGAAAGTGATAATGCTTATTGGTTAGATAGCGAGACTGATTGTAAAAGTGGAAAAGATGAATATATGACTGAATTGCAAGATATTGTATTAGAAAAAGATGATGCACAAGAAGAAGACTTAGATGATACATATAAATCTTGTTTAAAATATGAATGCAAATTATGTGGTGCACGTTATCTTTCACATTTAAAATATGAATTTCATATGGAGAGACATAAAACAGGTAAAATATGTAAATACGAATGTACAGTATGCGATAAAGAAACAACTAGTGAAAATTTGTTATGGGATCACTATTTTCACACTCATAAAAGTTCACAACGTTATATTTGCTTAGAATGTGGCAAATTATTTACTAAACGGTCTAGATTGAATTGTCATCAAAAAAATTATAAACATTGTGGTATGAAACAAATACAAGTTGATACGAATAAAGACATCGCTAATGAAGATTTTGTACAAAAGGTAATAGAAACGGCCAACCAAGAAAAAGTTTCTGTAAACTGTAATCTCTGTGGTAAATTAATTTCAAACCTAGATCCCGATGCTATTAATGATTTAGTTACATGCGTTGATTGTGAAGATTCTACACTTTCTTTAATGGTAGATGGAAATGAGACTAAAGTAATCTCTCCGCGACAATATCACTGTTCTAAATGTCCTAAACACTTTGTACGAAAAGAACGATTAGAATTCCATGAAATGAGACATAATGAAAATATGAATGAATTTGTTTGTAGTACTTGTGGAAAGGATTTTAGAGCAGAAAATTCTTTGTATGAACACTATCTCTTTGTTCATAAAGGAGCAAGACCTCATATCTGTGAATTGTGTGGTAAATCATTCCAATTAAAGGCCAGATTAAAAGAACACCACAGAATTCATACAGGTGAAAGACCATATCAGTGTGATATCTGTGGTCAACGATGCAGAACTACAAACGCCTTAAAACTTCATAGAAAAATTCACTTTTCCCATAATAGATATACTTGCAATGTCTGCAACAAATCGTTTAGTAAAAAACAAAATATGAATGAACATTTAGAAAAGCATTGGAAAAATGATAAAAGTGTAACATTACCACAACTGTTTACGTGTCCGATTTGTTTAGAAGATTTTCCGACGTATCGAATGTTGAAATACCATATGACAGAAATCCATGAAATAAATAATCAGGATCCAATTCTAACTAAACAGAAACCATGGTATGAATGTAGTGAATGTCATGAGAAGTTTAAGCATCAGATGTCCTTGAAAGCGCATAAAGAGAGAATACACGAAGGAAGAGTAGATCCAAATTATCAGTGTGACACTTGTAACGCTACTTATAGAGTAAAACAACTTCTAGTAAATCATATTAAAAGTAAACATAATGGTGAAAGACGTTATAAGTGTGCACAGTGTGAAAAAGGGTTTAATGACACAAAATCTTTATATAACCATGTATTATTACATACTGGTAAAAAACCATTTGTTTGTGAATATTGTAACATGAGTTTTAGGAGAAAAGATTCTAGAGATCATCATCGTAGGAAACATACAGGTGAACAACCTTATCAATGCCCTGACTGTGGTGAATCATTTTCTACCTATAATAATAGATCGAAACACCGAAAACGAGAACACGGGAAAGATCCTGAATGTCCTGAGTGTAGAGAAAAATGTAGTAATCAACAAGAAATTAGAATTCATTTAAATAAACATCTTGGAGAAAAATTGAAAAAATTAAAGAATTCAAAAGCTGAAAAGACATAGCTTAAAAATTACATCCCACTAAAATTACATTGCTCTTAAATAGAGTGAAATCTTGATTATTTAATGGAATTTAAATGATTTAAAAAATTAAAATGTACCGATTAATTAATACATAGAAAGATTATACATATGTATTATGAATCGTACTTATTGGTACAGAAGAGTGTATAAAAATTTATATACATATCTTGCTGTTCAATTTCGCAAAAAATATAATGTAAAATTATAAAAATGTTTTGTCCTATATATATATATGTGTTTTTTCATTATAAAATATACATTTTTAATAAAATATATTAATTTATTGAACTGTTTTGTAAGAATAATTTTTAAATACTAATCGAATGTTACTGGCTCAAAACTTCATTAAAAATAAGTGATGTGTATAGAAATAAAACCTGTAATAAATAATGAATAAAACTATGTCATATTATATTATTTATTCGTATTTTAGTTACAAAAATGATGGTTAATTAGTTTAGATACTAATAGAGGTTTCTAAAAACCGCTTCGTATGAAAACTTATCGTTAGCACCGATGCATGCGCATGGTTCTCATACGAAGGTTATAGTCAAGGTACACGTGCAGTTCAGACAAATGTCAAAATTTAAATGGTTGCGCTTCTGCGTCCGATGTGGCGCTGTCTCGCAAAAATCAGGTGGTCGCATTTACCAGCTGTGAGATGCTGCCTTATACTTGGTACTACATATACATGTAACGATACTTTTAATTCCTGAAATTAAGAAAGTCAGTATTATTAACAATATGAAATTCCATCGAGTATTCATTTACTACTGGCAAATATCTTTGAAAGATTTTTAATTTTTTAAAAAATTAAAGAAAAATATGAACTAGGGAACTACTTTCTCGCGGAGTAATATCTGAAACCGTTCGAGCAAGTCAATATTTATTCTGATCTTTTGCCCGAATTATAAATTTTTTTACTTATAAATTCGTATCAAATGAAAGTATTGCAATTTGGGAAGATGTTCGACATAAAATATTTTGAAAGTTTTGATTTTTTAAACAGTTATTTAACTAAATAATTTTTGCGGAGGAATAATGTCGTGCTGCGATCGCATAGACGCAAGCCAGCATCGTTCATTGGCTGAAGGAAGCGAGCGATTCACATGAACGTAACACACGTTCTTTTCTGCAAATACATATTCACTAACACTTATATACGATTTTCGTACACGATTCAGGACTGTACCTACTTTATACGATACCCTATAAATCATTTGAAAAATTGTTTTACTTCCGGTCGTACAACAGTACAAGTTTAATATTATAAGTACTCATATTTATCCAAAACAATTCTACATAAAACAGTGGTGATCTTTTACTTGTAGAAATTGAAAACTGAAACTCTTTATTATTAAATACCCTTTAATTTTGACGCACGGCAATATAAATTCATACATCATCATCATCACCATATTACATATACCTGTATGTATGTATGTACATACACTACTCCGTTATTATACCGTTACCATTGTAAATTTTATTGTTACATACTTAGTTAATTATTTTCAATGAAGTAAAATAATGATTTTACAAAAGTAATGTATCGGTAAGAAAGGAAAAATATGGAAAATCGTGTTCTAAGACTTGTACTTTAGAAATACTATTGGAACTAACATATGACTACACGAAGAATAGTTTTTTAATTGAAAAAATAAGGATAGATCTCTGTAATAATATAATCGGGAAGAAATTGAGATAAGTACGATCCTGGTTGCTCAGCATAAGTAGGGACGAAGGGAGAGGCAGGTTTGCACACACACCGGCGCAGAACGGAGAGCGAATTCACTCGCCGGCTCTCAACAAGAACGCGTCGACATATACACCGTGTTTCAACGTACTGAGGTGATATATTTGTTATTTATCCTACGGTCGAAGGCGAGTCAATCGTGAGAATGGCCGGGGAAAAGCGTACTCAAGATCAAGAAGAAACCTTGTTATCGGAGACGGTGATATTGGTTGATATCGAAGGCACCACGACGAGCATAAGCTTCGTGAAGGTAACAAAGACTATGGCCGTGAGGCAGAACGCGCCCTACGGGTTCTCGCATTTCACCAGTTTTCCAACCGATTCTCTGACAGTACCCGATGATTCTGACTTTCAACCTAAAAACTTTGTTTCGCAGAAATTTTTAATTGTTATTATAGGTTTTCTAGACGAACAAAAATTCGTGGATAATACTTTCGCGCGTATTGTGTGTGGCTCTATTCCAGCAGTAGTATGCCGGCTGAAATCCAGTTTTAGGTTCCCTGTTCGTGAGACAGCAAATTTCATGGAAGCCAGTAGATGTTGTTTGATCGAATATAAATATTTTCCTTCAATCGTCTCGAACTTTGTATTTCTTAATATTACGACGTAGTATCAGATCGTTTCTCTATTTTTGCTGAATCTCTTAATTGTATTTTTTAAAGATGTACTTAACGAAAACAAAAACTGATTCACGTGTTTAAAAATTCATGTTATTTATCGAGGTGCGAAATATTGCTAGTTTAATTTAATGTTTAGTAAATGTTATTGCGCGTATGATTTTTCAAAATAACGGAAAGAGTAACGGCGCATCGTGCTGTTAATTCGATCGGTGAATATCTTACTACATTCACGTTTTACATTCCTTTCAGGATAAACTTTTCCCTTATGTACGAGAGAATTTAAAGAAATATATTGAAACTAAGTGGGAGGATGAAGAATTTAAACAAGACTTTGAAAAATTAAAGGAGCAGGTAAACATTACAAATATTGTTTAAACGATTGATACGTTTATATATAAAAAATTGATGTTGTATAAAATTATTCCTTTTTTTTTTTTACCATTTATTATTATTGAAGTACATATGTTGAGTGGCACAAAGATTGGAATACTTGAAAGAATTCAGTATTGATTGTTTATAGAAAATTTATATGTATATACCCTCATTATACGTGTAGTGATTCTTTGAATATTTTGTTTATTAAAACTGTAGTTTAATACAACAAGTGTAATAATAAATAATGTAATAAACTTTTAATAATGAAATCTAAAAAATAGCCAATAACATGATAGATCAGAGGCAGATGGTTAACTGTAAGCATTGACCTGGGAACATTCTTTGTTCCAAAAGTTTGCTACCTAGGCTGCAGTTGTGTGAAACTTAAGATTCAAATCAAATAAATCTTGAACAGTATATTTATCTTAGATTATAAATAATAAATTTTAGAAATAATTTAATGTTAATTTATTGATACTCCTTATAATAATATTTCAATTATTTATTTATTTATTTATTTATAAATTATATAAATTGTAAATCTATTTTAGACATCTTGCGTATGTTCAAACAATTTACTGTGAATGATTATATTAAAATAGTTAAAAAAATTAAATAATTTAAAAAGAGTTATGTTTTAAGCAATTAGAAACTAGAAGCGTTATTTTATTTAAAAAAAATGTTATTTTTGTATATTATTTAAATAGTGATAAACTGAATTTTGTTAATACAAAAGTAGTGTAATTTTATTCGCGAGTAATTGTTATTTTTACTTTAGGCAAAGAAAGATGAAGAAGATAAAGTTGATGGTTTGGTTCCAATTGCTGGTGCTAATGCAGAAGAACAGAGAGAGTCTCTAATAAAAAATATTTCATGGCAAATGGATTGTGATCGAAAAACGGGTGCATTAAAACAATTACAAGGACATATGTGGCGTGAAGCTTATAAATCTGGAGCAATTAAAGCACAGTAAGTTTCTTACATGTGATAACCAGAACGTTAAATTCATATACATATAATTAATGTGTTTATAAAAATCAATTTGTAAATATGCTATAGATATTTTTATACGTATTTTCTATTTTATTAATGAGTATGTTTATTAATATCGTGACGTAATTTTATTACGAAAGGAAAGAAAAAGAAGAAAAATGTTACAATATAAAGCTATGTATTTAAAATATTTTATTATATGTATATCAGTTTAAGACGTAGCGAGGTGAATATGTTGTGTAAGGGCTCACTTCTATTTATTATATAATTTGCAATTATACACATTTTTAATAATACAATAAACAGATCAGACTATAATAAATAATTTATTCATATAGTGTTTATGAAGATGTACCAAAAGCATTAGAGTCTTGGACAAACGATGGTAGAAAAGTCTATGTTTATTCAAGTGGTAGTGTTGAAGCGCAAAAACTTCTATTTGGACATACAGTACATGGTGATTTACTTAAGGTACTCTAGTTATGCACAAGTAATATTTATGAATATATAAAAATTGTTTAATATTATAAATATGAAAGATACTCAATATTTCATTAATTTTCAGTACGAGTAATAGTGCATTATTGTTTTAGTATTTCAGTGGTTATTTTGATACTGAAGTAGGTGCAAAACAAGAATCAAGTAGTTATCAGAATATATTAAATAAAATTGGAGCAAAACCGTCAAGTGTAATATTTTTAACTGATGTTGTCAAAGGTAAGTGACTAGTTTATAATGTAATATCAGATTTAAACGTTAACATTTGTACAATCAGTTTATTTATTCTAGAAGCTGCAGCTGCTAAAGAGGCAGGGTTAACCACAGTCATAGTACTACGCGAAGGCAATGCAGCCCTTACAGACGAAGAAAGAGTAACTTTTACAACGATTAAATCATTTTTAGACTTAACATTTCAAACCTCTTTGAAACGACAAAAGTTAGAGACCACAGAAATAGAAGAAAATAAGAATAAAAGTGCACCCGATGTTAGTGAACCAATGGACACTTCTGAGGATGTTGAAATGTCCGATGTCAGTGAAAAAAAAGTTGAAAAAGTGGAAAAGGAAGGAGCTGCTCAAAAAGAGACAAAGGAATCTGTGAAAGATCATTTACCAAAGGAAACAAAAATTTCAGACGGGAAAACCGAAGAACCTAAGGTTACTGATGCAAAGGACGTATCAAAATCTGAAAAGGTAATGGAAACTGTACCATTAGAAAAAGTAGAAGTTCAGCCGTCAGAGGTGAGTACCAAATTAGACGCATCTGAAAACGTAAAATCTGTAATAAGCGATAAAACTGAATCCACGTTAACATCAGCGAAGAACGATACAGATAAGCCCGTAGTTTCTGATAACGTAGACAAATCTATGGACGTAACAGAAAAGGTTGTAGATTCTAAGCCAGCAGCAACTGTTACTACTAAAGACCCCGTGGATGCTGGAAAATGTGAGCCTAAATCAAAGTCTGAAGATGTTACTATTACCGAGAAAAAGACTGAAGAAACACCAACTGTCACTAAAGAAACAAAGTCTGAAGATATTAAGGTATCTGATGTAAAAACTCCTAAAGACACGTCACAAGAGAAAAGCACTAGTAAGAGTATAGATGAAAAATCAGAAGAATGTAGTAAGAAACCAGAGGAGAGTGCTAAGAAATCAGAAGAATGTACTAAAAAATCAGAAGAATGTGTTAAGAAACCAGAGGAATGTACTAAGAAACCAGAAAACGAAACGAAGGAGGAATCCACTGATAAGGTTGTAACTAATCCCAGTAAAACAGACACGAAAAAGTCAGAAAGCGAGGAATCTTCGACAAAAGCAGCAACAACACAAGAATCTACGAAAGTTGAAGAGAAGCCATCGGAAAACGGCGATGTTTCGTTAACGAAAGCAGAGAAAGAGAAATCTACGCCAACGGTCAAAGAATCAGAAGCAACTAATAGTAAAGCAGATGTAAATGTTGAAGCGAAAAGTGCGGTTAAGGAAACAAAATCTGAAACAGAAACAGAATCCACGACTGAGAAAACTTCTAAAGTAAAAGAAACGGAAGAAAAAACAGCGACGTCTGTAACAGACGTAGAAAAAAAGGAAGCCAGCGACGAAACGAAACAGGAATCAACAGAGAAACCAACGAAAGAAGAAACTGTAGAGGAAACAACAAAAGAAACAACAAGTACAGTGGATTCCGAGAAGAAAAAATTAAACGGTACAACACAGAACGGAGATACAGATATAACAGTGTCGGATGATAAATTACACAGAAACGGACTGAATGAGGGGTCATCGAAAGAAAATGTTAAATCGTCAACGAGCGAAAGCACCTCTGCGCAAAACGGTGAACCAGAGAGTTCCTCAGAGGCTAGTGCAGACTCTATAAAAGTCAAAAAAGTCGTTGATTCAGCAATAGCCGACGGTGCCGGCGAACCTGACGTTGTTCCCCCAGTAGTTGTAGCTGCGACGTCTTAATCTTGTTCTGATACATTTTAAGAATGTCCTTCATACATAACCCCAACCCACAATTACTTATCCACAGATATAAACTGAAAAAGTTGGCTCCTTACACCTTACATTAAAAGAAAAAAAAAAAAAAAAAAAAAAAAAAAAAAAGAAAAAAAAATCGTACGACGTTAAAGATGTAACACACGTTAATTTAAGATGCAGTTCATATAAGATTTCTATTTCTTCGATAAATGTGAAGGGAAAACGATATGTACAGCGTATCTCAGATTCGATTATCTTTCACGGTCATATAGCATGATAATATAATACGCTTGTTGATTGTGCTCAGTATAGAAACTCTTCAGAAGCTTGAAGCTTCTGCTTTCCTATTTTACATCGCTTAACTACGGTACATTTTCATCTGCTTTATTATTTAGTTGACTCGTATAAACATATTTTTATAATTGATAATACAACATTTGTAATAACTAATTGACTAGAGATAATCGAAAATGTCGTTCGCTGTGGTCAGATTTTACAAGTATTTCACTTTTCTTCCTCTATTGCATTTTACAATGCGTACTTGAGATCTTTTTTCCCCCCTTTTTTTATTTTTTTTTTTGTTTTTTTTTTTTTTTTTTTTTTTTTAATGCCTAAACGGAATGTTACGGTATGAAAACTCATAGGATAGGAAATTCATCAGAGTATGCTTAAATACCGAATGTACTTTGTGCCAAATGAATGAATTCATCTGTTTTTTTGAAGATTTTTCTATCGTATATAAACGTTTAACACGGTTTGATCTATTTTTAGTTTCTTGTAAGAATCAGGAAACTTTCGATCTATTTGTATGATTTTTAAGACTGAATTCGTAATGCCTCGAACAGTCGCTGGCTTTAGACTATACGATTATTAACTTTTGCATACTCTCTTGTGTACTTAAATAATTTTATAAATTGATTAACACACAGTGATCTTCGAATCGTAGGTCATCCGAATCCTTTATTATTAAGTAAGCTGTGTCTTACAGTTTATTTAAACATATTAAGAAATGTATTTCTATTGTAATGACCAACATCATTATTCTATTTTTTCTTTTTTGTACTTTTTTTACTTTATTTATGTACATCTAGTTTAGAACATTTCAAACGACGTTGACTCACGCTCATGAAGTATTTTCATTTTTATTATATTTTGTATCATAAGAACACATTGAAAGTTTGATGCGTTGGATTCGTCCTTTCAAAAAAATCATGACATTCGCAGAAACTGTAACGATATTTTACGCATATATTTACTTTGTTAGTTGTAGAAAATTTCATTGCGCGACACTTAATACTATTTAGCGAGTAACAATTTAATTTCCAACAAAAAAAAATAGATCTATATGAAAATTTTTATTTTATTTTTTTCTATTCATTCCTATGAACTGACATGAAAGCTGTTTCGATAATGACGAATTGATTTATTATGTTTTTTTGAATTCGTAAATTTACCGAATTTGACACGAACTCGGTTATTTATTTATTATCCATTCCTGTAAAGTCAACTGTGATTTAACGATATACTGATAGACGTAGGGAAGTTAAAATGATTCATTAATTCTTCACTTACAGTAATTCCTTTGGCAGGTTATCATATTAATGCTATTATTATTTGAACTGAAATTAATATGCATCCTGTCTGATTCAAGTCACTGTGAAGACTGTAGATAATATAGATTAGTAGGCGATCAAAGTTTCTTCTTTCTTTCTTTTTTTTTTTTTAATTTTTAATTTTTTTTTCGTATTTTTTGCTTTATTCCTTTCAAATTTTCGATCGTTTTTTGCCGGCGACTATTGCTAGGGAAAACTCAACGATCCACAAGAGCGAATAAACAAAGTGCGACGTCAGTGTGTTCCACACTTGTTAATCTATAAGTCCATGTATAGTCAGTAAACGATTATATTCCGAGATCCCAAGAAATGCATACTATTTTCCACGACACTTTACAGACCTCGCATTTATTTATAAGGTGTCTCTTTCGACGACGAAACCTACTGTCTTTTTTTTTTTTTTTTTTTTTGTTTTTACATTTTTTATACTCAGTTATGTTTTTGGCGTTGCACGATCCGTCACGAACGATGAATGGGAGGAAGAAAAAAGAGAACATAAAACGAAAATCGTAAGACTCGTTCACGATATAAAATGAAAATTGAATCCGAGGGATATCGTGTCTAATGAAACCCACTAACTGGATACTAGATCGATTTCGTTCGATGCTTATCCTTAAGTTAGGTGTATTCAGGATATTTCTGATTGATATTATAAAAAACGGTTGCAAATTCATCGATGCGCATCGGTAAATACAAGTATGCCCTAATCGTATCTCTTTTTTCTCTTTTTTTTTTTTGTTTCTTTCTTTTTTCTTCAATTTTCAGGGCAACCTCTGTTAGCGATGATACGCGAAACGAAACGCACGATTTGTTAACTAGCCGGAAGCGCGTTAACGATAATGTAAACTGCCGACTTTTTGCCATAACGAATTTTTGTAATCATTCTATTGATGGTAATACAGTAGAATCTCGTTATATTGCCACGCGAGCGATTTGAATTTCACACAGATTTTCAAGCGAAAATGATACAGTTTTATCTCCTTTTTTTCCCTCCAACTAAAAGTTTGGAAGCTTGGAAAATTGCCCGCCACTTCCGTGGCGATATAGCAACAGTCTACTGTATTTCGTATTTTCATATTTTGCCTATCGATATATTGCACACGAAAAGAAGAAAAAATGCGAACAGAATGCCATCAGTACAATAAAAACGAAAGCGTATGAACGCTTAGTGACGGTGTGCACGAGATTCTCTCCGACTGACTTTCACGGCATCATCTGAAATCATCATCCCATATCATCCATTCTTATTCTTGCGTCGATAGTCGGAGGAGTTGAAACGCACATCGCCAGTTCGCGTTACTCTTCCTTTATTTTTTTTTTTCTTAATTTTGCAAGTGCTCAATCCTTAACGAATCTACAAGTTTTTTCTCGAACGTACACGGTCGTGTTTAACGTTTAAATGGTTGGTTTGGAACGAGAAGGCAGGAGTTACTGAAATTTTATAAAATTTCTACACTTCTACACTATAGTTTTCATTGAAATTCGAAATCAGGTAAACTCGCTTCCAACCATTTAAGTGTTAATTACTAATAAGATAACGTGATTAATATTCTAAGTTTAGGAAGCGTTAATCCTTTGCGGTTTGATTTTCGATGATCGCGTAATTTAGGACACTCTTAACACTTTGATGGGCCATATTTGTGATTTCATAAATGTTTTCATTGTATCATTATTTATTTATTATGTATGAATTATATTTCGAAAGGTGGTAATTTCACGGCTTACTGCTGGTGTTAAGTTAAATAGAAAAAAAGAAAATGTACAGTTGTAAAAGTTATAGTTTTCTATAAAATGTTTGGTCGTCAAAGTGTTAATGTAGATGATAATTTATTATAATTATTTATAAACGGTATTAAACTTGAATTTATTTTATAAAATAACATTGGACGATTTAAAATCGAAAATTTCATTTTGCGAAGGAGATTCAGTATTTCTATATCAAACCGCAAAGTGTTTGTAAGTTTAACGTCTGAGTATTTGGATTGCGACGCGCCACCCTGATGATTTGAAAGAATCTTTGATATCTCGATGCGGAGCGACCATTTTCTAACAATAAGATACATGTCAACATAATTTAGCACCTTGACTGCCACTAATTAATCGGGCAATTAATTTTACAATTTAAGCTTCTAGTTAGTTAGTTACCGTTAGTACAATACTAACATTATTTAAAGTTTGTTTATTCGTTTCCTATTAACTGCAATGGATGAGTCAATTGTGACCCAGACCCAGTGTATCAACTAAAATTAGGCATTTATGAGAAAAATAATAATTAACGAAAGGAAATTTAACCCTTCTTGAGATTATGAGGGCCAGCAGTCAATGTGTTAATCATTAAAGAACCATTTTACATACATTTGTATAGCCATTGTACACTGCCTTGTTCATGAGTGTTTGACAACACGCAGAAGAATCTTTACCATTTATTACAAGAAATGAGAAAGGGTGCGTCGTCTATATTATATATAATACAATAATATATCGTTTTTTCACTCGTGACACATTTTATCATTTGAACTCGTACTTACGTGTGATCGCAAGTTTCACAAACGAACAGAAACGTATCATTCCTTAAATGAACATTTTTCGTTGCTTGTGAATCGTGTAGTCGTTTAAATTGTATGCGAGAGACTCGTCGTCCTTTCAAGATATTAAACTACCTAATAAGACATCTTTAAGTACCGAAGATAGAAATATTAACGAACAATAGTTTCGTATCGATTAGCGATTATTATTTCTAATTCATTGGCTATTTTATGTAAACACATCAATATAAGTGTAGGAGAGAATGTACGGACTTTAATTGATATTTTTTAATGATCATCCTCTGACGGAGATTTTCCTTTTATATGGCCACTCTGTGTGTCCATTATTTTTTCTTTCTCAATCAACAATTTTTATATACTTTTATTTCACTTAGTTTATTTCACTATTATCACTTCTCAGAGCGTTCTCTCTAAATGATTAACATGTGTGCGTGTGCGTGTGCGTGTGCGTGTGCGTGTGCGTGTGTCTGTGTCTGTGCGTGTATACGTGTTGTTACACGGCGAAGGAAGAAAAGAAACGTGTTTCATTTCGATTCGTAATCAAATTCGACATTAATTAATTACTGGACTCCGAAAGTGTACAGAACGAATCCGTTGATTCTGTTCCCTCTGAACTCTTCACTGCATTCGTAGAGCAAAATAAATGAATTTTGCAACTAGAAATCCGTGCATTCATCTTTTCATTTTTTATATTATCGTTCCTACGTAAGGTATTCTGGTACATATTATAACACCGAACTTTTCATACTGTAAATTTTGTTTAGGTGTATATATTCTTATGGTGTCATTTGCATTAACGATCGAAGTAAGGAGGGATAAAATAAAAAACACGATTAGCGTCCGTAACTTACTTAGATTTAAAGGAACGATATTAAATCGATTTAAAAAAGAAAAGTGTATCGATGTGTATGTGATTTTTGAAAAACGAATAATCCGGTCTCCAGTATTGTTTCCATTCAATTATTGGTTCGTGTATGTCCGCTCAGCTAGTCGATAAATTTAGGTGCAGCCAAGCATTTTCAAACCGATCGATCCTTACAATGAGTGCTAGTCATTCTGATACTGTGCGCACCGAATCATCAATTTTTCAAGCAACCGATATTCATTTTGGTCGAGATGTTGTATAATAATCATCGTCTCTCCGATGACAATTTTCGTTGAAGCAATAATATTAAGCCTGGATACGATGCTTTTTCTTTTTCTCGGCGTAATATGGTTAAGAACAAGATGTATCGAATATTTGGTACTTGAAATACATATTGTTCAAACGTACGTAACATTGCTTTTTTAATAACACATCTTTTTTCAAATATTTTTAAATGGTTTTATGTATTATAATTTCATGTTCAGATTCAATTGTATTGATTCAATCCTTCTGCTATGGATATCTGTAGGGGGTAACGCGTTCGTTCAATTTATGAAGGGTGTTCCACCTAACTCATGTCAGTCAACCTTAATTAATTTTATTATTTGTAAAGAAAGGAAAAAAAATGCTTTGGAACGAAGTAATTGTACTTTAGGGAAGTAATGTTTATTATGGGGGTGAAAATCATCTCAAGATATCTTCCAAAATTTTACAGTGACTTTTGTCTTTTCAAATGGAATTATATATATTTTTTTATAATAATTAATTCTTTGTAAGATTCTGTCTGAAAAAGCATTAGGACCCAATATAAAAAAAAAAAAAAAAAAAAAATTAACTCGCGAGATATTTCAAATTTTTGTATTAATTACATTCACTTATCTTGTTTCAATCAAATATGTAAGTATATACCTTATTTTGTCAGGAGTTGGTAGTAAAGGATGCTGCTTTATTTGCTGAAGGTGGAACCCTACTGTTGATAATTGCTTTACAGGATATACGTAGGTTGAAAAGAAAGTTCATGTCCTTTACAACATACGAGAAAACGATTTATAATTAGTATTATTATATGTAAACTATGTCAATATCTTCCTCATATGTGTCACTCAAAATAATAGTGATGTAATCCACATTATTGATTTTTCTAGGAAAGCAAGCTTTTGTGAAATGTTCTTGAATCAATTAAATACGAGTAATGTTACTAATATTTATCTTAAATCAACAATGATGTGATCTATTTAATAAATTTTTCCAATAAAAATAATAAAAGTGAATGCTAACAGAGATGCACCACTATTATTCTGAACTACAGATATGTAAACTGCTCATACATGGAGTAACTGAACGTTTGAATTTATTTACTGATTTATTAATAATTATATTATTGACAAATAATGATTGCTCAAGTTTAACTAGAAGCTAAGATATGATAGAAGTGACGTCATCATCCATCAATCTTTCATCGATACCATCAATATAAATATAAATATATATTTAAATATAGAATTATTAAAACATTTACATCATCAGAACACACTAGGTTATTGCGATAGTAAGAATTTCTCTAACAAGTAAAAACCATCCTATTGTTTACAAAAAATTAATAATCTTTTTTCTTTACAGAGGAGAAGAACCAGTCGGCGTACGTCCAACAAAAGGAGACGATGAGGCACAGCACTACAAGAGAAGTAATGAAGCATAGCCACGTGTAGGTAAATATGTATAATACATATATGTACAGATTGAAGTACCTTGATATTTGAAATAAAGTGACAAATTAATTAAACATAGAATTCCTTGGAAATCCAGAAATACAAAAAATAATACCGATTTCCGTACTTGAGCAATTAAAGAATAAAGAATAAAGAATAGCATCTTAGCTTCCTTCTAGTACAGGTTCATTGAGCCTCCTGTTAGTAATTAATTAATTATTAGCAATTTTTAGAGTGATCGTTCTTGTAAGTTCGACCCGTTGATCCTATAATTATTTATGATTAATTAATTAATTACTGGCCAGTTCTTACAAAAACTATATGCGAACGTTGCTGCGAATATGTAGATCAAGAATCAGTCATAAAAGTTCATAAATTGTGTGTCGAAAAGAAGTAAAATTCCTAATAAAAATTAAATTACGAACCTCGATATTTGAAATCGTGGAAATACAGATTGCCACAACGGCGACCGATCTGACGTAGTCTGCTAAACATTAAGCTTCTCGGTTAGGTCAACGAGTGGCGCTGCTAACACTGTTTCAGTAGATTTCTAAAGTCGTACGCGCCGGTTTCGCAACATTTAATTTAAATAAATAACGTATTAGAAGTGTTCAATGTGTTAAACTTTTGTGTTTTTATTAATTAAAACTCGATCGCGTATCAAATGGTACATAAAGTAATTCGTATTTGCGTGTGTGAGATTTCATTCAATATTCTTAACCATTCCGCCTCCACGGCGTCATACACATGTAAGTAACTACATCTACCAAAATAATTATATGATAATAATCGTAACTCTTTCCTTACACGTTCATATAATATCAGAACAAGAAAGATTAGAATGTTTAAATATCTACAATAAAACAGATTGCACATAATAATAACACGATATAGGTATATATAGCTTTTAATTAAGATACATATTGTATTTATATGTTGGTCAATATTCTTTTATATTGTCTGATAGTTCTTTAAATACAATGTAAGGTTAATTATGCTATAAATTTTCATTTACTTATGAAGTTTGTAGTAGTACAGTTAATACATTGGAATGAGATACTTTTATTTCATATTTTCTGTTTTATGTCAGGAATTAGAAGCGAAAGATCCGTATATGTGCGCATGCGCTACCTGGCGATTGATATTCGAACTAAACTCATAACTGGAATTTAAATTCTCATTTGAAATAGAATTTTCTTTTCTTTTCATACTTGAAACTTTTTAAATAAGCATATAATAGCATATAAAACAAAATATTAAATAAAACATGAGCTTATTAATTAGGATAGTGGTAAATGTACGGATATCAAATGCACGTAATTTATTTTTTTATCAGTTTAGTTTCATAAAATAATGCTATCAAGACAATTCAATTGAAAAGAAAGTAATCAAGAAAATGACCACTTATGTGATATTCTTCCATGTATAGTTATAAAAAATCTTATTCAATCATTTTGAATAGAAAAATGTTAAAACTGATAGGACGAAGAAGTTGTAATTATTTTGAAACCCCATGTGTCTTAGTTAGTAATGAAATTGGGGGATTTACTGAAAGTGAAATTGATCAGTTTGGCTTCTGAGCAGTTCATACGTTAGTAAGATAAGATATGATGTCAAGATCATTGAAATAGGTGAGGTGTACCCTGTTCTGCATAATTACCAGCATAATTTCTATATATATATGCATACACGTGCATGCACATGTCAGACAAGACATAAAATCGAGATTTATCCCAATAGTCACACCGTCGAGAAAATTCTGATCATCGTAGCGAACAGTTCTGGCAACAATATCGCAAGGCTCGAATCGGCGTGCACGACGTCTCGTAAGAGCAGGAGAGCGGAACTCGAACTGTCTTCTCCTTCTATTTGTCGGACTCCGCTCTCATTTGCTGGCTCTTGCGTCCCTCTGCGACTCTCCTTTTCTGTCCCTTTCCATTCTTCTGATATCTATATACGTACACGTATTTCCGTCTTTGTCTTCATCGCGTTACGTGTATATACGTTGCCTTTCTCGCTCGCTTTATCTCTCTTCCTCCCACAATAGGGTGAGATCGGGCCATGGACGTATCCGACAGGATTGGACCAGGTTCTGACGTCACTGCGTGGACCGACGTATCTCGTCGACGATTGTCGAAAGCATGTTGTATTTTCGCGCCTATATATCCACCTACGGCAATCAGCGGCAAATTCAAACACGATGAAGTTACATTTCTTTTTTTTTACTACGCGTCCATCGGGCGTCGCGCGTCGGTTGTTCCTTGGACTTGATGATGATAATTTTTCATAAAGTTTTACCTCAACGAGGGACACTTTTAATTAAATTCTTGTGGTTTTTGAAATTTCGATGAAATCTAAATTTTTTGGACATAGCTAGGGAGAGCGAAATAATATAAATAATAAAGGTGGAAAGAAAAGAAAGAGAAGGGACGAATTATTAATTTTGCTCGTGAAAGCAGAACTCTTGGTGTTTTAAATATGGATTTTTACGGGTCGTATATTCTTTATGCATATGTATATATATATATATATATTTCAATATATGTATACGTGTTCGTACACCTCTGTTCCTCGAGTATGTACCATCTACCTGTTTCATAAAACTGCTTATTCAACTTTGTTTGGGGCTGTTGGTAACAGACAGATCTATCTTTTTATAATTTCACGCAATGTATTTCACTTTTTTCACGTAACATTGAATATTGTTCTTTTCATTAACATAATAGGTTAAAACACTTCAGTGTTCTAATTGTAATAGGTTATATGTATATACATATTTCAAGACTGAAATAATTCGATAATTTCTCGTTTTCTGAGTCTTACAGGTGGGCTATTTTAAGAAATGGGGAATTATCGAGCGGTTACTGTATTTTCTATTTTCCGTTCTTTTTTTAATTTGGTTGGTCCACCATTTTTCTGGAGAATATCAATGAAAATCTTTTTATTACGTATTCAACTAAAGCGTGACATCGTAAAGCGTGACAAATATAAGATCCTAGAAAGAGAACAATAATCGACTTCGCTCAAGATGAATGACATCGAAGTCTGCGTAAGCGACTACGTGCCCCGATGCTGAGGAACATCGGCAAGGGCGCTAGCCGCAGAAAACAGTAGAGGTTAGGTACGACTAGAACGGTGCGTTTCAGGCAGTAGTGAGAAGAGTACCCGGAGAGAGCACCCGGGACGGGTAGGTAGATACACATAGGTAGGTAGAGCGCAGAGGTAGACGAGAAGAGACGACCGCTTGAAATCCCTTTCTCCTTCCCGCCTTTCCTGCCTGCTTCTCTCTACCACCCGTCCGCCATGCCACTACGAGCGAGCGAACGTACAGCTAGGCCGGCACAGTCCTGTAGCCCATTTGGCATTTCCCCAGCTATAGCGGCGGTCCTGTAGCCCATCGTTGTTATCGTCCCGCAGCTGCATAAAGTCGGCTCTACCTCCCCTTACCCCTCTGACCCTCTCCCGTGCTGTCGACCGACCGCCCGTCCAACTCCCCTCCTCGTTCTGTTTCGCTCACCTCGCATCAACGTTTCTTCCTCTATCTCTCTCTCTCTCCTCCTTTCTCTTTCTATGTTTCCTTCTCTCACCAGCCTGCCGACCTGATCGTGTTGCCCTCCTTCCTCTCCCCAATCGTACCGACGCTTCGACCAATCCCCTTCCTTGTCGCCCCGTGAGTTCTCGTTGCCCGCCGTTCACTTCTCTCTCCCACGAGCCTGCCAGCCTGACGTTTCCCCTACTCTGCTATTACTACCACCAACATCGCCTTATTCCACATCGTTACCGCTACCTCACACATACACCATCGACGTCGGTACTACGTTCCTACAGCGACGCTACGGTGGCGCCCCCAGCCAGGGACGCCTCGAAACGTTCTCCCTCCTACTCCCTTCACCGCCCCTCGTCTGATTCAAGTCCATGTACCGTCGACGACGCCTGATGCTGCCGTGCTGCGGTATATACTTGCACACCGTCCTTGTCGTTCTATCGATTCCCTCCCCTTCCTCCTTCCGCCTCTCACCCGCCCTCTTCTCATCCTACTCGTCATGTACCCCCTCTTTTGCTTTTCTCTCTGTCTCTCTCCACGAGTCTCTCACTGGCGGCCAACTTGCCTGTCTGCTTGCTCGGCCTGCCTGACTGCCTGACTACCTACTACCTGCCTTGCTCGTTTACTTACTTGCTTGCATGCTAGTCTGCCTGCTAGGTTGCTAGCCTGCTTGCTTGCTTGCTTGCTTGCTTGGCCTGCCTGTTTGGCCTGCCTGCTTCGTTCATCCTCTATGTCGGCGGTAACCTTGGTGGAGAATAACCCGCCGTTCAATTCAAGGAATTATGACGGCCCCTCGATTTCTCTCTTTTTCTATTTGTTAGCCCCCCTCCCAACCCCTCTCGTCTTTTTCGTTCTTTGTCACTAGTTTCCTTTTCTATCCTTCTTTCACCTCTGATTCGAGATGAGCAGAGCAGAGAGCCGGTCTTTACTCGTTGCCGCTCATTCGCGCTGATATTTACGCGCTCATGGACCCCGTACAGCGAGCGCCGCCATTACGTGGCTTCCAGCAACCATGTCGTTCAATATACAAAGCGAGTTCTACGACTGCGATCTGCGCCTCGGAGATAATTATGGAAAAAGATTTTTGTATATATCGATTGTATATCCTGCTGAACGTCAGCTAATATATCGAAAGATATGAACTAATAAAAGAAAAAAATGGTGTATCATTTTGATGTTGAAGTCAGGCGGAAGGGGTGGTTAGTACTTACAGAATCTCAGAAACAGCGCCATCATCCGTAACGGCGCGCATGAGTAAACGGATGCGTTTCGAGGTTAGATCGTTGCTAAATCATCCCCGTTGTTCAATTCGATATTTTCGATTGAATAGTTTAACAAGGAACTTATAGAAGAGTTATTTTTTCCCTCATTAATCAACTCGGCTACGCAATTCTATGATTTCAAACTAAATTACGGTCAAAAGATATGGAGATTAAACAAAGTAATTACCTAAATACACACATACGTAGAATGATTAATGGTTAGTAAGTATACTGTTTGATCGTTAGTTGATTAGATATTAATCTATTACAAAGAATTATCGTAAATTTTTCTAAACAATATTCTTATGGAAATGCTTCTGTAACCATTGGAATTCCAAATGTACATGTTCTTTTTCATTCACTTTCGCTGTCCTGAACTATTTAGGAGCAAAAGTAAAGGTTAGTTCATGAAACAGTAAATGAAAAAGTATGATGGTGGTCAGTGGTGACTACGCAAGTAGGACGGAAGCAGGTTACACGCGTTTAACCATTTTCCCCAAAACTTTTAACGTGATGAAATTCGAGTTTAATTAGACAGAATGTAAATTTCATTTCATTTACTATTTGAATCGTAATTAAGAAAAGAACTCGACGTAATTTTCTTCGTTCCCCCGGCTGTATGAGAGATTATGAGAAACACGAATGAGACTGATCGTGTGCATTTGAAGAAATGTAAGTGTAGATGTTGCAATTATCGTTTTACCTTAATTTTTGGCGGTTTTACAGGTAACTGCATTGGCGTAACCAGTCAATGATCGATCGGCTGGAAATCACTGCAACGATATCGGCAGAATTAACCCTTCGGATACTTTGTGTCTCTCGCGGGCTCTTCAGTCACTTGAAATTATCGGAGAGTACGGTGAGTAATTGCACTTTCGATTGGTAAATTATTAAACCCGTCCAATCTCGTTTGTTACGTTCGCGTTTTGATTCTGTTACTGAAATCTATCCGGTTCTCCTTTTGTTTTCTTTTTTTTTGTAATCGCACACGATGCTCGTACAGAGTCAATTAAAACAATTTTTGAATTTCGTTCTCGCGAATATTTGAAAAAGAAAAAAAAAAAGGTTTTCCACGCCACTAATTACCATCCGTTACTAACGAGTAAGTGATATTAGTTTTTGAATAGTATCTCCCATGTAATTTTCATTATTCAGATTTCGACAATTACATATTGATCAAGTTGAAAAGTTGAAAAACATGGTTGGGTCACAGAGACCCGACATGCATACGAAGAACGAACACCATACAACTTTTTCCATGCGTTCTTGACCTTTCGACAAAACCATTGGTCCAACCCCAAAGTTCATAGGGTAGAGAATGTAGGATGTCGTTTGCGCGACATCAGTGTCAGTCACTTGTTGAATGCCGGCCAGCATGTAGGTACGGATGAGCATCCGGCGTGCGTCCTTGCAGTGTTTTTCGTTGCGGTCGCGCATTTCTCTTCCCCATTCGTACAAACCGTTCTACGTTATTCTAGAAATAATGGCATAAAATAATGACGATAGTTTCGGAGGCATATCAGGCCGCGGAACGATAGTAATTCAGACAATGAGAATTAATAGTCGATAGATTGATCTTTGAACCGTGTTGCTGTTCAATGTATTAGATTATTATTTTGGGAATTAGTACCTATAATTTCGAAATATCACTGTCAAGGTTTCTATGAAAATTCGTATATTCGAATATTAATAGAATCCTAATTTTAATTTCGAATAGGTGAATTCTTTGAAATGATAAAAATTTTGGATTTCAATGGATATGTATTTCGAATACACTTATAGCTTTGGGAACTACTTTTGGGAATTTGAAACACTATAATTAAATATTTAAATTTTTGTAAATGTCTTAATGGTAACATTCGAAATTATGCAAATAGGCCCAAAATTATGGATTCGAATATCTGAAATACATACGAAATGTATGCACTGCAATTCAAAATTCAAACAGTTATTAGAATTTTTATAGCACAGTTGCAAAGTTTCCTAAAAAATAAAACATCAGATCTCTTAATTCGATTTCGGTGGGTCGAATCGTATTCAGCTGAATAAATTTGCGGTTGGAACAATTAATAATGACTCCACGGAATCATCATTTTAATTATAATTACAGTTATTATTGTTTGATTAAACATTCGATACTTAATGCTCGAACCTATTATGCAGAACGCGGTATTTAAAGGGGATATTTACAGTTAAATTTTGATAACTATTTGATAAGCCTTATTTTATGACGAGTTAGTCAATTTTCTACAAACAAAAGATTGCAAATCAAGTGGTTTATCGAAGAACATACGAAGTACATACGAAGCAAGTAAGTGTGCTTGAAAGGAAAGAGGACAGCTTTTTAGCTAGTTATAGAAGCCTTTGTTGCTCGTTTGGTAGACTCAAGGTGACTTAAATGCGGTTTTAAAGGATTCTATTGTCGCGAGGGATGCAGTTGTTTGGAAAAGTCGACCTTATTCCACTAGGTTTCAACGTAGATACGTGCGTAAATAGAGAACGAGAAGGGCTTGCGTAATACGAGCTCGACTTTAATGTGACCCCATGACCCTTTAAAAGGAGACTACGTCTCCTGCGAATGTGGACTTTGATCCCTCCTGCAATTGATAAACTTTCTTAACATCTTTTCGATTTTCATTTAACACTTTTTGTTAAATTATTTCCTGGATCAACCAAAGAATTTTGTCGATGCTTTTTTGTATTTTAAGGATAAAAAGATTAATTTTCAAAAAACATTTACATAGGTATATAAATCTTTATTTATAAATTCAGCATTACTCGAAATTCAGCATTCCCTTTCGAACTGACAAAAAAATCGGTGATTTTGTGCTCGAACGATCCTAAGCTCAAGTCGGTCGAATTCTGTACGACCTACCTGAAGTACAGGGTTCGAGTTTAGCTTGGAAATATGTATGTATATGTAGGTGGTCGTGGGCTAAGTTCAGTGCCGAGTTCGAACAGGTCTGAACCCTCGGCCCATCGTCCATAGCCCATTATCCCAAAAGGGCCTTGAAAATTCCTTTAGCCTGTGGAATCGGTAGAGCCGAAACTTTGTGTCCTTGTATCCGGTATGCTCTTATACACGTTATACGTATAGCCGACTCTAAGCTTTCTCCCTGGCTTCTCCGCCTTCTTCAGGGTTCAGAGGTGAAAAGAACACAACAGTTCATTGTTAGTTACTTTTAGATTATTTTCTCATAATATTTTCTCATAAATTAGCATTTTTAAATATTGAAATCTTAGCAGGTTTAACGGTGTTCGAAAGATGCGTTCGCTTATCATTTTATCATATCAAACATTTCGCATGCAAAGCGAAAACTGGGACACGCGGCGACTGGTAAGAAAAAAAAGAAGGGAAGGAAAGAAAAATCACGCGTGTCACCGTATTACGTAGCGACTACCTGTTCTTTACGTAATGTGTTGTCGTAGCTGTGTACCGAGAAACTAGAAGAAGTACATACTGGACACGCTTCTTCGCGACAAACGAAGAAATAACACTCTCGTACGTTTCGCGAAGGAATATTTTATCTTTTTGAAATTTCTTCTCCTAACAAACATTTCTCTGTGTATCTAAATGAAAATAACTGAAAGTTTATTTTATTTAACTAATAAAACTCGTTCATATCTGTTTCTGAATTAAAATTTTTATTTATAAAAAAAAAAGGGTTAATGTTGGGTATGCAGCAATGTATGATATTAAATTTAATATTAAGCGGTGCTTTGTTTCATATTTTAGTTGTTTGCATAATTTACTTTTTTTTTTTTTTTTTGTCATGTGCTTGCACGCATTAGGGTCAGTAGGGTGCACCACTTTGTGTCACCATCTTGATTCATTACGCAGGAATCCCCCGATTCGTGACTGACGGTCGTTAGCATGGAAACCTGTCCGCACTTTTGATGAATTATTACTCTTTCCCCTTTTTTTTTCCTGTGTTCTTTTTATTTTTCATTAATGCTCATTCCAACATTCCAAAAACTATTCCATTAGTTCATTTCATCTTTTTGTCATTATAGAGTATTTAGACTTAAAATTACATTTAAAGGAAGGCATGATTTTTAGAAAAAGCAAGCTCTCCCTCGAATGGGGTAACTTTATGGGGAGGTAATTCTGCGAAAAGTTTTCTCGATCGCATCCCCTACGTCGGTAAAGCAGTACTGGCGAGCAGGCAGGAAATTATAAGGGCGGAGGGTTCCCCTTTTAGGAAGGTCGGTTTTAGGGTTGGCTGTTGGGAGTCCCGAGGATCTTCGAGGGGGAGTTTTTTGTCGCGTCTGTATTCTCGCACGGCACGGCGCGGCGCCGCGCCGCGCGCCGAGGGGGCGCTTTTTAAGGCCGGTGGTCGACATCGTAGGACAGCATCAGCAACCGAGTGTTCTGCTTTTATTAATCTGTTACTAATACATATTTCTCTTCTACGAATTTCGGGGTTCCATGACTTCTCTTCAAGCTACATATGTATACCTAGTACATACGTACTTACATACAAAGTGTTTTCCGGAATTAACTCTTTTTATAGAATTAAAGATTCTTTCATATAATTACAGGCAGAATGATTGTTGTACATATATTGGAAAATATTAAATTAATTTTCTAATCGATTCTGAATACATCCACGATTCCAGTGGTTTTCGATTCCTGACCATCGAGCGGTAACTCGGAGAATTCGAAGTTGCATAATTAATTTTTCTATAAATCTCTGGCCGAGGAATAACGCGAAATTTCCTCGCCGGGTAATATCAGCGAAGCTTAGCGGAGCAAAGGGGAAAACTCGAGGAGAGAAAATTTCTCCCTCCAGTGCGACGAGGAGCACGGGTTAGAGGGTGAGCGAAAGAGAAAGAAAGATAGAGGAGAAGCTCCATCGTTGGGTTTGGGTTGGAAAACAGAAAAGGAAAAGATCGAGCTAGGTTACGAACATTAGAGAGCGAGAGAGACGTAGTAAGTGGTGGAAAAAGAAAGGAACGAGGATGAGAAAGAAAGGAAAGCACAATTCTGGAGAAGAAAGGAGACAGAAGGGTGGTAGACAGGAGTTGAATCGGGGGTTGCTTTTTCCTCCCTGGTCTTTCGCGTCCTCGGGCGCTGCGGGAGAACGATTCTACGGAAGGAAATAATATTCTTAATAGAATATGAGAAAGCGTACATTTTCTCGGGATATTCGCGGTAGGTTAGATATACATTTTATTGTGCTGATGATTATGAAAGTGATCTGAATCAAAAGAACTGACAGAATTGAACAGCCCAAAGGAGGAACGATTATAGTGCATTATAAATAATTTATAATTGAGATTTTAGTATGATGTGTTAAACCTTAACTCTTTCATTAAGCTACCAAAAACACGAAAGAACTCATTTTTATCATTCACTGTACACATAATCTCGTCACATAATTAACGCTTTTTCAAGCATTTATTGTATGTATCTACATATGTATGTATGTGAAAAGGAAGGGATTCGATAGGGTTCGCGAAAGAACTTTTATCATAGGGCTTTTTTATTCCCATCGATAACGCCGGATTACGTCGATAGAATTAACGATTCTTTACCTCTTATCGTTCTAATAGCTGAAAGATAGCTGATAGTGAAATTAATGAAAAGTGATCTTCTTTAAACTGAATGATTTGTTCAGCAATATTTTAATGACATACGTTTTCATAGCTCTAATCCTTTCACAAAATTGAGTCTTTTCTATATGTATATGAAATTAAAATTCATATAGATATTTCAAATAATTTTTTTTTAATATAAATAAATGCTTAATACAAAGTTTCATATTGTTATTAATACAACGACTTGTTAAAAAAAATATCGTTGAATTTTTCAGCATTATTATATAAGAATGACCCCTTTTACCCATCATAATTTGCGCTTCATTCTTTTTCTTCCTGCTGAATTCGTGTTTACATCGGTTCTACACTCGTGTATACAACTCGAGAGCAGAGCAGCGAGAATTTTTTCGTGTTATTTTCAACAGTGGCGTTCATTATCCGATGCAGATTAAGATAATTAGCCGGCTGAATAGTGTTTTTATTTTTCACTTTCCACTCTTGCTTTCTTTTCTATCCCTCGCGTTTGCATCCCCGTTTTCGCGCCCCTTTTGCCACGTGCCTGTCGCGTTTCGTTTCTCTTTCGTTTTCAATCCTTTTTACCCCTTTGCTTTTTGTGTCTTGTTCTTTGGCGGCGCTACTATTTTAATTCTCTGTTCCCTTGGTTCCTCTCTTCTCACCGACGACAACGACGACAACGACGACGTGATTTTTTTTTTTTTTTTTTTTTTTTTTTTTTTTTTTTTTATTTTCTTTTTATACCCCCAATACCTTCTGCACTCGGCTTTCAGCGACGCTGTTTTAGTTTCAAGCGTTTGTAACCTTCAAGCGACTGTTTCCCGCCAAATTAGGGGTTTCATTCATACGACGAAGATCGTCCTTTCATTTTATAGTCCTTTAATTCTATGTACATATTAATGGACAGAGAAAGGTGAAGCAAAAATTACACAGTTTTTTTTTTTTTCGTAAAACCAAGTATTATAATGTAATGCAATTTCCTGTATTTCTTATTGTTAGACAACTGCAAAGTAGGCTTCGATAAGGAATTTATTGAAAATTTTTGATGATACGCAAACTTTCTTGTACTGTCTTTACCCCATTTTTTCCTTCTTACCTTTTCGTCTGATACAAATCTATAAATATACGAAAGTTGTTGATATGTTTCAATAAAAATCTTTATACTTTAATGTTTTTTATTAGACAATGTCCGTTTTTGTCGGGATCAAAGGTTTATTCATAATGTAATATTAATTTTTCTCTATGAACTTGCAATTTTTTTTCTAATTTCAATAGACTCGTACCAACGCTCTTGACCTTTGAGCGTTGGTTTCTTTTTTACCGTTTCAAGGTTTCCTCTGAAATTGATTGTTAAGTATTGCTGCTTTTCCGTGCACTTCTTTGCACAAAGGCGAACGACCACTTTCCCTTCGCCTTTTAAAGCGGTGCTCGCGATATTATAGTGTAATTAAGCTTATAATGATTTACAGAAAACGCGCTTCGTACGGTAATTACGTGTTTTTTCCGTACAGTTTATTAAGCTTTTCATGCACGTTTAACCGGGTGAACTTGGAAAGTTTCGTAGGTACGAACATGTTTGCTAACAATAAGTTGGATAAATTTGATTTCTATAAAGAAAAGTAGTAATAGTAGGTAAGCAATAAAAATGTTAGAAACGTTAATCATGTGTAATGTATAATAACAGCTATTTTATTGAATGATATAGAAAAGTAGGAAGCGAAACCTCGTGTGTTCGTTAGGAGGGTGAGTTTGGTCGCGGAAATTTACGAAGCAATGCATTATCAAAAGTTTAATGAACGAGCCTGTTAATATTAAATTAAAATCGATACCTCGAAACCGCTCATTTGGCTTGGCTAGATAGCTAACGTACTCTGAATTTACACGAAAGTTTCACGATACAATTCAAGGTCGAGCATTCGTCTCGTCGCGTCTTTTCCCACGGTCTTTCCCCTTGTATGTAAGTAAGTAAGTACACGCTCTTTCGACCGATTCGAAGGTGGTAAGGCGCCGCGACTTCGACTTCCGGTTCATTTCGAAAACACGCTTTCGGTCTTCGTTCTGTTACATGCAAGTGAAAGAAATTAAAATGATTTCATTAGGTCTAAACGGTTGAATAAAATATAGAAACACTTGACAACATGTATTGAATTTGCAGAAAGTGATTTTAATAAATAAAAGAATAGAATAAAATTTATTTCCAATTTTCTTGCCACGATCGCAGTTCCCG
Source organism: Osmia lignaria lignaria (assembly GCF_051020975.1). Lineage (NCBI taxonomy): Eukaryota > Metazoa > Arthropoda > Insecta > Hymenoptera > Megachilidae > Osmia > Osmia lignaria. The sequence continues at coordinate 11,443,340 of NC_135043.1, forward strand.
CGTGCGGTTACACCCGAGAGAATAGCTATTCTCGAGTCGAAATTAAAAATTAAAATTAAACATTATCTGTTCCGTGGATCGCGTACGAAATAATTCCATGCTGACGCAGTGGTTGCTCCTCGCGTATCGAGGAAACAGTCTCAGCTAAAAATAAAGGCAGACGATTGATTTAATCGATAATCATATCGCGATTTATATTTATATTTTTGTTAATTATTAAAATTACTTTTCTCTTGCACCACCCTATACAAATTCTGCCCTGTCCCGGCTGCGAATAATATAAATCCACGTTAAGAATGAGCAGCAGCGGTTTTGCGTTGGCAAGAAGTTCGAAGCTAGGTGGCTGGTGTGGGCGTCACGCATCAGCACCCAACAGGAAGCCGTGCCTACTTGCATCGAGTTCAAGTTGCACAGTTTTCCCGTGTGCCGTGTCGCTCCACTCTACCTTACCCCTTCCTCTTGTCCACCATCTCGGTCTGGACTCGATTTAAAAGTTAAACCGGCCACTTTGTGACTTGACCGTGAACCAGGAACGATGTCTGTGCGTGCATCTCGTTGTGGACGTTGAAAAAAGCCACGAGTTTGACGCCCTGTACGCAAAGTACCACCTATATGTAGTCTTTCTATAGTTTTTCTAGTCCTTCGAGGGTTAAATCACCTTGATCGGTTCTTTTTTTCTTCTTTTTTTTTTAAATCAAAATACATGAGATAAAAATTGAAATGATACATATTAGGAAAAATTTTAGAGCAGGAGGGGTTGGTTCCTTCTAGCCTTGTAAAAATTTACTAATGACTTTTAAAACGAATATGCTATCTTGATTAATTCTACTCCTGAAAGAACTCAATCTGATTTCGTTTTTAGCCGGCATGCGATGGTATTTCTTCGAATGGAAAACGTATCCCTGCAGAAACGTTATTCGTCTCTGTAGCATCGTTAGGCAGCCGGTCGATCCGCGAGAATGCATATTTTTTATTTGGTCAGGAGCGAAGAAGAACCGGTCGTCTGTAATAGCTTTCCTCGCGGGCGACAGCTTCTTAAACGCGACCAGAGGTATCGTAATATCGCGTGATACATACACGGAGGAAAATCTCGTTGAACCGTTTCTAAATCGCGCGAATTGTGGTCAGCTCGTATCTTTGGACCACCATGAGTGGTGCGGGGTGCATAGTGCATCGTTTCGAGGCTAACGGTGCATTCTTCTTCCTTTTCTTTCCTTCTTATCTCTCTCCATCCAATGGAACGGTGCATTCTTCTCCTCTTGCCTGGCTCTCTAGGAATCGGCCTATTTCAGAACGTTGCAGGACTAGTCGATTCATTTTTAGACCTCGTGATTGTGTTTCTACTTCTGAATATTTCAATACTGGAAGTACAAGGCTAATTCACACATTGATACCTTATCAAAATTCTAATAAATGCACCTGACGTTCAGAAGAGCCATTGAAAATAAATATAATAAATAGGTACTTTTGTTGCACCAAACATTTGAATGGTTTCCGCATGGATCCCGTGCAGCAGATATTAAATTTAATTCAAAGGGAACGCAGAAGCATTAGTAATTACGTGGTAAATTATAACAATGCATAGCATCGATATAAAAATGAAATGTTTGATCTGATACCTACACATGTTTCGTACAATAGGATGATTATTTCTCGTACAAGAAGATTAAATTCACGTCCCATTTCCCGCGAAAGGATTAAGTCTGAAAAGTTAAGTCTAAAGGTTCGATCCAACGTGGAAATTTTCGATTTTCCACGATTTTCCACGATTCCTTATCCCGACCGAGAGCAATCGAACGGTATATGTACCATACATACTCTCGAGACGCGAGACGTATTATCCGACGCGACGTGCCGATTCAATTTGTCGCCGTTTCTTAAACCCTCGTGTCTTTCGAGAATGACGAATTAATTTCCTCAATACATTTCGGTGCAACGTAGGCTGTAGTTATAGGAGAAGTCTCCTATCATCTGCTTTCAGTCTTGGGAGGATGTAGGGAGAACTAGGGAGAGTCTTAGAAAGCTGGGGGCCATTGGTGTAACAAGGATTTCTTCTTCACGTATTTAGAGAAGTTGGCAAGTGTGAGAAGTATCTTAACAGGTTTAAAACGACGCGACAGAAATTAATTTTCGGTCGAACAGCCCTCCAAGTAAAAAGCTGGAACGTTTCGAGTTAATTACTAGCGAAACTGTTGCAACAGTGTATCGTTTCTCTCGGAAACGTATCAGCAAGAGGGAAACGACTGTTAAGTGTCGGTCGAAGGTTTCGTCTTCTACGTAAAATAACATCCACTTTTTTCCTTGGCTCGTTATCGCATTAATCATCGCGGTTGTTGACGCGTTTTCCACTGGCCATCTCTTCCAGGCAACTCGTTTCCCGCCACGTGGATTTTCTTTGGAAAATACACGCAGGGTCCTTGAACTTTTTCCCTTGCAATTAAGAAGTAGCAACGGGAAGTTGATTATGCCAGTTTACGTGAAGCATGAAATTTTCTTCTTGTTTCAACTACAGACAAAAGAAAGGAAGAGACATTCAGACGTGGGATAAAGAAAGATATTAGAGGGAAAGGAGGAAATGAGGAGAAAAGAAAAAAAAGAAGGTTAGATGAAGAGGTTGAGAAGAGTGAATCGCGTAGTACTACAGCTAGGTAAACGGATCGACGATCGTTGAAAAAGTTTTTCCGAGTTTGGCCGCTCTGTGGCCTCGCGCGATCGTAGCCTCTGTAATTTCCTTGGCTGCAGGAAGTGCAGTCAACAGGTGATTCTTAAGGAGGCGTCGGATATTTCAAGTGGCAATGGGATCATCTCTGCCTGTGACGTCAGTAAACAGAACGATAGAAAAGGGGGGAATCTTCTTACTATCCTATTCACATTTTTCATCCTTTTTTGTTTGCCTATGTAAGTACTTATGTGACGTTGATAAGGGTTCATTTGTGTCGTGTTAAATCCTTCCCAGGAATTTCAACTAGAAAATTGAATGAGATGAAATTATATTAGGTGCAGGGCTGTGTTTATCCGTAGGCAAAATGGGCACACGTGCCTAGAGCCCTGGAAAAGAGAAGTCTGCGTAGATTTGTTTGTCGTAAAATATTTTTACGATTTAGGTTCAGCAAATTTAACTCTGTCCTAAATAATACAATAGTTTCTTATTATTAAACGCGTTCATCGATCACGCTTCTATTTCGGTATAAAGTCCGATAGTTGTCCGATATAGCTGGCATGAATCACGAAGAGGCTCGTCCTCAGCCGTCACATTCGAACTGGCGCTATTGCACCGTGAACCAATCTCAGTTTCGAGGATCGCGCGAAACCTACCAATCCGAGCGCCGTGACGCCGGAAGTGCTCTGGTTCTCTGATATGCTACACAGCCGGGGCATCCCCTGAAAACGTGGGGATCGATTCCCGCGCAAAAAGCCGACCAATCGTTGCCCCGCCGCGCTGTTCTCGAAACTACCAACTAACAATCTGAACTGTGCTTTTGCCTCGTTTCGCTGGCTACTCGTCGACATGTTTTCTAAAATTAAAACTGTTTTTAATCGATTGAATTGTAATTAAGATTAGCATGCAAAGAGGTCTGATTGAGATTAGGTTTCCTCCATGGTTCCTTGGGTAGCGCTGGTGTTAGGTTAAAATTGACCGTGCGCTGAATATTGATCTTCATAGTTGGTCAAATTTTCCTGTGTCCACATTACGAAGCACACCTCGTTAACTTTAATTAGTGATTAATGGACTACTGTCCGCTTTTGGATGCCCATCAACGAACTTTGCATTGATCATCGGTACACAACACTTGGCCCGCTTTCGATTCGAATAATTCTCGTTAAAACAACCATAACTATCTTTTGTATTTTTTTCTAATTTACATGACATATTGAACGGTACTACCTACATACATATGTATGTACATACATGTATAATACATATAATCAAAAATCAGAAAAACTTGAATTATTATACAATACAATACAATACAATACAATAATTATAGGATTTCAAAAAATTAACAATTTTTATTGCCGTTACTTTGTTTAATTCTAATTATTTGATTATAATATCGACCGCTAATCGCTAAGGAATTCAAGGCGTTAATAATATAATAACGAGGCTGTAGTTTTTTTTCTCACCAATCTTACTGCGCATTGTAGTGAAAGGCGCTGACGTTAATTAAGAGTCGTGTTGTTTCTCTATGACATAACGAACACCTTGAACAAAAACTTCCTTACCGTAGCCTGTCTACACGGCTCTCGTTCTTCTTCGCTCGGTTATTGGATATCGGTGTTTTGATATTGCTTGGATACTAGATGATTGCAAACCGTGCTTAATTAGATCCTTGTTTTATCAGAAATTCATAACGATATAATTCGCGACAAGACAATGAAAAATTGTTATTACATTCTCAAAGTTTCCACTCTTTGTTCTACGATACTGAAATATTTCTTATCGATGGTACGGATTTTGCTTGATCATTTTTTCAAATATAGGTACCTACTTGAAATAATTGTGTTTGAAAAATAAAAAAATATAGAAATAAGTGATTAATCCATTCAAGTTGTGACGATAGTTAATATAATAGGTAGAATGTGGAAAGCAACTGTTATTCACTTTTAGCGGTGTATTCGACATTAGCGCACGGTAAACAAAATGGCCGACCCCCTTTTCGGACCCTTCTCACCCGGTCGCGATCGATGAAAATGGTTGCCTAGCTGCGGCCAGAATTTTGCTGCGCGATATTCCATCCAATATTTCGACCTGTATTCTCTTCTCTTCTCTTCTCTTCCCTTCCTATATTCCCCTCTCTCTTTTTTCTATTTTTGACAGCGGTGATTTAATTACATTGATTCGTAACCGCTACTCTTCTTCGTCCTTTATAATAAACAATTGTTCTGTAATATCGTACATACCGAATTCAATTTCCACTGCAACTATTCTTAAATTTCCCTTACTTTACTGACAAATTTTTTTTCACAATATTTCATTAGTATCTATATTTGATAAATTTTTATATAGAAAAATATTTTTGACAATTCATAGTTTATCGGTTAAATGTTATTTGGCTGGTTGGTTATCATCATTATCATCATCATCATCATCATCATCATCATCATCAGTGTCATTTGAATGGTCTTTCAAAGAATTCTGGATCGGCTAACGAACCGCGACCGTAGTATACAGAAGAGCAATAGCTGGTAATCATGTAGAACCGAAACGGGATGGCAAAAGTGATTAATTGTGGATTGAAATATATCGCGAATCGCCTCTAAATCGAATGGACATATTAATCTGTGCGGCGGCGGCCACGCGTAATTATTCCTGCGGTCGAATTCAAGTTGGTAATAATGCTCCAATTTCGACGTCGACGTGGGACGTTTGAAGTTTCGAACGGAGCGTCGTCGTCCTTCGTGCGGTACCAAGGGTGCGCGCATGTGCACCCGCTATTCGACCGACGGCTCTCCCATGGCTGACCATCGCCGCGCTCAATTAGCTTCTTGCCAACGAACAAATTTATATCGCCGATTTTCCCTATGGAAGCCTGACCTTGATTGCGAATTTACTATCTATATTACATTTGTTGTGATACCCTAACGTCCTAGTTTCCGTTCTCCAAGTTCCGAATACCGACTTAGCCGCCGCCGCCGCGTGTAGAGCTTTAATTGTCGGGATATCTTTGGAAAGCTTTGCAAAGGAAGAGGTTCTATTCCCCTCTGCTTCTATAAACGCATATCTAAGTACAGTAGACGAAGAACGGAGAACGGTGAACGGAGAACGGAGAGCGCTGTTCAAACTAAAGATACCAGGTTTGCTGTTTGAGTAAATTTCCGGGTCAACTTCATCTCGGATTGTTTTCCATCGCGGATATTTCAGCCGCGTATAATTTCAAACGTGTGCACGCAGAATCGCGACTGATTGCAGACTTGGCGATTCTTCCTGCGTTTCTCCTTACCCGCGGAACCAGTGGATCCTGCTAGTCGCGGTTGTTTGTTTCTTTGTTTGTTTGTTTGTTTACGATTCAAGAAGCATAATGAACCCCCGCTGTCTTCCATCGCCCATCTCCCGGCTTCTTCAGCAACCGTACCGTACGTCTCGCTATCTCTCTCCCTTATCTCCCTTTATTTTTCGAAAGCACCCGTTGAATGAGTGAGCCAGGAGAAACAGATAGTGTATGAAAAAGAGAGAAAGAGAATATTAGAAGAAAAGGGAACGAGAGAACTCCACTTCATCGACCGTGTGTTCCGCGACGGCGGGGGGTAGTAGAGACGAGGAGAGGGTTACTCTACCTACACACTTTGAGAGGTGCGCGCGCGCGAATGGTAGCGGAGAGGGTAGTTGGGGTGGTGGGGATCGCAGGACGCCATTTTCCTTGAAAATCGATCCTGACACTCGCTCCTTCGTAGTTACGTTTTCCTTTTGCGACGACCTCCTTTCGACCTCCGTGTCTCGAGCCTTTTTCCATTTAAATCTCATCAACGAATAACGTGGCAATTATGAGATGCAGATCGAATTTCTGCTTTCGCCAGTTTAGGTCTCGAATAGGAAAGGACGCGAAGGATGGAAAAGCAGTTGGACGGGAAGAAATACGGTGGTAGGATGCGGTTCAAGAGAAAGATGTGTTCGTGGCAGCGACGCTGGTAACGTCCAGCAGGCTTGGGCGCTGGTTTCTATCTGACAGGATATTTTTGTGGGAGCCTGACTACCCCTGTTTTCCAACCCCCTCTCTCTCTCTCTCTCTTTCTCTCTCTGTTCAATCCCTTTCGTGTCTTCTTCGCTGCCTCCCTCTTGGCCTCCCCTCGTTCCTTGTTATCCTACTGGTTTCCATGTGACGTCAACGGGCGAATCCGACCAATCGTGGCGCGGACTGAATTATAGAGCGAGAACGTGGGTGGCCAGAGGAAGGGAAGAAACTGATGCAGGCCGGATTACGCTACCCTGAACTCTGGACAACGAGCAACCCCTTGACGATGACGACGACGACGACGACGACGACGACGACGACGACGACGACGACGACGACGACGCACAAGACTTTGCCTCGTATGATTTTATTTGCCCGAACAAAATTACCAATGTTGTTACTTATTCAGGAAAATAGATCGTAGATCGATCGTGTGTTAGACGACCAATCGATAAAAGAAAATTTCAGAAATTTTCTTAAATCCACAAATAAGAAAAATGAAAAGGTTGTAATTAGTAGGGGATGAAAAATGATCTTCCTCTGGCAACCAGCTGCTTAATAAATTTTTCTTTCCAAGTGGACTGGTAGTGAAAGGGTTAACACTTCTATAAAATAATTTCTCTCGATCAAGTTAAAATCTGTGATGTCCGGTGAACACGTTAGCGAGGGCGTTCGTCAGTGGGTTAAAAATGGGCTCGGGGGGAGAGAGACATAGGCATCGTGACGACACGCGGGATGTGCTACAATCACCTTTCACCGTGTCTGCTTTCACCGGCGTAGACAAGAGGGAGAAAAAAGAGCAAGGGGGCGGCGAGAGGAGGCGAAAAGAGAGAGGGATACGCCTGGTAGTTTGGGATATGCGAGCAAGTCGAGTAGCTTGGAAAGTCGGTCCGCGAAAGGTACCGCGAGCGTGCAGACCGCGAGAAACGAACGTGATCATCTTTTTTTCCTCCCCCTTTCCGTGCACCCTCCGTCCGCTGGTTCCTTTGCTTGGCGTGGGAGAACCAGGCGTTTCTTGCCGCTTTAATACGCGGTCGTGGTACACAATATGGAAAAGACCTTCTCTATGTTGGTGTACGTGCGCGGGGAAAATATCCTGTTCCCATGCACGTTCGCCTATTCCTTTTTTGCGCATTTCGCGGTACGTTCGATTAAGTTTTGCAACTTTGTCGTCGTTTTTCCGCTTCCGCTAACTTCCGCTAGCTTCCGCTAGGTTCGGCTAGGTTCGGCTAGATCTTCGATCATGAAAGTCGGACCGGTACCCTTGTCGCGCATGCGTCACCGCTGCTTGGTAAATCCTTCGACTCTATGAGTCAGCTTCTTCCTCTCTTCTTATCAACAGTTTCATTTTGCCATTCTTTCATTTGGTCCACTTTCCTTTCGAAATTAGAATAATGTGTTTTTCAATTACAACACTTTTTGTCCCTATATTATCGAGAGAAAATTTGAAGAAGCCTCGTGAAAGCACGTTTGTCGTCTCGAATAAATTTCGGTCTCATCTCGACTAACCGATTCGGGCAGTTTTAATCGCGTAATTTAAGCACGACGATGCAAGCTACGACTCGACTCCTCTACTTGCCACGTTACACCTACGGTTTTCCAGTTTTTGACCCCGCTAGTCGTTGCCGACAGGGACGGAGAAAAAGCAAGGGGGTAAAAGCGAACAACGACAGAGAGGGTGGCGCATTGAAATCGAACGACGGGAGAGATGGAGAAGGCGATAGCGTAACTCGGTCAGAGGAAGAGAGAGAGAGGGTGGAAGCCATCGCACGGAGGACGAACCATGACCGTATCTGTCCGCCGCGCCGCGTGTACATGTTTTGCTAGACCGTTCCGTTGGTGTTGGTGTTGGTGTTGGTGAAACTTTGCTGCGCCACCGTATACCCTCTCGCGATCCTTGCGATGGTGGAGCTTTCTCGTTTAAGCGCGCTTGCAAAAACTTATCCATACACGTACGCTTGCGTGTAAACGTCTACTACACGGTTATACACGGTTAGAGAAAGCGGCACACCCAAGCGAAATCTCACACGGACGGCGAGCGTGGTTATTCGTACACGGGAGCGTAGTTTTAGCGTATACTTGAAAACGAGTATAGTCGTGGTTGTGTGCGTGCGCGAGTGGGTTAGAATTTCGACGAGGGATGGGTGGAACTGGCGTAAAACGCGAGCACAGAGGATGGTTCTACGTGCACAGAGAGGGAAAGAGGGGGACGGAGAGGGAAGGAAAACGCGGAGTAGAACGAAACTGAAATGGAACGAGGGGGTGGATGAGGGAACGAGGGGTAGTAGAACGGGCACGAAGGGGTGGGTTTGGCTCAATCCAACGTGGAGCGAGGCGAGGTTACGGTGGGGGTTGCGGAGCTCTACAGGGGTGGAGGTTGACGACGAACGAACGAACGAACGAACGAACGAACGAACGAACGAACGAACGAACGAACGAACGAACGAACGAACACCGATGACTTATTAGCAGAGTGCAAGTTGGCCGCGTGTTTGTGAACTTTCGAATAAATGTACGTACGCGGTGCTACCGTTGCCTCCGCTTCGACGATAGAAAAAGAAGGGGATGCTGCTGCTGCTTTCCCCTATTTCTACCTTTCTACCCTCTGCCTCGTCTCCTCGGGACCTCCGAGAGAAAACTCCGACGATCACGCGCTTCGTTGCGTTTTTTCCTTTCCTTTCTACCTTTCTCTTTCTCTCTCTCTCTCTCTCTCTCTCTCTCTCTCTCTCTTTCCCTCACTTACTCTTTTTCTTCGTATCCCCGATGTCCCTGTATACGTTTACAGACGAAATTCGTATCTTATAAATGCTCGTACAGCCGGTAATATTGAGAATTTAGATTGAAAAATATTTGGAATGAAATTTGGTTAGATTTAAGAGAAAAGAAGACTATTGATAGGATTATACAATATGAATACCAAAGCTCGCTGTTCATTATCCTCCTCGCAACCGTGCCAGCTAGGGCCATTGATCAGCTTTGTCTCGCCGAATATACATCGAGTTACCCTTGTCCTGTCCTTTTTCATCCCGTTCATCTTCTCTGCTTTATCTGGTTGCCCGTGTGCCCTCTCGCTGCTTGTACTCCTTCGTTTTTTCCTTGAGATACCTACGTGCTCATCCCTGATCGGATCGGCCGTGAGATTACCGAGCCAGCCGAGAGAGCTGGTTCGTTTTGTGCCGGGACAGCGCGAACAGGGTGAAAAAGGGGTATGATTTCGCGCGGTTTTCATCGGGCTCTACTAACTTTTTTTCTATTTCGATATGGACTTACGGAGCATCACACCGGCACTCGTTTTATTCGCTTTTCAATATTTCCTTTTTGGTCTTTCTAGCTGTACTTAAGATATTTGCAAAGTCTCTGCTAAAGGGTTTGAATTCACTTGAGAAAGGGACTTTGAATGGGAATATCAAGTTTCCACGAAGGAAATTTGGTCAACAATCTTTCCCGGCAACGTTTCTCTTGATCCACAAGGGCAAATCTGTTGAAAGTAAAGCTCCCGAAGGGTGGACGAATCTTCGGCCTACGATTAGGAAACTTTGCTCGAGATTTCACGGGCTTTGCGAACTTTCACGGGGGTTGGGTCGCGGTGTCACGCGGTAACTGTAAACATTATTGGTTGCCTAAGTAAAACTTTGATCGATCGAAAGGATCTAGGTTGCTTTCTGTGGGCCATCAACAACTCTGCGACCTTCGACATTTCGTTGATTCGCTCGAACCTATTTCTATTTCGACTTTCGTATATTTTCAGAGGGATTTTACGTGTTAGGTTGTTGCATATTGAATAGACGATTTCGAAACGTTGAAATTCTAATACGATTTGATTATGTATAAAACTACCTCAAAATGAAAGTTCAATGAAAGTGAATACATCACAACGTTTGGTCAATAAATATTCTTAACGCAGAATGAATGGTTCTTTATTGAAACGAACAATGGGACATTTCCTAATGGATAATACCTACTAATTAATTCATTGTTTGTTTCAACAAAGGACCAGTCATTCTATATTTAGAGTATTAATCAAGTTTTTATGTAGCTACTTGTATCTAATCGTAAGATTAAGCTTTAAGCTTTTATATGTCATCCAATCCTGTCAGTAGTTTCAGATAGTTTCAGATAGTTTCAAATTGTTCATTTAATGTATGTACAACAACGTAATAGAAACGATGATTTTCTTCGGTAGTGTCCATTTATGAGAAGCCATGATATCGTTAGTTACCTTGAACAGAGTTTTGATTAATGGAAACTCCTTGCTTCCGTGGGACTTAACAATGAGCAAGCGTAGGCGAGTGAAATTAATTCCGTGTGTTATTAGCACTTTGACCCTTTGTAACTTTGTGCTCTTCTCACCCTGTGTAACCTGACGTTGATGACAGACTATCGATGTATTATCGTGCCGGAGATTGGACGTTTATGATACCTGGATAATAATTGATGCCGTCAATTACTTTTTATGGATGGGTAGTTTTAGTTTTCTGGCATTTCAACTTGAAAACTTAGTCAATCGAAATGATTCACAACGAAACGAAGTTAGCAGAATCAACAACGTTTCGAGTTGGTTGCGTTTATATCAATTCAGTAAACTTAATTCAAAGTTTAGTTTTATTCCTTGATTCAAATACAGCAAGATTCGCCTGTTGGAGATTTTATTTAACGATGTTTAGGAAAGCATAAAAATTAATATTAACTTGAAATGAGTTGAAATGAAAAAAATATTTTCTTCTTTGAATTATTTGATTCTTTGGACCATCGTGTCATTAAGTGGAAGAAAGCCGATCTAAACTTTCGGAAATGTATCGCACGAGTGCAAGGAGGGCCACATGGGCCACAGTGTGCATAGGTGAATAGGAAAGGATGAGGTGGGTGGTGTACTCCGATGCATTTTAAATGAGTCTAAAAGCGATTCGGCTGCCCGCGCGCACGTTTCGTATATATCGATTACCGAAATGCGCGATTCGAGAAGCGCGCCAACATTCTCTTCGTTATTTTATTTGTTTCTTTGCTTTTTAAAATAATCACATTCCTAAGGAAATGTTCAGCTTCAAAAATTCAGTTACATATAGGTATTATAGGTAATTTCGCGATTGGTTCTTTATTTTCCTCTTTCCAATTATTTCATTAAATTCACACAATGTATAGTGTCATTGGCTTTCAACTAATATTGATCTTAGAGTACGATTCTATTTTTTCTTTTTAATTTCATTTTTAATTGTTTTCGCCATGATGACTGAACGCATTTGCAATTCACCACCCCCATAATACTGACCGCCGGTCATTCGGCTAACCCGTTTCCCATTCCGATGTCCGGCCAATGTCCATGCAACCCCCATCCACTATTCTCCATTCGTGCTATTCGTCTGTAAGCACTTTCTATCTTTGCTCTGTGAGCCACGTGTTCATACAATCATTTTACTTTTCGATTGTTCCATGAAAATGAGAATTATAATTTCTATAATGTCTCTATTTTAATTGTAATATTATTTTAAAAATATGGCTCGAATACATCCAAGAACCAAATTGTCAATTGTCTAAATTTCTATTCATATAAACATATCCTCGTGTCTGGATATTTATATCTCTCTATCAATTTTGAATAAAGGTAGTTGTACTATTCAGGTCGAAGTTTGTTTGAAATTTAATTAGGTTTCTGCAGGGAGACGGAGGGTTGGAGATAGAACTAGGTATCGTTAAATTTTGTAGTCGTGTAACTATCAATCATGTCTAACTCGTAAAACTAAATTCTAGGGGAGTGTTGATAATTTGAAAACGCTGTCCTGTTATTTTCACGCGGAACAATATTCCGCGTAGCGGCGCGGCGCGGCGGTGGTCCGCGTCGGTGTGCGCCAGTCGCAGTGATCGCGCTCTTCCCGCTCGATCGATACCTAAATTTATTATGCCCCACTTGCCACCGTGGAGCCGTGCTATGTTACCACTATTATACCTGTTTTGACTTTCTGCCATTCAAAATTTCAACGTAATGAAACGTTTCGCTTCCCGTGCAATTGAATCTCTAAATTGTTTATGAATGATCCGCAAAACAAACTGTTCGAAATGTGTCAGGTTTTTTTATTTTAATATAAAATCTACACGAATCACAAAATTTAATTCATTTTCAAAATTCATTATTTTCTGCCATCATCTTTTATTCTTCCAAGTGGAAGAAGAATGGCATGCTGCTCGCAGTATATAAGGTTTAAGTATCAGACAGCGTTTACTACAGTTGAACAGAATTTTGCATAAAGCAAATAAAGAATTCAACGATCAGTTCCTAAAACAAAATATACGACAGAGTACTCTTTTTCATATATTATAACATTTGTCACAAAGATATCATCCTGGGTATACAGACTCTTGTTAGACAGACTATAAACGCGGGGGTGTTTGATAGAAGTCGAAGGGGAACATTGGTCGGTTGTGAATGCCACTATGAGAGGCTATAAAAATCGTATTTTGGCGGGAGCCCCACGTTTGTAGGTTGTATTTTCCCTTTCTATGACCCAATGCAGCTTTATCGGGTCAGTTGCATTTGCATTGCGATGCGCACGGCGTTCCCGTTTCACGATTCCCTCACGTATTTTCTCTCCTTCTCTCTCCTCTATCCCGGCATCCTTGCTTTCCACTCGTTTCTCCCATTTTCGTTTGTCTTTTTTTCCATTTCCATGTCACTTTTCTCTTTTCCACTCACACTCCTGGCGTAACGTTTGGTTAGAGGAGAACTGGTCAACACGTGCCCTTTAGACCTGCACGTTGAGAATTCGACGTTATTGATGGGACTATGTAGAGCCAGGAATTATTGTAGAGCCAGGCTGTACAAATATAGAAAGGAATAAAATGGCTGCTCACTTTCCTCCCCATTTTAATCACTTTCATTTAAGTGAACCCAAAATCACTCTCTCTTAGGCTGACCTTAAACTTCCCAACACCTTGAGATGCTTAAGGTTAATTACAATCTCCAAGAATATTTTAGTCTGATGCCAATTTTCTTGATACTTACAGAACGTTATCTGTTACTACTGTATTATCTATCGTATTATCAGATAAACGCGATTTCTACATATATCGAAGCTCTCGATTCGTCTCGATTGTCCCGCGTAAGTATCCAAAGAAGTTCATTAAATTTACCTGTCGCAGAAATATTGAAACATCAACGGAAGAAACAAAGCACGTAACCGAGCCTCGTGGCCGGAACGTGTAGTACACAGCAAACAGGTTTCTCCCTTGAACGCGAAAAATAATTGAACGGTCGGAGCTTATATCGGGATCAGTGGTGATTTAAGAACCGCGGGTTTACCAATCAGAGCGCAAAAGCGAACACTTGGTGGAAAAGAGTCTAGCCAGCCAGCCAGCCAGCCTCCACCGAAGGATGGCCAACGCTCTGTTGTAAACACCCCTGATGGATGGATTGTTTTCGCGCCTTTTCAGAGTCGAGAATTGTTGACTCGCCACCTCGATTCAAACCCAGTTGGAAGAAGAACGGACAAATCGAATGTTCCTCCCTCCAATCACTTGACTCTGTAACATAGTTGCGTAACGAGTGTTCGTTGAAAAGGGAGGGCATGAAAATGAACCCATGTAGCAGCATTGTACATACGAAGCATCTTTTTGGTTGCCCTGTTGGTAACCTTGTCTGGCATGCAGGACCAATACTACTGCCATAGTGGCGTCGCTGCTGCCGTTTATCTCACGAAACTCCATTACCGACGTTTTCTCTGAATTCCGTGCTAAGCAGACGCCCGAGAGCACCGTGAGCTTGACGCAATGAAATTTGAACGCGCTGTGCGACGTCTCCTCTGTCTTTCTCTAGCCGCCATTTTCTCTTCTTTCTTCGTCCCGTTCGCTCTCGAGCTTACTACCCTTTCTCTGTCTCTTGCACCAGTTCCACCGTTATATTCTAGCTCCATCTTTGTTACGTTCGTGTTTGCTCCTCGTTTTGGGGCAAGAAGCGGGGATGGACGCACAGCGTGTCGGCGCAGGGGCGTGGTGTGAAGGGAGGGAAACAGGAAACGTGGCAACGCTACACCAGCAATAGCGTGGATCTGTATCGGCAACGCAGCAGTGACTCAGCACCGGGTAGCAGCAGCACTGTGGTTGCTGATGGGTGCTGGTGTACTGCGCTTTGCGTCGGGGCTACGTGAGATATAAGACAACATCAATGTAGACCTCTTTTTTTCAACTCGGTTTTGTAACTCGATTCTGTACGAGTACCTGACTAGGCCGTTCCCGTCTGCCCATAGTGTCAGGCCGCGACGACGCTGACTGGCGTCGGTGTTTGCCAAACTAGAAGTCCACGCTCGCGTGGTACACTCGCAACGAAAACAACGCGTAGACAGATTTCAAAATGAATTCGAAATTATGAACCCGTTCGACCTGGATGAGTCGTTCGGCACAAAGCTCAAGTCACTGACTAAATTTACAATGACGCCGAAATGTACATACAGCCGCTTTAGAATATTCTCTATTCGACGCAGTTCATGAGAAAATTCCTGTTCTGCTATATGGAAAAATCTAACAAGTCTAACAGTACAATAATCTTAATCCTACTAGTGGCCGCGCCTATAAATATACCATGAACGGTACCGTAGACGACAACCGTTATCCATTTTGAAATAAAAAAGAAACCGTACGCTTCTGAAATGTAGCCGCTAAATGATGTCATCCAGATGATCATCGCAATGATTAAATATATCAATGACAAAATTTTAAACAACACAAGATGATATTCATCCTATTCTTAGGACTTGGGAATAAGTGGCAAGTTCCGCAGAGAGTGATATCAGCGGCCGATAAAGCAGAGACTCGAGAGGGTGTGCATATTATGTCGGGATGTCCGTTTTAGTCCGGGTGCAGTGGTTTGGTTTTGTTATATCGTCACGGTGTTTAGAACTTTATGCGAGCAAACCCCGGGAACTTGTTGTCTGCACCGATGACGAAACCAAGGTAATACACGAGTAGAGAACTCTGGACTGATCGTGAGGTCTGAGTTGGTGGGAGCGGCCGAAGGCCGACGTTTTGTAACAACGAACATACCGGGCTCTCCGGAACGCCTACGACGAAATTTTGACGCTGCTCGCACTTCGATTAAGCAACTTTTTTTTCTTTCATATTCTCTCATGTATACATAATAAGTTCTCTTTTAGATCAGAGTTCTATCAAGTAAGTAAGTACTTACGATCTATAGGTTATAACAAAGATGGCGGGCAGTTATGACATCTTGGTCTCGCCCACTCCCATCAACCATTACGTTAAGTATACTTTTCATGAAATTACGAATAATTATATTTAAGTGTAACGGAGAAATGAAACGTTGAAGCAAACAATTCCACGTTGTTTCGAAAGCTTTAGCTTCTGTTAGAGATCGATGTAAGCTGGCGCTAAATATAATTACAGTTCGTGCATTAAATTTTCAGTTTCAAGCTTCTGCCCGCCGCTTTTAATACCAGACTCCAGTTCGACCTTACTATTTCTGTGCCTCGAAAGTATGCCCGCTTTGAAAACATTTCTTCCCAAACGTTACACAGTTTTAAGCGGAACACTTTATTGGTAATCGTTTAAATGGAAAAAGGGATATGGTTCAAATATCTTCAACCCTAACTTGTTGCTAAACGTGCGGTAAACGTTTTTCAATTCGGTGGAGAATCAGACAGCTGGAACTATTGATGACTACCGGCTAATAATTTCCACTTTCACGCACAAATAAAACTCTACCAGTGTTACAAACAGAGTAAAATATAAAGAGAAATAATGCATCGGTGAAAATAGAATACATATAGAGAAACAGAGGGGATCAGAAGCGTAATGGAAGGAGATAAAGTGAGACAGATCACATAGAGGGAGGTCATGCTGCGCTTGCGTTCAGGGAACAGAGAAAGGGAAACAATTCTCGTGTGAAATTCGTATATTCTGTCTCGCTCGATCAGGGAAAGATCTATGTAGCAAACAAAATCATGGCACTTGCGAGAAAAGCCGGGAATAGAAGGTAGCTACAATACCGGCGATACGTCAGGATGTCGAAGAGGGAACCAATCGTTTCTGAACGGAATTGGGCTCATAGCCACGCGCATATGCATTCTGTGAAGGGAACTGGTTACCGACCGCGATTTCGTAAACGCGGAAACTTCCCCAAAGAGGACCGCCTGTCGTAAGATCACGTCGTCCAATCACTCTCATAATTATTCATATTAGGGTTGCTAAACTTTCAATATGTAGGTACTTGATTTATGCAAAAAATTGTGAAAACTTTCTTTAGATGATTCAATATTCGGTGTATTTGAATGCCTCCCATATAGATAAAATTCAGATTCCAATTTTGAATAATGAAATTATACGAATAATTCGGATTATTTTGAATTGAAATTTTTTATTCGGTGTATTCAGATTTAATCACATTATTAATGACGCGAACTATTGATTACGAATCAATACCATAGACCATAGACCATAGACCATAGACCAACGGCAGTGGATTGAGTATTCTAATATTCTGATTATTGAAATAAACAATTAATTGTTCAAATCATCCGGATCATTCGAATAAAAGCTATTCAATGTTTTCGAGTCCTAATACGAATACGTTTCCGACCCACTGTAGGTGAGAATACGAAAATAGTACGAGGCGCTGCGTGAAACGTGGCCCAGGTCGTGTTTGCCAGTGACACGTTAATTATGTTTCCCCGATGAAGAAAAATGTTTCTGAATCGACTCCCTTTTTAAGATGAAATGACTTTCAATATTCTAAAGTTAATAATCTTATTCTTTTATGGGACAACTTTCCCATAAAGAAGAAAAAAAAGTACAGAAAGTTACGAGTATACATACATATAAAGGCAAGGAAAATGTTTTCGTGATCTTTTCTAGAATTTCATTTCCGCTTTCCATTATAACGGAAGTTCTCTTTCTTAACAGTTTTGAGTACCTTTTATTTTCGATCAATATAACGATAAAATCAATTCTACTTGAGATCGTAACATATCAGCACAGTAGTCATCAATTCTCGGACGATAATTATCTAATCGGTGAAAATAAATTTAAAAATAGACGATGATAAAAGAATGGTGGAAAATTTTATAGCTGTCCTCAAAATCAAGTAGAAAAATGTTGCTGTTTCTGATTATTACCTAATTAAAGTAGATTTTATAAGGGAAATATGTAATTGGAATGTTTTATTTTATATTACTAAGAAAAGGAAACATTTAGTAGTATTCTTTTTATTTTGTTCCATTGTATACGTCAATTGTGTGCTGCAAATTAAAAAATTTAACCTATATCTAATCTAATCGAGCTAGATCGCCGATTCCATAATAATGATCCAACACTAGCCGAGACTTAACTTAACCGTGTTGGATACCATCGATTCCACAAATATGCGTTTTCTTCTTTCTAAAGCATCGTTAAAAAAAATGTCGGTTCACGTCTTGAATATGTAACATCATGGATTCACGTTCTATCAGATTATTTGCAAATAAGTCGTCCGTCGGACGCTTTGAATTGCATGAGGTAAAGGGAAGAAGCATCCTTTTCCATGCGCAGATTCCAGATAATCCTCGTTACAAAGTTGTTAATTATCGGTATGAAATACAGATCTGATTTCGGGAGTCTGAATGATGTTCATTAGCAAAAAGTAATAATATTCGAATCTTCAAATACTTGTAGAAACCAGATTTGAACTTCAGATTAAGCGTTACTATCGGGGTTGTTATAAAAATACAATTTTTCACACTCCAACTTTGGATACCTCAACTATTCAGATATGTATTGTATAATGTATTTATTCTCAAAGTATTGATTCTGCTCAGTAACATACAACTAATAATGATGGCATACATTAAATCAAGTTTAGTATCTACTTATGAAAGGTACTAGGTAACTGTACTCGTTTGATATATGTATAAAGTGTATAGATAAATTTCGAAAAATATAAAAATATTTGTATATTCGAATCGCGTTATCCCATCGCTAGCGTATATTCGAAGCGAGTCGACACGAAAGGACAGCTGTGACGAACACATGTGGGCCTCTGAACATCAGGCCCAAGTCGCCTCGTTGGCGTGGCTGTAGCACGAATGGCATGACACTATACCTCTTTCCGGTATGCGCGTCCTTCGTACAGTTTAGAACGGCTGCTTCGTCGCGCATTGAGGAAGCAGCAGGCTGAACAGCCTCACAGTCGGCTGCACAGTTTTAACCCCTTCAAATCTCTATAATTACTACTTGTCCTGAAATTTAGGGATTCATATAATACATTTCTACATACATATTTTTGTTATATATATGTATAACGCGGTCCTTTTGGATCCTTGGGGTAACTTTTATGTACTTATGACTTATTACAGTTTATTTGTTTTGATTTTTTGAAAACGAATAAAAGTAGACAACTTTTAGAAAATTTCAAATACTATATTAATTAGGTACATTAATTTCGTAAGGTTCTAAATTGGAGAATGAAACCTATTGCATTTTTAATATTTCTTAAAAGTAGGAAAATAAATTACTCAGAACCAGATAAACGAATATTTCATCTGGTTGTCTCTTAAGTTCACAATATAATTGAGTTATAGTTTTTTAACAAATTAAGTTGTATAGTTTCAAAAGTGATTAATCACTTTTATCTTATATATATTCAACTGAAAAAATGTATTAAGGTGCTCAACACAATTAATAACTTACGAACGTTTTTGTTGTAAAAATAGATAGAAAGTGCCGTCCATTAAATTTCAATTACCATTTCACCAATCAATCAAACGATTCAATTAATTGATCTCCTATTTCAATCAGCGTCTCGGCGTTGATTCGATCAACATTCAACACTCGACTGATCCTGGTTTCCCTTTCTTTCAAAACAACCAATTAAGATTACGCTCTTTTTTCATCAGTAATAAATTTTTCATCGACTCGGTTATTTATTTTAATTGACGTCTTTATAATTAGTACCGAAGATTTAACTTAATTAACGATTAAATATCTACTTGTTTTAATTTTCAATTGCAACTATATACATATATCGGTCGAATAAAAATTCAATTTTCAACTTCTGAAGCTGGTAATTATTTTAGAGGCAATTATTAATGTATGTAGACGAATCGATTAAGTTTCATAGTGATTTCTTTAACCCTTGTAGATATGTATAATGAACTACTGGGACACCCTTTTTATTTTCTAAATCTTACAATTAGATTATCACAATTAATCGTTAATTGCAGCTGTTTTTCGCAGCTGTTGGACGCTGCTGGGGCGGCGAGCTGCCCGCTCGACGTCTCGACGCTTCCTGGAACACTCGCTTATATTATATGTACATAAGTGCACGCGTCTCGCTCGAGGAACGCAAGGGACTCGTTAATTGCGTTAATATAATTACGCATGCTCGCGAGTAGATAAAGCACACGATCAATTTTATTGTTTGATATTTGACTTTAATTATTAAATACTATACACATTTAATTACCTACCTCAAGGAAGGATCGCTAAAGAGCGATTAGAAGGGATTTACTAGACGAAACGGCAGGTATTGTTTGAGCCTCTCTCAGAACATGAATTAATCAAATTTTTATGTATTTTATGCGTTGCAGTATGAAGGCTACATAAATAATTCATTCTTCGGAATGAATCATGTAATTGAGGGAAAGGATATCTCTGTTCTTTATTTTTTTTTTTTTTTTTTTTATAAATAATCAAGGTGTTTTACTGTAATATTATTAAGTATTAATTCACAGTAATGAACAGCCTAATAGTAAAAATGAAAATATTAGTTTTTGAGAAAGTAATATTTAAAGTTACGTAATGCATTGTACAAAGAATGGAAGTTAAATTTACAATTGTTTGACTTACATTACTCTCAATCTGTAAGATTTGTTTATTCATTTTATTCCCCGTCTTTAACATAAGATGAAATTTGCATATACGAGAATCGCGTTCGCACGCAAAGCAAAGCAAAGCAAAGCAAAGCGAAGAAGTGTAACGGGGGTGAAAAGCGTGACTGTGGTGATAACGTTTCCTTAAGACTTAAGAATCAAATATTTGTTTTCTCAGAAATATTATATCTAATCCTATATCTAATTTACAAAAACGTCGTTTATTATACGTCTCGTTACCCAACTTTGTACCCAACGAACATTTTCTAAAGAACCTTTGAAAAAGTACTACATATATGTATGTTTGAAAACCTATTTTCATGCGACAAACATCCAAGTTTCCAAGTGAATTAGTTTCATTGTTACACATTAGTAAGACAATACATTTGCTTACCACGCCACGGTTCGTAATTTGTATAGCGTTCGAAATAATTTCAACACGGTACAGGGAAGTCGAACTGCATCGCACTTTCCTGTTGCGTCATGCATGCCAACGCATAACAGTACAGTGTACGGTCTGCCAGTAAATACACAAACATACCATCGTTGCAGAACATCGTCAATACTCCTGTACAGGAATAGGAAAAATAGTGAAAAAGCAAAATAAAAACAGTTAAAATTTGATATCGTATCCACGAAATATTTCAAACGGAATCACATTATCGATGGAGTCTATTGTGACAGGTAGGGAACTACGTTCGTTATCGTCATTTTATTTCCTCATAATTGCAGACGCGCGTGCAACTCGGCCCGTATAATTAAACCAGGTATTATTTCCTGAACAGCACAAAGTACATGGTTCCATAAATTTCTGCGTATGCTGGTTAAAGGTGCGAGTTTGTCCCTTCGTAGCGATAATTAATCATGTCCACGGTTGTGTATTTGGCCGCAGTAATTAACTTTTGTCGGGCCACGAACGAAAGTCAGAATCTGGCTCCGCTGATTACCAACTTCATTAATTCGATAGCCATACAGAATGGTAGCCGCGGCCGCGTTACAATTCCGTTACCGGGGGCACAATTCCGATACAACCTTTTATTTCAGCTTGCCGCAAGTTAATGGAATTAATTACGCGAATGGTAAAATGCGGCCAATCCATAAACAATGATACGTGTTCATTTTTAACTTATACATATATATGAAAGGGGTATTTGAATTTTCGGGTGTACGCGGGTGCAAGTAAATACATACATATGTAGAATACAACGAATTTAGCGTGTACTAAATGGCCATTTATTTTTATGGGTTAAAAGTGTGACGCGAATAATAGGTGAAAAACAGCATCAGCCTGGTATTTCGATCTATCATCTTTATATCCCTCCATAATACTTTAGTCCATCAAAACCTTCCCCTTTGCTTTCCCGCAAGCTAAAACCGTAACCGTACGTCGTTCAAAGTCAGCTGTCGACGGGTCAAGAGATTGCCGTTTCCCTCTTCTTTCATTCTAGCCGTTGCTCTTTTCTTCCCCCTAAGGGGGAAGGCGGGACGGACGTTCTCGTTTCATCTTCTTCCTTCTTGAAAGTTGCGAGCCAGGAGAAACGCGGAAGAACCTTGGCATTGGGCTCGCTACTTCCGCTCAATTTAATGCACGTCCACCAGTGGTCGACCGCATTTGCGATTCACAAAGAGCGGTGTGAGGGAAAGGGAAGGAAAGTGGAGCGATAAAAGGGGTGGGTGGGTGGGTGGGTGATTGTACGTACCAGGAGGTGAAGAGGGTCGAGGAGTCGGCCTGAGGGAAAAGGAGAAAAAGAGGTGCATTGAGCTTTGATACCTACCCCGTAGGGTGAACTTTATACTATGTACATATACACGAATATATGTACCGTCCTGCACACACCCGTGTGCGTGAATATGTACATAGCAGCGTGTACATACACGTACCTGTTGCTTGTTCCATTGTTCTCCCTGTTGGTCGTGTCCCGTCTACATACACGTATATGTATGTATTATATATACACGTTCCTCATCTCCCTTCCTCTTTTACCTCTTCCACGATGCTTGCGGTATAACTACAGACTGCGGTATAACTATCACCTTGCCTCGCTACATGTTCAGGGTAAAGTATATTTGAACGTACACATTTGTTTCCTACTTGGTACATACGAGTACACTGTGGTTCATAAGCACCCAGATACTTTCTTACTATGCTAATTTTCTTCTTCGTTAACTTGATAGTTAAGTTGATTTTTATTCAGGAAACAAGGAATTGGAGGAGAGTAGACCGAATCCCTTTCTTCGTAACGGGCCGGCCCTTACGCGGCGTGTTAACGTTTACGCGAGTCCATGAGAGCAGAAGTTTCTCCATTCATAACGGTGGAACTGGATGCCGGAGCAATGGTCCCTCGACCGGCTTCGGGCTGTTACCCGTACACCTACATATACGTACATGCTCTTCTCTTCCATGGTAAATGTAGGTTACGCCAGTGACGACTTCGTGTTGCCCGGCATCGTGTTGCTTCGTTGTTTGCGTTCCTTCTCCCTATACACTATCTATCTTCCTGTGTCTGTGGGAAGGTTCTCAAGGTCACTGGTAACCACCGCCTCATCATCATTCGTCCGGTTGTCCCTTTGCTGTTTCAGGATCTCGTTAGGGATCAATAATTAATCTTACAATTAATCAAAAATACGATTGGTTTGAGTAAATATTGATTAAAATTCAACCGTTCAATACATCCTTGTATACCGGATAATTTATTTGCTTCCAATTGACCCGGCTACGAGCACGTCCCAATTCAAAAGAAAGGAGAAAGAAACAAGTTTCTCTTGACTAAAGAGAATCCATATCGTTTGAAACCATACATCAAATCGGTGGTACACGTTGAGTAATCTCGAGCTTTATGGAGAGATCATCGGGATCGAAAGTTGAACATTGTCGTGACACGAATTGAACTTTTCACACGTAGTGTGGGTGGATCAGAGATCTCCTCCTACAGAGAGGCTGGCGTCTGTGTTAATAGGACGATTTGCGATTCAACCGATTTCAACCGATTTCAACCGAAGGAGAGTGAAGAAGGATCTATATGATCGTTTCGGGTTGAAAAGGTGTACCTACTTACTTGGCTCGATTAACGTTTCACCGCGATCTAATTTCCTTGCATTACCTACCTACAGGTTATTTCGAACAGGATGATGAAAGTATTTTCAATATTTATTTCACTTCTTTTCAGTTTTATGACATTTAGATCAACCATCGAATGTTGGTGGTTGGGTCAATTGTGACCCAAATCTATTAAATTTCTATAATTGTACGTCGACTAAAATTAGGTATTGGGGGGAAACGATAATGCGTTGGGAACAAATAAAATTTCATTTTTGACACAAACAACCCCTGTAGAGCAAAGGGAAGAACAGATTGAAGAAGAAGTTTGAAAGAGGTGGAAGAATATCTAGTCTGACAAGTGGCGCCACGTCGCTTAATCCCTTCTTCTGGCTCGGCACAACCCACAAACTTTAGCATAAGATAGCATACGTACGTTCCCCTCTTTCCCCTTTCTCCGGCTTCTATCTGCCTCTCTTTAAGGTCAAATCGAGTATATTCCGAAAGTGGCTGGTTCGTGTATAGGTACTTACATACGTAAGTACTCGTTGGCGTACAGAACCGAAGACAGGGATGGGTGCTTCGAGGTGCAGAAGGAAAAGTAGAGTGGTAGGTGAGAGAGGATGCAGAGAGAGAGAAAGAGAATTGAGCAACAGGTTCCCTAAAGCTCGAATGACACGCTTCGAGGATTTTCGCGAAACGACTGTTTTGCGTCCCGCTCGATCGTTTCACTCTGATTGTTCTGTCGGCTGACTGACTGAAATCTTCCACCCTCTTTATTCTTGGTAATCTATCTACCATCTGACCCTTCCAGGGTGAATGGAATGTCTTTTGATGCTTTTCATTTAGATAATCGAGAAATCAGAAATGAAAATAGTAGAAAGTCTGATATGATTTGATGACATAAACCTTGAAATTCCTAGACTGCACCTTGAAAGCATCCCTTTCTAACTTTGATAAAACTCTAAATCACTCTAAATTCAAACTTGGCACATCCATCTGTGAACATAACCTGTGAAAGATCAACGATCGTCCAATGTAGGTAATTGTTGAACGGAGGATATCGCGTGGAAAGTCTGATCGATCGTACAGGATATGGCGGGCAGGAAGTTTGAAAAGCACGTGGCCGAATAAGTTTCGCTAGGGTCACGTCGACGATCATACGTCATACAGCACAGCTGAGCCTCTTGCATCCACGTGAAATACCGTCATACCGATCCTCTGTGTGCGTCCGCACGTACGAGTATGTATGCGTTATTTCCCTGTGTATCCACTAAGGGGACG
This sequence comes from Osmia lignaria lignaria, assembly GCF_051020975.1. NCBI lineage: Eukaryota > Metazoa > Arthropoda > Insecta > Hymenoptera > Megachilidae > Osmia > Osmia lignaria. The sequence goes on from NC_135043.1 coordinate 11,468,176, forward strand.
AAGGTAGGGGTGTAGAGATGAATATGTGAATATGTGCCATGCGAGCGGCCGAATGAAAGTGAAAACAGGGTTGGAGGGCCTCCTCTTGCTCTTCCTCCCTCACCTTCTACTCCATCTCTTGCATCACTCTCTCTCTCTCTCTCTCTCTCTCTCTGCTCGATATATTGCAGCCGGTATGCAGAAGCATGCACACCGTTCGATTCGATGTATGCGGGATAGATGCGGAGCGAGGTCGGGTCCCGGTTTACTGGTTCACCCTCTCTCATCCCCCGCCTCCGGCTTCTCCGTTCACTACGTCGGATTTCCTAGTCAATACCAACGAATCGTTCGTGACGCGAGTTCCGACAGCCTTGCTTCGCTTTCGATTGAAAACGAATCTTTGCTGTCCTACATAGGTATATCATCGACGAATTATACCCGTGTACCTACGGGTTGGTCATGGACTTTTTAACCCTCTCGATATTAAGCACGATATTAAGTACATACCGCGGTTAGAAACGAATTTCAAAGAAACGAAATGCATTTGGATCGAATCGGATCGATGGCAACGACCTTACTCTCTACGGTTCTTTTCGTCGTTGTCCGTGATCGGTCGCGATTATGTCCGCATTCTATGTTATGCGCGGTTACGTACACACAGGTGGTGGCACGCGCCGATTACGTAAAACACGCTCGTTGCTGCATCCATAATGTACGAGCGGCCTCCGCTAGAAACACGGCAGTCTACCTACCTTGGCGGATACACGACGCCGCCGTTCGGGAGGCACAATCCTATCGGCTCGATCTCGGGGGGCTATCCTTCCCGCTCGAATAAGGCGCGAGCAAGGCCGTGGTCTAAACTTGTCCGGCTGTTGAAAACTTGGCACGAAACATCCTAGTGACCCCATTGTCTGCTTTCCGCCGCGCCAACAACACGCTCCCTTTCCTACGCCGCGCCGCGCTGCTTCCCTCTTTCTCTGCGGCTGCATTAAGCCCGAATTAACCCTTTCGCTACAGCCCCACTTTGCTTGCCGCTATGCTCTTCCTCTTTCTTACTATTTAGGCTTTCATTTATTATCGGTACCTACACATTCTGTAGAAAGTTATAGATAGAAGGCGAAGAAAATAACATGACACCACAAATATCTTACTTGTTTTTTTGATAATATGTACCAATATCAGTTAAATGACTTAGCATTTCATTTTCAAATGAATTCATTGTTTATTGATCGAGGAATTTGAATTTCAAAACTACTTTTCACACTGGATGACTATAGTGAGTTCAGTACCGAAGGGGTACGAGTATATCGCGTTATTCTCTTTCCCTCCACCCTTTCAACCTTCCCGATCTTCTGACCTTCTCATTCCCATCCTCATCCTCTGTCTTCTCGTGCTGCACGTTTTCCTCCTTCGCCCACGCCGCTTGATGGCCCCTAGTCTTCGGTGTGTACCGGGCCATTTGTTTCTAACTGCGAAACGAACACCACCAACACCCCCGACACGACCAGCTGTAGAGCAACAGGTCCTCCAGGATGCAATCACGCGTTGACCCGGACACTTTCTATGCGCTGCGCTGCTTAGGGATATTAGAATGTCTCTTGGGCGCTGTTTTCCAGATTAGAGACATTTTGGGGATGGTCCTTGTGCTGAAAATTAGGTACGGCGGAAATATCAATTAGGTATGTAACAATTATTAAGGGTTTAAGTTTTCTGAACTTTAATTTTTTTTATTTTTACCATATTATACGTGTAGTAAATCATTTTATTATAAAACACATAAAAATGCAAATGCTCTGCTGCTCATAAAAAGAAAGAGAAGACATATTCATTCGCAGTCCAACACGTTCAATTCACGAGATCAGCGAACACATTTAACCCGTTACACAATCCCGAAAGCAATCTCCCGCGGTCGAAGCGTACGGGAGCGGAAATAAATCGTCGGATCACGATCACGATCACGATCACGATCACGATCACGATCACGATCACGAGTTACGGCACTCGGCACGCTCGCAGCAGGATTTTTTTTGAAACTGGGTCATTGTGTGACGCCGGATGAAAACTATAAATCTTCCAGTGGGTGGTGAGGAACTTGACCTTGCCATTTGAACTTGTCCCCTTTCTCTCGCGTGTATTCGTCTGCCATACAACTTCCCCGATCATTCTTCTTCACCCTCGGCTCGTATACTTCCCAGAGAGAAAGGATTTCTAAATTATTTCTTTTCTAACGGTGGAAGGGTGGAAGCGTTTGCACTCGAGAGGGTTTCGGTAGAAGTTGATGAACGCAAATCTTGAGTGACGACAAATGGTTTCCATCTAATTTTAAGTTTATCGTTGATCTACGGGTACAAAAGCCGATAAAAAAGATTGACGATCTTGTTTCGACCAGCGTGCAAGCACGAACCGTTGTAACGTGACGCGAAATAAAGGAGGGAATGGCCGCGTAAAACGTCGATAACCGGTGGAGATGAAAGGGCGAGAACGAGGCTGGTAACGGTCGGTCGTTGGTACATACTCGTACATGTGGGCCAACAGTTTGTCGAGGTGACGTCGCCACGATATGGGGGTAGGTCAGTGATATCCAAGCGGAGTTTAAACGGTTGTTCGCTTGGGTACAAACTCTCGATGGTCAGCGAGGGCTCTCGAACTGCTTCTAAGCACGAGAACAAAACAAACGCGGCTCAATTCCCTGGCAATTGTATGTAGTATCTATATGTACACCTCTTCGATTGCTTACCGTGTTGCCTGTTTCCTCATCGAATAATGCTTCTTGATCCTTGCATTTGCTGCCCACCAAGGGAAACATTTCCGTTTTCTTCTATACGAGTAATTTCATTTTCTGATATGTAGATTATCCTCGAAATTAGAAAAATTAAGAGAAAAGACAGGACTATTATTTTTTATAAAAATCATTTTAACACACTATCAAGTGCAAGTGTTTGCAATTTAAAACAATTTTTTAAAATAGAAATTTCTTTATAACAATTTTATAATTCGAAAGAGCTTGAAACAATATTCAAGAGGGTTGATCGAAGGACAGTGTCGGTTCATCCCTGTCGCTAGTCGGTTGTTATTATGCGTGGGGCGAGTTTCAAAGACCGTGATCGTAACCTAACAATCAGGGTTCTGGGTAGTTAGTGGGGCTATTAGCCGACATTGCTGTGCCGCCTAGTAATCAACGCCCTGGCTGTGTGCCGCTGCGAACGATAGAGTAAAACTGAAACAGAGATGGTACAACGATGATATAACGAAAAGAGAGAAGATAGAATTATCGGTAGCCTATCGTCTTAATTGACTCTAATTGTAACAGAATGTTAGGTAGATGATCGATAAAATCGAAAGTATTAGAGAATTGAATGAGAGGGTAAAAGCGATTCAAGTGACTTTATGGCGATCCTAAAAAGGAGCTGCCCTTGAAACAGTTTGCAAACGACGCGACGCCCTTTAATGGCTATTTTTATGGCGGCTCCCACAAAGACAGCTCGGTAAACTAGATTTATCAGGGAATTTTCATGTTTTCTTGTGTGTTTCACGTTGGATAAACTGCTTTCAAAGTCGTTTCTTTCCGTGAATTATTATTAGCTTCTTAATGGACAGATGTTTCAATTACGTACCTACTGTAATTTATCTTGAGGTCAGCTGCTGATAGATTTGAAAATGTTTTTATTCGTATGTTTTATTTCATTTAAATAAAGAGTAAACTCAATCAGATATACCTAAATGTTGAAAAGTTTAAGTTGAAAACGATCCTGAAAATAGGACAAAAAAAGTGAGAAACAAAATTTCACTTTCGAAAGTTGCAAAGAGAAAACGAATCAGCTGATAACTGAAAACGAATTGCCGGAATAAATAAAACAAACAACGAAAACGTGAGTACACCGGCCAATCCAGGTAACATTGATAATATAATCCATGATAATATAATTTACATGATATCGCGCTTCGTTGAGGTAAACCACTCAGACACAGATAAATTAACCGATTCATTTTAATTGCACTCTCCGTTTATTGAAACGCAAAATGATATCGAAATGAAAATAGCGACAACGTTGAAAAATGTTTATGAAAAGAAGAGAATGTGTATTTCGCGAAAGAAGAAGAAAGAAGAAAGAAGAAAGGAGAAAGAAAAGAGAGATCGTTGACGGTAGCAAAGAAACGATGTTGTTTAGCAAGTCTGCTTTCACGTGGTCGCGTGCGCTCGTGGGGTAGGATAATTGGCCAGGTGAGTTTCACTCTCGATCACCGATGCCGATCGACGATTTGCTCGCAAGCAGGTACGGCCGTGTAAGTACGTGCCTCGTCCCTTACTTCCTATCTTATCGCTTTACAACAATGTCGTCGATGTAGTTGTTTCTCTCTCTCTCTCTCTCTCTCTCTCTTTTCTCCTTCTGAGGAGCTTCTTTATCCCGACTCTGCTGCTTACGACTTTCAACCACCATCGAAGAAAGAGTCGCGTACCAGCAGTATATAAATGACTGGCTTGTGTCCGTGCAGGCTTCAACACCTACCAAAGTTCCGTACTCATGAATGAACTTCCTTGTGTGTGCAACCGTTTATGCTTTCCCTTCCTTCCTGCCGGTGTTCGTTGCACACACCTGCAGATATGCCGTATGCGTGCGAGCATTGTGTGTGTACGTCCTCTCGTGGGGGGTTAAACGGCTTCCCAACGTGGTCAATAGTTTCCCTTCGCCCTCCCTTCGTCCTCCTCCCCTCATACCCGTTCCTCGTTTCCCTTTACAGTCGTCCGTTGCCTCTGGCACCGCGACGTTTCCTCTTTATACACTATCACGTCCGAAGAACGGAAAGAGAGATCGCCAGATATGTAAACATTTATATTTTAACCCTTGAACAGTGGAGCCTGGGTCAATCGTGATCCGAACTTACAAAACGTGTAAAATTTCGATAATGAAAATCATTTTCATTTCACAAAATTGTCCTGCCTTTTTTTTTCCATTCTTCTTTTATCAGCTTGCTTTCACGTCGGTGAACACGAGAGAGAGCATAGATGGGCACGGAAGGTGGTGTTGGTTTTACAAAAGATTCGATTCACCCCCAGGGTTTATGAATGGATTGAAACTATGTACATACATACATACTACATATTAGGTCATCAGCCGCGATACACCTTGTTTTCTGTGTTTGTGCGGCGCGGCCGTAACAGAGCAACGGATGAAAGGAGAGCATCGCGGTTACGGAGGAACAGAGAGGTAAACAGTAAACACCGAGGGACCAGGCAAGAATGAATGGCATACGCCACCGTTAATAGCTCGTTCTCGCTTCAGGGTTGTGCAAGGTCAGTTCACTTTTAACCGGCCCGATCGCACCACCGTCGTCACCTGTCGTCTTCCTTTTTTTATTTTCCATGGTGTCACTCTAGCTGACGAGGCTCGTGATTAAGAGGGATTAAGAAGGCTATATTTGTCATCTAATTGTTTATTACGATCGTGTTGAAAATTCTCGCGGTAGGCCGGCTAGGGATTTGGAATCTAATTAATTAAAATCTTCAGTGAACCTATAGCAGGACAAACGAAACCATTGAAATCCCCCAAGAAATGTTTATTTTAGTCAAGGAAATTTAATATGTAGAGTTTTCCAAGAGGGAGGGAAACCGCGTGCGTCGCGTCGCGTCGCGTCGCGTCGAGTTGATCAGTAGGGAGAGCACGTGTTAACGGCGGTATGCGGCTGGCCGAGTTAATAGCCCCGTTTCAGCTTCAGGCTCGCCTCAGGTTAGTTGACGTTTACATAAATAGTCGGACCGTAAAAGAAAAGTGTTGATCGCGGGTGGTGAGGGAGGACGGGGAAGTGGCTGGTGGGTGCACGACCACGAATCCCATTAGAACGAGATGGAGTGATTCGGTAAGAAGAAAAAAGGGAAACGAGAGGAGAGAGAGAAGAGAAAGAGAAAGAGAAAGAGAAAGAGAGGCTGGTCGCAAGCAACGGTGGCGGCATGGCAGTTAGTTGGTGACAGGTTATTAGTCTGCCGTAAGTCTGGCCGCAGTGAATGAGAATAATAGCTTAGGTGTGACATTGCCCCAGTGCTAGAGACTCGTGCCAGCCGCGTTTCATCTCTTTCTCTTCCTCTACCTTGATGTATCCTTCTCCGATACACGCTTTCTCTCCTCATCGTACGGCGCGGCGTGCGTTTGTTCACGTTCGTCTGGTCGGTTCGCCTCGACGACGGCGTTATTGTCGTAATCTAGGTCTAGGCAGCATGGCTTGTCCTCGCCAGGTGTCATGTGCCTATTGTTCCTCAATGAAATCTCGGCTCCTCGGGTGACGCCACGAAACCAGAGCGTGTGCAAAACCTTCTCCGAAGGACAAAACCTTCTCCGTGGCTACCATTTTCTACCTGCATTTTTCTACCCTCTATTTAACGGCAGACCGAAGGGGTATTTCTAGTGGGTCAAGTGCGGTGGCTGTTGTTACGACTTTCCGTGAACGCAGATGATACTGTACCTTGGGTTGTATTGTATGTAGGTTTGCTTTTGTAGCTGTAACCCCATGATTTTCAATCTCTTTAACATTTTTCTTTTCTTTTCTTTTCTTTTCTTTTCTTTTCTTTTCTTTATCTTTCACTCTGCAATCTACCTGTTACTTTTACCAGATTCTCGAGATTGTTAAGGAAAGTGAAAGGACTATGAAACTCTTATATAAAGCAATTCTATCTCAGGAGAAAGAAATTGTATCTTATATACATCTTATTATATTTTTATTATAACTTTCATGTTCTGGATTCAAAACGAATCTCCACTTTAGAATTACAACCGAGTGCTTCAGTTTACATATACTCTAAAATTACTCGTATTTTACCCTAAAAATATCAATAATAATATAATATTAATAGTAGGTACCTATGCAAATTTTGATTTCTTCTTGAATAAAACACGGGAAACAGCATAATGTCGATGAAATTTTCCAAACACCAATATTTCTATTCTGAAACCCATATATAATGTAATATTTTCCCAATTTGAGTGTAGGATTTAGCGCGTGCAACCTGTCGTTCCATTCGATTCGCGTCGAGGTAGCTAGTAATGGGGGCACAGGATTTACTATCGTAATCAAGCGTGACAGATGACGCGTCAAAGAGAACAGGTCTAGTCATTAGGTATCTGTCCCGTGCTGCTCTTCATCGATTCAACTTCTTCTCGTTTTCTCGTCTTCGTATCTACTGGCACGATCCCAACTATTTCAGCATTAACGCGATGACTATTACGATGAAAATGAACTTATGTCTCAAGGTACATATTGCGATAACAGTTATTAGGTAATTATTTCAGTGAAATTGTACTGTTTTCGTTTTCGTTATATTAGTTTAGCAACTCTTTAAGAAGAAAGATTACCAGAAGGAAAGGGTTAAGAAGCGTTTTATTTGTACAAGTAAGTTTATGTACATACATATGTATTACACGGTTAACGAGCAGCTTGGAGGCCGTATAAGCTAAACAAATCTCGGGGAGTCGGTGTGTCGATCCGTCGTCGATCCGTCGTCGATCCGTCGTCGATCCGTCGTCGATCCGTCGTCGATCCGTCGTCGATCCGTCGTCGATGCGGTGACACACGTTTCTCTGTGTTGACACTGGTTGGTTGACGCTGTTGACATTGGCGACACTCTGGTGGTTTGTCGGTCGGGTTCAGGTTCACGGAAGCCATTCACGGTTCGCACGCCGCGCCGCGGCATAAAGAAGCGCCTGGCGCCTACGGTCGATAAAACTGGGTTGCCGTGTTCAGAAAGGGATTTAGGTGAGCTCTCTCGGTGCAGAGAAAGCCGTCTACTATCGTTCAGCTCGAGTACGGTTTCATTCGGTGAGCCGAGTTTTCTTCGTCAATTGAGAATCATGATATATATTTACTCTTTACATCACTCTGCTCGCTGATGTTTAGTACCGGTAATTGACACACATGTGCTTCTCTTTCTGTATATTAACATGAAAAGCATTGATTAATAGCAGGGGTGATGTTTCCACGGTAAATATAAACGGTGATCTCAAAATGTTGTATAGATATACTCGTAAATACCAATAGGTGTTGAAATAATCTTCTGTCCGTCCATGTTGCCAATTCCTTTACTACATATTTTCTTGATTTGTACAAATTTTTCATCGATGGAGCTGAAAAGAAAAGAAAAGAAAAGAAAAGAAAAGAAAAGAAAGTCAGACAAAGATTTGCTCTACAATGGATTGCAGGAGGTCGTTGACTCATCAGTGTAGGTCTACGTCAGGAAAGGTCGTAGTAGCGGGAACCGATCCGTTCCATTCACAAAGGTTGTAAGAGAAGCATTATCTCCCTACGACCCTGAAATTCCCGCTGGCCCCCTGCTTCCCGCCCCCCTCGTCCTGATACGCCCTCTTCCGTTTCACTCGCACCGATGCTTCTCTCCGCTGGCAGCCACCTTACTTTATTGCCTCTAGGCGGTTGGCGCCTGGCGCCTGGCGCTTCTTTACGCCAGTGTGCGAAGCGTTAATAGCTTCTGTGCTGTGAACCTGACCCCTCGTCATCGCCAACACAGACCTACGTTGCATCACGGCTACGACCGAACACCCAGGCAACAGTTAATCGTGAATGTCGTGTCATTAGCAAAGCGTTAGTAACGCCAGGGGATTCGTTATCACTCTCTGCTCAACTCGTTCAGATGCATATTTTTAACTCTTACACCAACTGCATATACAGGGCTATTCAAACTGAGATTTAAGAAACTAAAATTATTACCTTAACCGTCACTGAGCACCCTCTCGATAAGAGAGGTCCCCCTGCAACGAAAAGAAAAATAAAAGAGTACAAGCAGGCATTCACAGTTTTCTGCATACGTATGCGGAAGAAAAACACAGGCAGGGGTTAACTTGTAGCTAATTTGAAATTCAATGTCTACCGTCTGTCGGTGTCTGGGATTGCCTGAAAGAGGACTGGGGTGGCATATCAGCTGACTTGACTGGTGGTGGGTGCCGCTTCCTAAGATGCACCCATTCATCCACCTTCTCTTTCTTCATTCACACATTCACGTGGGCCTCTCTCCTCTTCGCCCATTGACGTGCCTCTCTATTTTCTCTCTTCCTCGTTCTCTCTCCTTCTAACATCCGTACTCCCGTTACACTGACCGTTTCACCCTCTTTGTCCCTCCTCTTTCGGCATCTTACTCTCTTCACGTCCTTTTGTGGTAATGCTACAACTACCAACGCAATCACGACCACCAAGAATCACGGATATCCGCCAAGCTCCTCGAGTCGCTTTTAACGTCATCCCTTTCCTCCACCCAACACAAATATACCCTTTCTCTCTTTTCCTGCCCTTTCGCCACCCTTCGTTCGTCGACCTCCATTCTTCCTTTAGCTATTTTCTGCCTCTCTCTCTCTCTTTCTCCCTCTCCTCCTATGCTGCCCGTTATTTTCCTTTGTTTATCGTCGGAAACAACGCGGTCAGGTAGCTCGCGGAAGAAGGACGGAAGAAGATGAAAGAGGAGAAGCGGAGTTTCAAACACGAAGGATAAATACAGTTTACTTTTTTAATATTTATTCTTGATCTTTGAATCCTGGACACGAGAGTTGATTATTCATTCTACCGAAGTATGAAAGATCCATCTATTCGGCAAATCGATTCAACGAATCCTTGATGAGTTCCATTCCAACAAAATGGTGGTCGAAATAAAACGTGGAATGTTTCCTTGAAAAATAATCAGTCTTCCTGGGAATTTCATGGAATTCAAAGCACACACGACATCGCAGTCGCCAAATACGACACTGAGCAGACACGGCAAGTTGGAGCATACTTTTAAAGGGTGGAAGCTAACTAGAACTGAAATATTCCAGTCGTCCGCTGCTCCGGGCTCTCCTCCGTTCACTGGGTCAAGTTCAAACCGATGGTAAGACGAAAAGGGGCCTCGACACGAATGCAGGACAAAGATAGAGTGGCTCTTTCGGTTAAAAAGCAGCGATCGATGCTCGATCGAGATAATAGGTAGGGAAGGCTGGTTCTAAGGGGGTTTGCGAACTTTCAAATGCTTGGTTTAAATTCTCCTGGCCCCTTTTTCTTCTTCTAACTTTCTCTCTATCCCTCTCGCATCCTCCCTCGTTCGCTCATTCACCTGCTACCACGCTCTCTTTCTATCTGGCCTTAGTGTCTCCCTTTAATCTTCTCCCTCCGCACCGTCACCCTTCGCCAATGTAGGTGAACTTGGCTGGTTCGAGGTAAACTAGCAGGAGACCGTCGCGCGCACGTATCCTCCTGTATGCTTTATACGCGCTTCCGTGCACGCAACACGGAGAGGATGTGCAAGCACGTGCACCGGGCTGACACGTTTCTACGGTTCGTTAACGGATGCGCCTCGTGCTCCAGATTCGTGGTACCAGACCGAGATAGAGGAGAAAGAGTTGTCTGTGAAGGGTTTATATCGCGATGATGGTGCAGCATAGGAATGCGGTCAGCTTATCGGTAGCTATGATCCAACACTTTTCGATAATGGTCAAGTTCGGAATCTGTACCATCGCGATTATCTATCTGTCATAGAAGAGTTTCCTTCTCGGATCCGTTTGTGGTTATCAAGGAAATTTCCCTTTCGTCGATCCATCCCGAAGAAGAGGAGCGCGTGCAGGTATAGCTGACGAGCTCACGTGCGCATCGAAGGACGCGCGTGACTTTGCCGCGGTCACGTGAAGCGCGGGCAGAGACCGCAAAGCGGTGGAACGACATCGAAGAACGGGGTTCAATCCGTTCCGTTCCGTTCCGTTCCGTTTTTAATTCACTGGGTCAAGTTTATCGTGGTGAGAGGAAAAAGTAAGACGAACGAGCGAGGAAGCGATGAAGCGTGGTGCACGATAAAGGGGCCTCGGCTCTTTATACGCGCCCCACTGCCCTGTACCCGCCGCGATCCAGAGTAAAAGGAGCACGAGAACCGTTCTTCTGTTACTAATGAGCGATCGATGTCTTATTGAGATATTGCTCTTTCTCTCGCCTTCCTTCTTTCCTTTTCGTTTTCTACCTCCTCATCCTTGTTCGCCAAAGGGCACTTGAATCTTGTCCAGAGCCCCAGGGATCCTTTGGTCCGGCAACTTCACTTTTACTTTTTACACCTGTTCCAAGATCTCAATTCATCTTCAACCTTTCCCTTTCTCTCGGGGGATCGTGGAATAACTCCTCGGGTCGCTGACACCAACGAATATCTTGGAAAGTCTACATACTGTTGAAGTTTGTTGAAGTTGATGCTTTCTTTTTCAATTTTTATTTAATTTCGTATTTCATATTATTTTCATTTCCTAAATTTTTGGAAGAACTATACATTTAACTTTGGATCAATATCTTTGTACGTATACCTTTAATATCGTGTAATTGAGCCAGGCTCCTCTGTTGAATGTAGACGAAATTATGTACATAGTTAGAAAAGAAAAGAAGGTGAGGAATTAAAACGTCAACCAGTAGCAGAGTGGACGCGTGTAAGCGGCAGCATCGAAAAAAAGGCTGAAAGAAGTGGGTAAAGTGGTCTCCGTAAGGCGTAGACGTCGCGTGGTGGTCGGTAGGTGTGTCAAGATCCTTCACGGTGCACGTTGTTCGAAAGAACAACTTTTTCCCCTCTTTCAGTTCTCTTGCAAAGTCGTTCGGAGCACGTGCGATTGCTCGTGTGATCGACGTGGATGGAATACGCTCGCGGATTCTGCGGTTCGCCCTTACCAACTCGCAAACTGTCTCTCGCCCGTTCCGTGAAAAAAAAAGGCAGAGAAAGCATGACGGTGAAGGAGAAAGAGGGCGAAAAAAAGTCGTGCAACGAGAGAGGAAAGTGGTGCAAGAGAGAAAAATAGGAGGAAAGAGTGAAAACATTCAGTGTGACCGTGTGGGTACGCGCGAGAGAGGCACGCGATCGTCGAAACTTTTGCTGTCCCGCGAATCGAGAGGTATGCAACAGCTGTTATCGTGTTACGGGTTCGCACGAGCGGCCCGTAACTTGGTATCATCGTGCTGGTTGAAAGGAGCCCACTCCATGCACTGGGTCAAGTTCACTACGCTTATGATAACATTTCTGCTCCGTTCCACTTCCGTTCCACTTCCATCTTTCTCTAACCTCTTACACCCTTTCATCCCTACTTACGACGGCTCAGAGATAGCTCGTCTTTTGTAAACATCACGAATTCGTTTCGATGAAACGAGGTCTGCGAAGAAGGATGTTCGGCTCCTTTGATTCAAGGACGTGCGAAAATCAGCTCGTTGACTGTTTTATAGGTACTAGAAACTGAATTTAATTAAAAAAAGAATTTAGTCTGAGTCAAATTTTTCAAATTTTGCTTTAAAGTAGTCGAAATTCTATTATAGAGCAATATCATCATCCTAAAAACTTTTAATGGTTATCTAATCATTCTATTTCGTAATCGAACAAAAGTATATTAATAATATAAAATTGAGAAGAATTTCTGAACGATCTTACTGGACGATGAGGCGAATCCATTACCTTCCGTAACACGGTGAATACGGGTCGAGAGTAATTTCTTACGCAGTTTAAACGGTGTCCCGCACACATTCACCCAAAGCTCGATGTTTTAGCGAGTACACGCGGAACCCGGCGATTACGATCGTTGAGTGATTTACGAGCACGGCGCCTCACGAGTCCCTTAACCTGTATGTTGCAGACCACATTCCTGGGACGGCGGTTGGTAATGCGGCGGCGGAACCACGTGCTGCCGTGTCTCGTGATGCTCGATTTCGCCGTCAAACGGGAACAGGACGAGGAAGATGGCACGTTTCTCGGGTAAGTATGTATTGTGCGTGCAAACATACTCCTCTCCATTGGCGTAACTTTTATCTGCGATGGTCCTGCGGTTTTTATTAAAAATGAAGAAAATTAGATTTAATTTGATCATGATGCAATTTTGGTTACACGTCATTTACTGATACCTGATACTGATACCAGTGAAAGGGTTAAATAATTAAATAACGATCAGCATCAAAACTTTAAGTCCTTCAAGGTTAAATCGTTCGAAATCGAAGCGCTCGTAATTACCCTGATCTACCTACCCCTATTCACGAAGCGTCGCCCGGCTTAACCCAAGCATTGCATTCTGCAGCGTGCACGCCTAATCGACTCTCATAGTCCGTCAATCCGCTGTCAATGTGTGTACCTTACACACCCAACCAAACCCCCAGCCTCCCTCTTTCTCCATTTCCCTCAACCTCCCTCTCCCTTTCTGTCGTGCAACAAGTGTGACGGCTGCTGGCATGGGTAGGCGAATGAACTAACAAAAAAAAGGTGGGGGGGTGGCACAGAGAGAGAGAAAGTGCATCAACCGTGAAAAAAAGGACAGAACAGGGAAAAGGATGGAAAATGGGTCGACTTTTGTGTACCGAAGAGCTTTGAGAGTACGTCAACACACCTGCAGTTCACCCCCGTTTTCTGGTAATTCTCCTCTGTCTGCATCACCCTTCCGCGTGCATAGTCGCGTGTCTTGGTCGAATATCCGATCGAACGTGTCGAGGCGGATAGAGCACCCTCCGCGTCGATGAAAATATCTAAAACTTTGGTCGTTTATCGATGGCGAAGCTCGACCAGTCGTAAACCTTCGTGAAATCGTAATATCAAAGAATTACTTTCGATGAATAAAAAAACTGGAAATCGATTTATAATTCTGAAAAGCTTATACGGTAAACTCTATCTATCTATCTATCTATCGCGAGGATTTCGATCGTAAATCGCACTTCTGTGAAAGGAAACATTGCTATCGTTGCTTGGAGGAAAACAGTAGGTAACCAGTTACTGAGACGGAAATGAAAAAGGCCGGGTGACGTCGAACAACTTAATTACACCTTCTGCCACAGGTGCGTTCACCTGTACGCGTGTCGTGAGCGTAATAAATATTTCATGAGCGAAACACCTATATTACATTGTTTGATTATATTTACATACATACGTTTGATTGCCGGCCATGCGATTAATAACTGTCCCGTCGCGTCGGCGGCTTTCCCTTCTTTCTTCTACACGTATTTTATTCAAATGCGTTTCTCTTCCCGCGTCGCATTCCCTCGTATTCTCTCGCATTCCGTCGCATTCCGTCGCATTCCGTCGCATTCCGTCGCGTAACGAATCAACACAAATATTTGACGAGAGCGCCGGCGTTATTGGCTCGCCACGATGAATCACTGGCACCTGTTATTTCAATACGAAAATACTTCTGGTCTCTTCCTCTTACTTTCTTTTCTTTTTCATTTTGCAATTATTTATTTTTAGTAGGTATACATATACCTACTGAATATTTTGCCAGTATTATCACGCTTAGTTATCATAATATTTCATAATATTTCTATACTTATAATTCACAGCTTACTTTTTACGTGAAAGAACTTGGAATTTAATTCAATCAAAGAAAGAAGAAAAAGGGGGGACAAGAAATTTGTTGCGACTAAGTAAAATTCTGCAGAGATTTCATTCAGGATGCAGGCTGGAAGAAAAATGAGGCATAACCGTGTAAAATGGACGTGTAATGACTTAATTACGTGCTGACGCGGCGTGCGTTGAACGGGACGTAGAGAAGGGTGGGAGAGGGTCTGAACGCTTTTAACGGGATTTATGAATGGATAACGAAGCTTGGCCGCCTTTTTCGTCGGCTTGTAAGTAAGTAAGTAAGTAAGTACGTGTGGCAACACGCGTGTACGCAGAAAAAAGCACGCGTACAGAGCAGGCGAAGAAGACGAGGCAAACATTATTATGCCCGAGCCGTGAATTATAGCTCGCTCGTTCACCGTTTCAATTTCAAGCCCGGTGCTCTCTTCTTGCTGTTTCCAACCCTCGCCGCGCATCAATTAAAGGGGAAGAAGCAACGCGATGCACCGGCGCGGCGCGGCCACCGTGTTTCGAATCTTTCCCTCCTTCTTTTTCTAAACCGGCTTTTGCTTTTCTCACTTGCCACGCTTTCCTTCGCTAAATTTACCTTCTCTTTACATAAACGACCGTAATTATATCAGTTTCATTTTGTGTTTTTATACGAGGGCGATTTAAAAAGATGTCGTATGAAGATAAATTCTATTCAGAAATTCTAATAAAATTAAGTATTTAACACTTTCGGTTACCCTCGGAACGAACATGTTAATCGTTCAATATTGCTGCTGTACTTGAAATAAAAAGGTAGACAAATTAATTTTGAATGAAAAATCTTTTATGTAATGAAAATTAATTATAGACAGACATGGGGTCAAGTTATGTATAGAAGGATCTAGTTGTAAGAAAGCATTATTCTTCGCGTTTTCTTATCTTCTGAATCTCGAAGCAATTAGTTATCCGTTGATCGGGCTCGTTCGAAGGAACGTCTTCATCGGGCGAATAAAAGAAAAGGCAGTTTAATCCGCCACCTTGCAACACAAGTGGTTCGCCTAAGCTGGTGGCAACAAGTACACGTTCGTCTGCCAACAAGGCGAGCAAATCGTTGCAAAAAGGGCGTAACCTTATATGTATGTAGAATCCGCGAGTCCAGTCCAGTCCAGTTCGGGAATGCGAGTCGTACGAGTGTCGTTTAATCGAACGATTATTTGAATATTTCTGAAAATTTATTTTCAGTTCAGAACAGAAATGACTAAAAAAATTATATAAAGCAAAGAATGAAATATGAAGTAACTTCCGTGTTTTGACGCGGTTAAAGAGGAAAAGGTAAAAGTGATTCATCAGAGTACGTGTACAGATTCGTGGCACGCTGGGCGCAGATAAAAAATTGCCAGTTGTAATTCCAATTGAGTCATTTACCATATTTACAGTGGGCACGTGCCACTCCGATTGCTGACAATCTTCGATCCGGATCGATCGATCGCAAACCGGATTAATAGCGTACACCGTACGGAGAAACGAGACAGAGAGAAACAATTGAACCACTCTGATCTCGGCTAAACGAGATTCTTAATTGACGGTTAAGGATTTATTTTTCCACTAAAGGAATGATGCTAATAGTGTTAAGGGGATTGGAAAAGAAAAAATTTTCTTCAATAAAATTATTCGACTAGATTTTTTCTTCAATTAAACAGATTAGTTTTTTATTTGACGACGAATAAAAAACTTTGAGATGTCGTTATTTTTTCTAATAATTGTAGTTAAGGCTATAGCTCTCGTACCTTGCTACACGGCGTACGTTCTTGAAGAGCATGTTTCGAGGTAAGAAAAAACGAAATCGTGACCGATCCTCTCCGATCGAATCGTTCTCAACACGTTTTATCGTGGCACGCGCGGCTCCCTTCTCACCTTATCGATCAATCGAATCGGATTAATGACATGTTTGCCAACAGAATACCTGATGATAGCCGGCCGCATCTTACACAATGACGAACAGCAATCGTTACGTTGATCGGGGTGTAAAATCTCACGGCTCTGAGCTTGTAATGCTGCTCGTAACATTTTTATGGGATCGCTTCATTCAGATTGTACCTGACGTGTCTGTGTTGCTTTAAATTTTAAATAGAATTATCGAGATACTTTTCTCTCTTTAAACTCGTGTAATTAACATACCTTACACGCATTCCCCTTGACGAGTATAAACAGAAACCTGACGAGAAATTTACAAATTTATTAGGATCCTAGCTCACGGCAGGAAGAATGTTAAATAAAACCAAATACCGATTAGAGAAATGCAATATTATCATCAGAAAACAATGAAATTCGTTCACAAGTTACTAGCTGCCTGCTATCCATTGAGCAAGCAGTTTTGCGCGAAATAGACAAACAGAAATTTCAAGATACAATTAATGTGTCAGCTAATTTGCATAATTGATTGAGACAACCCTGAACAAGACCAGTAATACAGTCGATAGAAGGCAAGCTACGAGTTATCGGAACGCCCCAATGTGCCGTTATCTAGTTTAAATCGATTTCAACGTTCATCCACGACCTCGATAAAACGGTAATCGATTGTCGTAATAATTGTTACGTAATCCACGCGAGAAGTAATAGTCCGGCAACAGGTGAGATTCCGTAATCAAGCGGAAGGACGTTCTCGTTCATTTCCACGGCCAAGTGGAACGATTATTGAAATAACTCGATTAACATACCAACTCGGTTCTGTACATACTTCTTTTTTTTTTTTCTTCTTCTTCTTCTTCTTCTTCTTCTTCTTCTTCTTCTTCTTTTTCATTGACCAGAAAAGCTTGTAATCGTTGTTGTCAGATCGATGCACGTACATTTAAATAAATTTTATTTTTATTTATATGAAATATTTAAGTGGCCTGGGTAAATATTGTAAATAAATTCTTTATTATTTTACAGTTTTAATTCAGATTTAAATTTACCGCGTCGGAAGTCGAATATTTAAACTCATTTAATTTCTTCATCGTCATAACTCAGAATTCGAGCATCATCAAGTTACCACATGCTATCCTTCTTCGGCATTCAATTTGTTCAGATTCCCCGGTACGATAATAGCAAATGGAAGCAAGAGGGACAGAGAGCATGTGTATGTACCATTCTCATTTGTCCTCGTTCCCAACGAAACCGCAGTACGTCGTGTCAATGGTTATTGTCGAACGACGTGCATATACTTTAGGCACGATTTGGTTCATTCGCTCGAGTACCCCGTTCATTGATTAAGGTATACCAGAAACCACGTGTTAAGCACTTCTCGATATAATTTCTGATATAATTTATAATTTTATTATAATAAAAAAAGGAATTTTATGTACGATTAATTAATTAATTGTGTATAAAGCCCAATTATTATTATCATTATTATCATCATTATTATATACGCCTGGTGAAAAACCTGTTCTTTCGTTCCCTCGCCCGTTTCGCCTCTCCGTTTTTAATCGAATCGATGGACGGTCGATCAGAAAACGTAACCACAAGCGGCTGGTATGAAAGGACCATTGCGTAGTTCGTTACCTGGCAAACCTTGTCCGCGGTCATGGTTGCAATCATTTTTTGAAAACGGATTTCACTGGGTTTTCGGGTTTCGTTGCGGTTTCGTGAACAACGTGGATTCCATTCTCCACTGTCTACCGTACTCAATCACCATTTGATAGGGTAATGATTTAGGGGGAGGTATTACAAATTGGAATTGTTCCATTCATTCATCACTTTTAATGTCGTGCAAAATATTCTTAAACATCCTTAATTAAAGTTGCATAAATCCGAATTATATCCGTATTATAAGTAATAAAATATGATGTCGAGGTAAATAACAGTCGAAGATACACAACAGCTACCTGACCTGAATCGAAACCCAAACAATGCTCGTCGTCCATAACCTTGGAGAAGAAAATCGAGGCAAACGTTACGCTTGTCTAGGATTCCAATTCAGTAGTGATTCACTTTCGGTTTCGATAACATCGTGTCAGTGTCTCTTTACGCGATTCATTCTATCACATAACGAGTTTAGTGTACGTACACCTGACAAATGACTGTTCCGTGAAACTAGTGTGTGTTTTCTGTGAACAGCTCCATACCAGCTGGTGAACTGGAGGAGGTTACAAACATCACTGGCTGAGGATCCTCGATCCTCGACTGATGCAATTTGCGGTTAAAGGTAGGAAATTGAACAAATTTGTTATACCTTAGAACGTTATATTTATTATTATTTAGTCCAAATAAAGCAAATCAAAGTGTGTTTATAACTTTTAAATAAGATTTTAATTGATGAAATTTTCATTAGATAGGTAATTCTATTGCATATGTAATTGAGTGGCATTGTTTTTATTTAAGTATCTTTGGAATCTGTATCGTGTTAAACAAGAAACGGGGTGAAAAGATTATACGGTGCATAACTTAGTGCAGGTGCACAAGACACGTGTATCTCTGACTGAGATTCGACAAGATCGTTGCATTCCTAGCGAGAAAGCGAAACGCAACACGCCTCATCGACTAGATCGAATAAAGCATGATTTACATTTGTTTTCATACTTTCATCGCGTTTCTTTCATTTGCTAACGTGATAATGATTTATGCGAAAATTCTTTTACAAAATAGATTATTGTTTAAAACTAAATACATACATTCAGTTTAATTTAAATAATTGTTCGTAGGAACATCGAGCCAGTTTCCTTCAAAGATAATTTCTGTAATTAATATTCCATTAACCCTTTTAAATTGTTTCTCCAATATTCCATCAACTTTACGAAATTATTTTTCCGATGTACAGTAACTTTTATAGAATTATTTCGTTCTTCTTTTTTACTTATAAAACAAATTGTTCTTCGAAAATAAGTTTTCCTATATGATCGTTTATAGAATAATTCTTTCGTGATACTCTCCTTTTCGTAATTAATCAAATTATATAATTTTTCAAATTGCATAAAATTGTATAACATGCTTGAAAAGAAAAGGTTGCATAAAATTATTTATAACTTATAATTGAAATATAATTGAAAGTAGCATAGAGGAGAAATTCCCAGTGATTAGGTAATGTTTTCTTAGATGCATTGGTTGACATGGGATTACGCAAGCTTTTTGAAAAAGCTCGCGTCTTTCAATGAGAGTTTGCAACTCATGAAACTACTTATGTAAGGCCCAGAATCAGCAGTTACTTTCTCGACGATCATTGTACCATTCACCCGGTATCGCCGGTATCGCCGGTATCGCCGGTATCGCCGGTATCGCCGGTATCCAGTTCAGTGCAAGCGCTATGATTGAAGGAATTGAAAAGTCGAAATAACGATTAATAACGATTACTTTAGTTGTTGAAATTAGTTTAATTATTGGTGTATTTAATTATATTACCTTAAAAATCAAATTGAAAAAAGAAAAAAGAAAAATTTACCTGCTATATTTTACAAAATAAGGGTATTGAAAATTTTAACGATCCAACCTTCAATTTTCAACCACATAAAACATTGACCAGAGTATACTCTAGTTTGTCGTTTCTTTTTTTTTTTTTTTTTTTTTTTCCGATTCGGTTTCAGCTATTGTTTTTGAGCCACGAGCTTCCAAATTGAACTCTCTGAAAGATTCACAGGGGTTCGTTAAAAGTTGATGGAAATTTGGCACGACCGAATATCTGTCGATGTTCGATTTAAATAATTCAGACATTTCATATTGTTCTTCTTTTCAATTGCTTCTTTTTGTAGATGTAATTGAAACATTTTTTCACATTGAATAATTTTATGTAAAAATCATTGCTGAATGTAATTCTTGATAACTGAAGTCTCTTTAGGCTTCATTGATCGTACGCGTTTTACTACCTGATTATCACGGATACATAAATTACTTCGATATTGATTTACTGAAAAATGGAGTTTTGTACGCAAAATGTCATTCTACATTTTCGACTTATCGTTTTAGATAGATTCACTCCTTTCTGGAAACACCCTGTATAAATAGAGAAATCGATTCTAGGAGTAGATTACTTTCAGAAATTCTCCCATTTCATTATTCATAGTTCCATTATATTTTAATACCATTCCGGAGACTTTCCTCGGTAGCTTCAAGAATCATCCACGAAGGAAAATAATGTGAAACAAGCGTGCTAATATTTTCGACTTTCTTCGTCCTTTTATACGCTCGCCTGCTTCTCGTTGCCGATCCTGATTGGATATAACGGTCCCGTTTATCCATCTTCCGAAGTAACGAGCTAACGTTACGACACTGATTCGAGCTTGGTGACGCAGATCCGACGCCCACGCAGCAGAAATTCTCTTCTTCGACTCTGCTGCGCCTTCGTGGATAACCTTTGTCGAAGCGCAGATTCATTTTTCTATTTCTTCTTATATTATACAAATTTTCAGCTTTTTTTATTCGTAGTTTTATTTATTTACCTGGCTATTTTAGGAATCTAGCTGCTAACTGATCTTATTAATAGGCAAATAATTGTTCTTGTAAGTGTTCTGTTTTAGAAATTAATTTAAAGAAAAATTGTATTAGGGCTAGGTTTTTAAAAGAATTTCAACAACCGAATACTGTTACCTACTTTTTTGCTGTTACTTTTCAATGAAATTTCGAGGAAGGGATTTTATTGTTACGTTTATTTAATGATACGTTAGTCTGTTTTGTTGAAATTGAAAGGGTTTAGCGGCAACTTGTTTCCCTTTTGTTTGATACGAACAATATGCAGATATTATCATCGACGAATTATTATTGAGAAACATGGTATAATTAATTAATATCCCCGGAGAATAGTTGCATATCCTGAATATTCGAATTGATGGTTTGTTGTTAGTGTAGGTAATTGTGTGTATAGAATCATCAAGGGAATTTAATGTTTAGGATGAAAAAATGAGACATCATTTATAACGGAAAGTATAATTTTTCTTTTCTTTTCTTTCCTTTTTACGCACTAAAACCAAAATGACTGGTATAAATTCGTGCTACATACGATATATTGCGTAAGAAGAGGTACGAAGATCCACGCAACGTGATCATTTAAACGCATGATAGGAACATCTAATCTGATAACGAAGAGTATCGCGAGAAATATGATATGCAATTAAATATTGTTCGCTCGGTCCAGTTCTGCTCGATTTCTTTTTAACGCTAGCTGGAAGAGGCTATCTCGTGGGAATGAGAAAACGTTTAATCTATTTTTTTCTTTTATAGCATAGTTTCACATAACATAAACTAAATAAAAAGAAAATAATAAACATTTTCACAGTAAAAGTGTTTCAGATATAAATGCATAATCATTTGTTTGAAATTACATTTATCAGTAAAATTATTTATTTAAATTAATATATTTTTATTTCGTACATGCTTTTACTACGATAAATTAGGTATGAAAATGTATATCTTCATCAGTCTCATTGTTTTTGAATACAGAAGAATTCACCATGTAAGTATAGTATCTCCCTAAAGCAGGAACAGAGATTCAATGGACAATATCTTTGTAATTATTAACGAAATTCTCGTAGCGGTAATAAACTATTCGTTGAAGGTTTCATCGATCATAAAGCTGGCTTCCCGGTAAATTACACAAAGCGAACGGGCGTAGAGTCGATTCGCTAACGTGTAAAATATGTACGCGTTTTATCGTCTGTAAACGAATATAAGTTATCAGTCAGTCGTTTTTCAATGACTTCTGTGTGAAGCGTTTCAATGACCAACAGTACACAATGCACAATAGATAGAGAATCAAGTATCGCAACTAATGGTTCTTGTGTTGTAAACAAAGTTACTATTACTTTGGTAATTGTTTCATTTCATTCAAAGTTTCTCTCGTGTTTCTCTTTCTGTGGATTTCTACTTTGCTCCGTTCAAATTTCGCGCGTTCTTTCATGGCGGGAAATTGAAAAGAGGAACGCGTCGCGCTTTTCCCGCCACGAGGCAAGGCGACGCGACGCGACGCGATGCAGTCGGCGTCGGCCCACAAAGAATAAACGTGCGAAGGCCTTCAACTGCCGCCTAAGGTATGTGAAAGGAGAGTTCAGAGATATTTCCTTGGCTAATGCACCAGGAGGAAGGTGGAGAGACGGTCGCGCGACCGAGTTGAGACGAAACGAGACAGAAATAAAGGAGAACAGCTAGAAAAGAGGAAGAACGAGACTTGTCGGTGTATTCATGGAGGGGTGGGAAGAGAGAACAGAGAGGGTAAATTTATCTGTTGGCGCCGCGCTGCCGAGAGGAGCCCACACTCTCGTTCACGGTTTTACCGTTTCCAGTCGCGCCGTTACGCGAAACTTTTAGCCCTGTCCACCCCCTTCCTTCTTTTTAATACAACTCTCGATCAAATATAAACGAGAGTGTTTGCAAGAATCCATGCATTTATAAATTAACTTCTGCTTTCTCCTTTTCTCCCCTGCTATTGTACGACTGTTCGGTTTTGCTAAAATTTCGCAACTCATGATAATTGGGATACATAATTAAAACATAGGTATTCAAAATACTCTACGTTTTAGAGTTAACATTTTAGTTAATGAAATAAAAACGTAGTGATGTTACGTGTGAGGGTACGCGTAATAACCTTCGAAGTAAATTGCAAAACGCCGTGCGCGAAATTTGCATAATACATATTCTTGAAACGAAAGCTTGAAAATACGGTAATTAGAAAATAAGAAATTGATTAAATAAGAAATTTTTCATATACAAACACAAACCACTTCCATAAAATGGAAGACTCTTATCAAATTGTGTAATTCTTCAGTCAATAGTAATTCATCCTTAAGATGAATGTTTATAAAACGGATAATTAATAGAAAAAAAGATGATTCATTAGAATTCATTAGAATTCATTAGAATTCATTAGAACGAGACGATCAAGTATAAACGAATGGTTCGGCCCGTGTTCGTGTGAAAAGTTTCGGCGTGACCGACGCCCGTACAATAACTCGCAACCTCTAACCATGTGAATTATAACAGGATGCAATGGCATTAAGTTATTACATTTAGCGGTGCAAATGGGCAGGCACCATATAAACCGTTTCCGGTTGCAGAGCACGAACTCTCTTGCATCGTGATTTCTCTGGCGCCTGAATTTTCTCACATGTCTCTTCCCATCCGCTTCGCTCTTAATCAATATCCTTGATTCTCAATTAACCAATGATTCTGAAATTAAAACGAAGAAGAAGAAGAAGAAAAAAAGAGCTCGTTGATTGAACATCGAATCGTAAGTTGGTCGAGTGGATTTTTCATTAATTGAAAAAGATGTAAAAGGCAGGGAGACGGGTGACAATGACTCGTGCCCTCTGGCAACGTCCCTACGGGCCGCGAGTTATGCACCTGTGTTCTGTTTTCAAATCTTCCTGTTTTTCCCGCTCGAATGGATCGTAAGCACGAAAACGTGTGTATACACTATGTACACGCTTGAATAGAGGTTCGCGTATACTCGAGAGGCCGGGCAAATCGCATCCAGCTAAGAGAAGACAACGAGGATACCGAAGGACAGACCCATTGAAAGAGAGTAGAATTTACAAGCTATCGAAGAAAGAAAGGAGATGCCACGCGCCCGACGCGACGAGGAGAAGGCAAACAACGCGTGAGAAAGAGAGAAGATAAAAGAAAAGTTTACGCTTGTATCCTGAACCAAAGAACATTATCTGCTGCGCGTGCAACTGCGCATGCGGTTCACTGCTGCCCCCTACCTGCCCACAACTTCCTCGTCGCTCGTTTAAGCGTCGTTTAACTCTCTTTCCCGCGGTATTTTTATTTTTTCCTCGCTTTTGTCACGCGTCTGGATGTCACTCTGTTGCACGATCCTGTTCCTCTCTTTCCCTGCCCGCTATTTCAGTTTGCTTGACGAGTTAATTGAAAAGGAGAGTGTGAATAACAAAAGCGAAACAGATAAAAAAGATGAAAAAGAACGGGCGAAAATGGTTATTGGCAGAAAAGCAAAGCTTGCGACGCGTCCCTTGAAAAGGGCTCAGACGTGCAAATTTGTTATGAACAACAGCTGACTATTACTGTAGCTGAAAAAAGTGATTGTAAAAAAAGTGCTTGCATTAAGGCGAGTAGTGACGCGAATAAGGAAGGCCATGGTGCACGGTGAAATTCCAATGTGGCCGGCGCGGCGGCCGGTGATGCGGTCGTGGAGGTGCCACGTTCTTCCCTCTCGCACTTTGTACTCGTTAAGGTCGCCGGTGCAATGGTCAGGGGCAAAGGCATAACTAAGCGGGTACGTGATGCTCGGCCAGTGGCTGCGTGTGCACGCGCGCCACGAAGCGAAGTTTACAGTTAGCCACTTTAAAAACACTGAGCGACCGAGCAAGAAGAACACGGCACGGCGCGGCAGACGGAACGCGCGAAAGAAGAGAAGAAAAAAAAATAATAAAAAAGTAGAAAAGTTGGGACGCGCGATCGTGGCGCCCCTAGTGGGGGAAGTACAGGAAAGGAAAAGAAAATGAGGAAGGGGAAAAAAGGAGCAAGGCAAAGAGGAACGCGCAATCATCGGCGTCAGTGAGCGTTGGTAGGGGCGTGAAGGAGAAGGAGAAGATAGTACTTGGGCGGGGGAGGAAAAAGTGTTGGGGGTGAAGGGAGAAAAGAGACACGGACTGTATAACGAGACAAGGTTGGGAGGTCATCGGTTGTTTGGTGCGACGAGGAGGAGTGATGCTGGCATGAGGCCATGAGAAAGAAGGCTCCCAGGCATGTTGCTCCTCTCGCTTCGCAGGAGTGAGTTAGACGCGAGAAATGCTGAGAGACAAGCCGAGACTCGCGTCGCTGCTGACGACACTAGCAACGATGGAGCAACGAAGAGGTATCCGTACAGAAACGAGAAGAAGGAAATAATGAAGGGGAAGGAAAGAGGATGGAGAGGAAAAGAGGACCCAAAAGAAGCAGAGTTTGGCCTGGCTGGTTGGCTCGACTGCTTCTCCGCTTCTTACTCTCCTCCTTCTCTATCGGATCGTACTCCCCTGGTAAAGCGTTTGCATGAGAAAGACAGGAAAAAGGCCATCGTCTTTCGCGGCGCGCGGCGCGCGGCGCTCAGCGCGCGAAGCTGTTCTCCACGCGTGAAGGACGATCGTAACGCCGCATACTGGGAAGATTCTGAAATTCGCCGATGCGGCTCTCGAATATATGTATATGTAAGTGTTGGAAATAGTGTCTCCGTTTCTCGAAACGACGCGACGCTGCGTACCTCGAGGGTTATACAGGGTGTCTCGACGAGATTGATGTTTGATGTACTGAACGCGGACCTGAAAGAGAACGCTACATCAATCGATGTCGCTTTCTTAATGGCTTAATTTACGGCTTCGCCTTATCGCGGACGAGTTGCACCTGTCAGTTCAGAATCGAACGTATTAAGTACTCTGATAACGCGTCAGCTGTTTGTTCAGTTGGCCATGGCATACCTGTCCAAGAATTCACCCTCGTGACAGCGGTTTAATGTTGTAGTAGATGGACCAACTAATACCGCCATTAACCGAAATTAACAAGTGATCCATTTAGCAGGGAATGCGAAAGAGAGAAAAGGAGATTTGGATTTAAACGACCACGTGCATGACCAAGAGTGAATAACTTGAAATATCATGTGACCTGAGGCAGACTCGTCCAAGAATTTGTCCTCAAGACGGCTTTTTTTCTTCCCTTTAGACATTTCACTTTTAATTGTAAAATGGTAAAGGACGTAACCTTTTTGAAACACCCAGTATAGTACTATTTCACGGTAGACGGAGACACGTGAATGGTATTATCATTCGAATGCAACTGCAGGGCGTAGCCGAGTTCGTTAAATTCCGCGGGAACGTGGAATGGTAATGGAGAAGGTTTTATTCGACAAGTAAAGCACAATTTACGAGTATCCCGAAGCTATGCATGAATATTATAGTTTCAAGAAAATATAAGTTATGTTTTTTCCAGTGAATTTTGTTCTGACAAGAGAAGCCAAGTTTCTCGTCAGTTTGAAAATAATTTTCTATAAAATAATTTTCCCAGACCCGTGAGACGTGTCCATTTCGAAGTAAAACTCGCGCGAGATGTTGTCGAGATGTGAACGAGATGTTTTTCTCAAGTGAACACTCTATTAAAAGTGTCTCTAAATCAGCTGGGAATGAGTTCGATAGCTTCCTGTATCATTTTTACCCTCAAGTAAGACAACTGTTCATAGATAATTTGCAAGTTCAAAGTCAGCCCACGGACAGAAACATCTACGTTAAGAATTCTATTTCTATTTCTATCCGGGGATTATCCGGGGATGCATAATTTAATATAGGTAGAGACGTACGAGGTAGAGCTTCCGGCAGAAGCAATCGTAACGATAGGGTAACATGAATCATCTTGAATTTTCCCTCCCATTTGCTCGTGGAACTGGTTCGGTTACGTTCGATTTCGTCAATCGAAGCCTCGTGCCGTCCTCATGGTTCTCTGATTCTGGTTTCCTTCCTCTTGGCGTCTGGTCACTAGCGAGTATCGAAGAGGAAGGACCGGTTCCAAAGGATGCTCTTACCTTTCGTTCCTTCTCCGCAGTCCGGCTGTGCTCTCTGCTTCTTCTTTTCGTTTTTCTTCTTCTTCGTCGCCTTTCTCCTCCTCCTCCTCCTCCTGCTGTTCGTGTTCGGTGTTAGCCAGCCGTGCATGCAACCGCCCCTCCCCTCCGTCGATCTTCCTCTGGATAATTTATTTTTAATAAAAGACCAACGCCATCTTCGGCATCGAGTGCCATGGGATACTCACCGTGCCGGTTCGTTTGCAATAGCCCTCTGAGAAGGGATCCTTTTCACGGACGATCGATTCCACGAGCTTGTCTTCTTCCTGCAAGGTCCCGACCTTGCAACTTGCACCAACAAGTTGCAAGTCCAATGTAGCTACTTACCATTCCTTTGGGACTCCAATCGATAGACACTCGATATGGTTGATTGTAAAAAATTCTCTCTCTCGTGTCTGCTCGCGATGCGCTCCCGGCTCCCTCTGCTTCGCGTTAACCACTTTGAATCCGCGCAAATGAGCGGGATTGATGGTGGAAAGCACGCTACTGGTAAACGAGCGGTTCGCTTAACTGCGCACACGTGAAGCGGAAAGAAACGCCGCGCCGCCGCGCTGGTAGGAATCGGTCCAAGGAATTTAACCCTGTTCACGGTTCAGCGTGTACGCTTCTCTCTATGGTGTCACGTGGTTGACGAAGGGAATGCACACCAGGGTTCGATGAAAATAATGCTATTTGTTGATTCCGATCTTTAATTATCATCCAATCTAGTTAATTATCACTTTCAAAGAGAAACAAAATAAATAAATGTTAATAATTGATAAGATAGAGAAAACACGTTAACAAACGGTATTAATATCGATGGTCCCGTCCGCACAGATATTGTACACGTGTGCGCGTACGTGTCGTGTAACAATGGGGTGGCAACGTTATCGATAAATTACCATTACCGTTAGTGCCACTGTTGGTTACGTTATCGTATGGCATCTCTATTCGCGAACGATGCGCCATACTGATAGTCTACTTAGCTTTCTCACGTGACGAGAACTAGCGTGTTACGATCCTCTGCATTACGCTTCTCTTTTGCTTTTTTTAACACTTTTAATTGATTGTCAGATGTGAAATCGAGGCGAGATTGTAAGAAGAAATGTTACTGTTACGAATAGTAGGTACCAATAAGTGAAAGAGATGAAAAGTTTCTTTTGAAGAGCGTTCTGTAATACATAGCTGATGCAACTGAAAACATCATGATTTCACAGGAATAAACAGATAGCTTCTATTTTTCGGTGCATTTGATACCTATGTAAGAATCATCTGTTTGAGTTTGAACAAATTTCTTGTTTTAATAATCGACCTGATTATTCACAGTAATTCTGGGGATAGAGCCAACCGACTTCCTGTTCACCAGAGTAGACAGATAATAAATTATTAATCGTGCGGTGACACGGTAGAAGCGTTGTTTCTGACAGATTCACGATATTAAAATCCTGCTCGAGTGTCTTTTTTATCGGGTCAAATTTCCATCAATGCCTCGTTCGAAAAGCTGCTACCGCGACACGTTGATTTATTATGTTCGAACGTTCGTTCCTATTCATCGTCCAAAGAATTAACCTCCATTACATACCTATTATTATGAACCTTTGTGTTCCATTATACGAGATTATAAAAATTTTAGATGAAAAATAGGTAAAAGGGAATCTGACTAAAGAAAGTTGATAAAATAAAAAATTTTGTTAGTCGAAGCAGAAGCAACGTTTCAAGAGCGTCAGAATCTTTCGACTTCAAGATGAAAGTTGCTCTAGCTAGCTAGCTAGCTAGCTAGCTAGCTAAAGCTGGTTACTTTCTAAATTTAGGCCGTGTTGCTTTCACGCGCCGAATTTCTGGACGAGATCGTGTCTACGTAACATCTCGGAATACACATGGCTATTATCCTCCATTCGTATTGGCTCGTTATAAAAATGGCTCGTCAATTTTTCGTTTAAAACACGATGATTCATCGAACGCGTAGCTATGTTAAATTTATTTTATCAGCATTTAAAAATGAGTAAATATTATAACCATCTCTTTTTAATTCCTTTTAATACCTTCAATTTACCAGTCAATTTACAAGTTACTTCCGCGTTTCGGAAGATCGTATGTCGCGTGCGAATTAAAGCAAAGGCATATGATTGATGACACTCGGAGAATGCAAAAGCACCTAAATCGAAATTAAATGACAGCCTGCTAACTCATCTATTTCGATCCGTGATTTTTCTTCGATCGTATGTCTCGAAGTAGTAGTTATCCGTGAAAAAAGATGGGAAAGAATGATGGTGGTATAACGGGATTCGTAGTAACGCTGATCGCAAAACGGTGAAACGTTTTCTGCTCCCTCGATTCAGTCAGCAGCGAAGAAACAGAGTTCCTTCTACGGCATACTAATCGGTACTCCCTATAAAATGCTTTCACAACGCGCCATGACTGAAATTAACTCGTCGAGAAACTCGTCGTTGCAAGCATACAGCATACTGTGTATTTTATGACTCAAGTTCTAATCAAACTTTATTCAATTGAAACACTCTGGTTTTTCTGTAATTTTCACAATAAATTCAACAAATTACCACTTATTTTTACACTGTACTAACAATAAGTGGTTAACCCTTGGGCGGCGGACCATGGAGAGAGTTAGAATTTTAATGTATCTAATTGAAAACGTTAGTAAATAAAGGAATTGTTGGTTAATATTAGAAGATCAGATTGTAGTTGAGGAAAGCAGGAAAAAATGAGACTACAGAAGGAGTGATTCACTCTGACTCAGCGATTCGTTGCATTTAATGTCCTGGAAGCCCGAGAATCATACGAATTCAATCATCATAGAACTTCAGTTCTCGTGTTCCAAGACAAAAATTCTTGAAACTGAGCAATTTCGCATTCAAAATTATTCAGATATTCGAATGTAGAATTCGCATTCGAAATTATTCAATTAAAGAATTTCTATTCTGAATTATTCGAATCTTTATACCATCTTTAATTGAAAGTCCGATGGTGGTACTATTTCTGAAAAATTCATTTTCTTCTTCATAACGTAACGTTATAATACAAGTTTGGCGACTGGATCTATGCCATTCTACATACATATGTAGTTCTACCTTTAGCCACGATGCGATGGTAAAGTATCCGCTATCGTCCATCAGACTCTCGCAAGTAAGTAGGTACTGTTCCAAGAGCCGATCGATAGACTCTCTTGGTTGTTTAAAAATCAAGAAAATAACCAAGATCCCCTCTTTCTCTCGATCGAATTTTTCGAAAAATCAACTTCTGCTTGCTTGCTTGCTTGCTTGCTTGGCGCGATTAGGGTGAAAAAGTAAGGGCTACGAGGCCCCGATGGGAGGGCAAAAGTGTGATGGAAAAGCAGAAAGAAAGAAAAAGAGAAGGTGAGAGGAAGGAGAGGAGACGAGAGAAAGATGGGAGGTGGAGGTTGGTACGAGGACGTTGGAGAACGGCCGTTAGATATAGTTGATGGCGTCGCCGTCGGACGTCCTCGGGCGACGGCGCCACCGTCGTCCTCGTGCTGGCGTCCCTCGGCTAAAGTAGGTTAGGTCGATGAGGCCACGACGATGCCGTCGCCACCGCCACCGTGCTTTCTGCGCAGCGGTCTCGACTCGATTCTCTGCAGCCCGTCTCTCCGTTCCTCCTCGGCGACGATTCCGCGAATAGTCACTTATCCGAATAGTCGCTGATCGATTTTCATACTTTCCAATCTAAAACACTTCAATTTTTTCTTTTAACTTTTTTAAAAATTTTTATTCAAAGGGCCAGTAGTGTCTTAACAATGTCTGGATCATTAGCAAAATCTATAAAAATAATTATTTTTAAAAAGAACTTACGATGATCCCATACGCGATCCTCTTATTTTAACTTATTTAAAAGGATACTTCGGTAGCTGTAAATTCTTCGTAAATTGAACTTTAGAAAGTTTAACGTCCTTTTCAAAGTTTCAACGTGAAAGACCACTGAAATTACATAAAAACTTGTAGATTGTCAAAAGACTCTACATAGAAATTGTTTATTTAACATTAATGATTCAACGAAATTGAAGAAATAGACACGTATCAGTTACTAAAATCTTCCCTGAGATTATATGAACGTTGGTTGTTTCCCGTGATCGAATTTTCATGTCTGACAAGAGAGAGCGGAAGTGGCGGGTCGAGTAATCAGAATTCTTTGGATAGTCGCTCGTAGACGCAAGACAATCGATCTTTACGTCCATTTCTCTCGAGAATGTCCACGGAATACTTGAATACTTGATTTTCCTCAAATTTTACCGTCTTCTAATCTTGGAATAACGGAAAATTTTCTGAAAATCCTTAAAAACTAATGGTTGCGCGTATAGTCACGACGCTGTAGAATCGATTTTCCTCTTCCCGCCATCTATTTTCCAACCGTTTTAAAAGTATTAACATCGTAAAAACACCGCGTGCTTCTTTTTATTGTTTAATTTACATTATGTAAGAACCAGCGTTACAATTAACGCAGGGTCACGAAGGAATGAAAGTGGTTCCAATTGAAATTTCCCGCCAAATCGTGGCACCATCGACGATGCGATGTATGTAAATGAGAAAAGAACGAAGAAATAAGCTATCGTTTGAACGCAACAACGAGAAGGGTTATCATGAAGGCCGCGCGACGTCATATCGCGTCTGTTAACAAAATGGTCGCCACCGTGACTCGACATCGGGTCATCGTTTGCCAGAAAAATTCTTCCTGATCGGTTTAATTCTATCGAGCAACTTTGTTCATTGAAACGATGTTTTCTTAAGTTTCAGAGTTTCTATAATGTGTGTCATGAAATTATCCATTTTCAAATTGTAAATAGCTTATATGCAGATAACTATTATGGTATATGTATATGTAGGTAATCAAGAATGATAACATTTAAAATTTTATCATACTCTTAAGGTAAAAAATGGTAGATACATTTTCTTGGAAAATAGCAAATTTGGAGCAGCAAAAATCTGTTTGTTATCTCGTTTCATTTCATTCAGGCAAAAAATATTCAATTAAGAATACATTTCTGGCGATAATATTAAAACATTTGTAATTTAATCGTTCAACTTTCAAAGAATTTTTATATCCATAAAAATTGTGTACTTTTTTCTTGTAAAGATTAAGTATAGCATTAAAACGGAGCGAATCGCGCGGTTCTCTTGGAACATATCGAATTCCAGCAGGATACAATTTCTCGCAAAGCATTTCTCGCTGGATGATTTTCGTTTTGGTTGGATCCAGCATGGCAAAATTTGCGTTACACGGGGCCCAATAAAATATCCAGTTATTCAGTGTATCGCGGCAAATGAATTCCCCCGTGTGTGTTGTTGGAAACGGGATCGCGGGACGCAAGCATTGGAAACAAATTCCGGAAACGTTTGCGTGAAAGGTGTTTACGTCAAAAATAAATTCTCGAAATATTTACCATCGGACAGGAAGGGGGTAGGGTTTGTTTGCGTTTACGGTGTGATTTTTCGAGATCATTCGCAGTACACGAGTTTTGCGTGAAACGAGTTAATCCTGTCGTTACAAACGATATGTAGGGAATGTAGAGAGTAATGGACAACTGTTAACCAATTTTAGCACATGGATCATCGGTGACACGGACAACGATACGTACATACATGGTATATGGTATAGACTAACTTGAAATTACCTACTCTATAACAAATTTTAATTATTATTCTTCACTTTAGCATCCAGTAAAATAAATTAGTCTAATACATCTATTAAATTCATCACAATTTTTACAATTTTTACAATTTTTACAATTTTTACAATTTTTACAATTTTTACAATTTTTAGAATAAACCAGTAAAATTTTGTGAAAAGACTTTTGGTTAGCTTTTTCATGTAAATATCTCACTGTGCACATCTAGTGGTGTTATTATTACACAAAAGTGCCACTTAAATTTCCATAAGTAGATAGCATTTTTTAGGAATAAATTATTTTAAAACTTGAAAAAGAATGTGATGTGTATCAAGTGGTAAAAAATGATATGATACTTTTACTATTAAAAATTTATATTTTCTGTTCTTTTACGATCTGCAAAAAGATAAAAGAAATCAAATAATCTCGCTTTACGTTTGGTTCTACGTTAATTTCACCTTTGGCCGTGAGTTACATAGTTGAAAAAAGTCAGCTACTTTGTTCAGTTCCTGGCAAATTATCTTAATTTTAGCTGCAACCGCAGGTGGCGTGACTTGTAAGAAAATTGTTCCCTTGCAACGGGCTATTTTGCGAAATTATTGTACTTTTTATGCTTCCGTGGATTTAATCGCAAGTCTTGAAATTTTTGGATATTACACCGTTTTCAAAATTTTTCAATAAACATCAACACTTTGGTAACTTGTACATTTTTAAATGTTTCAGAAAAGTCGTGTTCATTTACTATATATTTTCACTTTATTATTAGGTATTATTTATCGTGATCCGTTTTTAAATGACACTTTTAATAGTCCAGCAAGAGATGATGAAATTCTAGTGCAAGATAAAACGAGAAAACAGAATGGAATCGCGTGTCACGTCGAGTTTAATTACAGTCGTTCGACTATTGGCAAGATCGATACGTAATATCGATAAAAGCCCACTAGTTGACTATATTTCGGTTTGAATAAATACGTAGTATTCTTCTTTGGTGGGCCGGTTATCCAGCGTGTATTTTGTGTATCTTGCAAAACGAGTCAAGATAGCCAAGCGTCGAACGTGTAATAAACGATTCGACGGGATTCATTAACGAAATCGTTTCGCAGCAAAATTCAATTTCGACGTGCGAACGTTTCTGTTCGCGTTCAATCAACCGAACAAACAGTTTCGCTACTCACGATCGACAATGAAGATTTGCGAGATTCGATGTGAACATTCAGCTAGCAGAAAGAAAAGAAAAAGATGAATTCCTTTGAGAAAAACCCTTTGATTTCTAATCTAAAATCAATGAAAAAGGTCTTTCTACTATGCAGATTGATCTATTAAGTAATTCAATTAATGTACCATAAGTGATATTTCACAATATCACGAACGTTCAATATGCAACAGTCTGAGTCGTTAAAAACTCGGTTGAAGAAAATGTTAATTTGTAGGGAACAATTTATAGGGAATGAAACGTCTGAGCAGGTGATCAGTCGCGGTGAATACTTTCGGAAATGCGTGGCCGCTCAATCAAATCTCACAAAATTCCTCGGCCATGCCATAAAGGGATTGCCTCCATTCGTTTCATACCGTCTCTTTCGTTCGCTTTTCGCTTCCATTTCTGTTACGATCGCCACCGAACAGAGAAACAGATCAACTATGAAAAGTAAGTCGCGTGAGAGTCATTACACCAGTCGCGAACCAATTACACGCGACAAACGGCCCGGTTATTCAAGCTATCGTCCTCTATCTTTTCATTTCAAAGCACCCTTTGAGATTTCAATTTCTCCCTCGTTGATCGATTTTACTTTTTTTTTTTTTTCTTTTTTTTATGGTTTGCCTTCTATTTATACAAGTTCCAATGATAGCGTTAATAATAGTTAAATCTCTTTTCAAAAAATTACCCGTAGGTTTAATAAACCAGTAAAAAAATGATTTCTCGTGGTAAAAAAGAAAAAGACGAAAATTGGGTTAACCTGTTTCAAGGACACGATTTCCCGTGGCAGTGGAAACGGTAATCGTGCAGGGATAAAAAAGGCAGTAATAATGAATTTTTTTTTTTTTTTTTTTTTACATCAGACTCGTCCGCTGCGGGCGGTTCGCACAAAGAACTCTCTTACTCTCTCTATTGCCGGGTTTAAAGCGTTGTTACTCTCGCCCTATGTATGTAGTACGTGGCAACGTGAAATTCCATGAAATATTTCTCTCTAGGACGAGAACAGCCCTTTAACCCCCCGAAAAATCTAGGGGAAAATAATCGACGAACGACGTCGATCGATCGAGCGTTAAAGTATTCGAGAAAATAATGAATTGATATAATGAGTGATGAAATTTTGAAATCCACGTAATAAATAGTTGTAAAAAGTAGCATTGATATCTCCAGAAAGCATAGACACCCACCTCCCTGTTGTTGGTCCGCGTATTTGTTGTCGGCTGCGTATGATGGTCTTGAACGTCGGGGTCCATCCCGATGGATCGATACGTCCATCCGGTCACCGCGGAATTCCAGCGAGTTGGAAATTTTCCGTCTCTCCTCTGCTATTTCGCGACTTGATTGCTTTGTTATAAATGTATACGCTCCGTGTATTACCGTTTCATTTTCCTTTGACACTTTGACACTTGTCAGTTTGTTGACGCCTCCACCTGGCTCTCCCATCTTTCTTTCTTTTCTTCTTTCCAGTTGTAATCGATAGAAACTGGTCCGAACAGCGAGATCGTTTAACCCTTTGAAATTGACCGAGGTTTAGAATTTGTTAGGCCAGGAATATGAAGTTGCTGGCAAACATTCAGAAAATTTCCTCGACACTCATGGCGGGAAAAATAGGCCCGTGAATTTCACGAACGACCGGATGGACGCGTATCGATCCATCGAGGTATACTAGCTACCCGCAGGCTAGCGTCGCAGGCCGTCAGACGTAACGGACAGGATAGTAAAAGCTAGCCAGCCCTCTGGTTCCAGTTGGTAGGACTGGTCCGTTCGTACATCCGTTCGAACGTCCGTCACTTTGCCGGATAATACCAGAGTTCACCTAAATATAGCGGCCAGGATCCATAGCCATGGGATGAATGAAGGGAGCTACGAGGGATGGAACATACATAGGTCAGAGGTTGATTGAGAAATAAGATATACTGTATCTGATTATTTTGAAATTTAAAATATCTCACAAAGTGTTGATTTTTTATCATCGTCCAATTGAATGTTGTTAGGAAACCTAAAGATCACCTTGATTTCTTATAAAATAAAATAAAATAAAATAAAATAAAATAAAGCAAAAGACCACAGAGAGTAAAGAAAGAGAAATCGACAGGAAATCGATGGAAAGAAAAAGGAAAGAAGATAGTATAAGAGACCAAAGAAAGATCCCAGAGAGGGTAATAAAATAGAAAGAAAAGTTGCAGGAAGGAATATACTATACATACATAGAGTGAAAATGTATATTAGGTGAAGAGAGAAGCGTTTCCAGGCTACGCGGCAGCTGCAAACATCACCCCGTTGATGCATTATTTTGCACGCGGTTTAATACATACGTTAGTAGGAAAGCCGGTTAACGTCGCCGAAATCTCAACCGCGAAACATCCCTTGATTTCGGGTTTCGTTAAGCGATGCAAATACTACCGATAAAGCGATACGATCGGTTAGGCGGGTGCTGGATTCCCACTTCTTGCGAAATACATAGTTTGTTTCACTTTGATCTTGCATGTGTTTGAAACTTTAAAACCACCCACTATTCCTCACTTTTCCCTCTGTACAGTAAATAACACAGAGTTATCGTTACCATTTCTTGCAACTATTTCCAGTAAGTACCTAATATAGTCTCATTTTCGACTATATCCAATTTACAATGATGGTACACACCACACACCACACACCATGTGTTAATCGTCCGGTTCAGGATTCTCTGGCAGGCGAACTTGAAACCTCCCGATCGAATTATTCGAAATCTATACGAACGATAGGAGAATGATGAATATCATCGATTGTCAGATAACGCACCGTTATCAGATAACGTTATCGGTATGCGTACGATGGAAGGGGTTGGTTCAATGAAACAGGACACTCTCGTAGCATCGAAGAACAGGGCTTTAGTAGACGCTTCTATCTCTCATTCCGCGTGCGTGTAAGTGCTGGTAAGTGAATACGTGGATAGTATTACTGTAGTTGCAATCGTCCGGTACCTTCATTACCTGTTAATGGCTCGGTATAGTCTTACTAAACCATTAGACTTTTCGCCCTTTCTATCACGTGATAGGGGTAGTAAGGTTCCTAAAGAATTTTCCGCTGATTCCGAGAGAAAAACATTTGAACAATCGCTTTTCCATTTTATTCTAATGGAAACTTCCTCGATTTTCCTGGATTTTAAATGATTTATGAAACATTAAAAATTGTGAAAATTTTCATTAATTTTTGAATAAATAAATATAATCTTTCCAGTGCAAATTACCTATAAAGAATTTCCGGTCCTACTAGTGGATCGGATCGACTAGGTATAAAATAATACACGTCACAAATTATTGATTCTTTTAACATTTTTACATTAGGTACTTACATACATACATCTCTTTCTAGAAAAATACTTGAATTATACTGGAAGAATTAATACATATTTATACATATAACAGCGACGTATCCTCCATTCTATCATACTAGCGTATATTAACCACCACCCACAACGACCGCCTGATACTCGATTTCCTGTTACGTGGAAATAACCACCCCCGAGTGACGTCGTGGCAAAAACCTTACGCAACTGGCGTCCATTCATAAAAGAATATCCATGGAACAACGTCGCCTAAAGGCGCGACTGACTGAGGTATTGCCGCGATAAAGATCGATGAATATTCATAGATGGAGAAAAAAATCGGCCACTCGATGAATAATCAAAGAGCCGCTCGCTTCGTCGCGACGATATCGAGCCTCCGCTCCGGCTGAAAATAGTCCTCGGATGAAAGGGTTTCCTTCGTCCACTGACTAGGCTTGTTATTCTTTTTTATTTTTATTTTTATTTTTATTTTATTAATCAACTATACAAGATCCAAATTTCACTTTAATTACTCTTTCTTGTCTTGAAAAGCAAAGGGTTAAATGATATAGAAATCTATCAAACGATTAGTAAGAAAAGGACTCGCCCAAAAGATTTAACCTCCAACTTGAAAAAGTTGTAAGAAAAATCTTGAACAATTTCTCTTCGTTCTCGTCGAAGAAGCAAGTTATATTGTACTTCTTCGCTACTACTGCTCTTCGTTACTCATTACTAGCTTAAATAAAAAGGAAAATTAACTGCGTACTCAAAGCGAAACTACGAAGAGCT
The DNA here is from genome assembly GCF_051020975.1 of Osmia lignaria lignaria. Lineage (NCBI taxonomy): Eukaryota > Metazoa > Arthropoda > Insecta > Hymenoptera > Megachilidae > Osmia > Osmia lignaria. The sequence goes on from NC_135043.1 coordinate 11,505,840, forward strand.
GTCTCGGTTTTCAACGCGGATCGATGTCACCTCGACGTCGTTGACCGCTCGATCCCGTCCGTCTTCATCGCTCCTCGAGATCGATGAAGCATCCCTCCTTTCGCGAGATCATCCCCCCTCCAGCACGAGCTCCAGCTCCAGCTCGTCGCGTTAGAGCGTTTCGAAATTGGTGCTGGCGACCCCCGGAGTCTCCGGTACGAGCGGTGCCACGGTATAGCTATAATGAAGCACCAAGTATACCGCTGGCTTCCCCTTCGTCGTCACTCCAGGGCACCCCCTGTTCTCGCTCGAAGGGGATGCCCCAAGTTGGCCGAGGGCGCGTGCGCGAGGGTTGAACGGAAAAAATCGGCTCAGCTAGCTAACGGAGAAGGGGTGACCGTATCGTATCGATCGCGCTCGCATCGGAGTCCGTGGCGAGTTCGTTCGTGGGCACAGCGTCGTCGTGCATCCATGATGATGACAACGACGACGAAGAAGAACACGGGGAACCGAGACCGCTGACGATGACGTCCGTCCTATCCAACCCCTACGAAACCCCTCGCCATGAAATTTTCCAAGCAACCCTTGTTCGATCCATCGATCGACGCCCTCGCTTCTTTCCTTCTTACGTAGGGTAATATGGAACTTAACCCTTTTACTGGTACGTGTGTATGGTTGAACATATTAAATACACCTGCACTGGTGAAATCTAAATTATTTTTCTTATTCATCACAAAACCAAAAAATATGAAAAATAAGTCTACCTATATTGTAAATTGATTTATGGTACATTCTTGCTGTTACATATGAGTATTAGAAATATGAGTGATATAAAAAAATTAGATAATGGAGGATTATCAACGAAGAGGATCACAGAAAATTGAAGGAGGTATTCTTCGTTTGGTCGACTTCGTTTCAAGTCGGTAACTTTCAATTCTTCATCTCAGAATATTCAATTTTGTAACTTCTATCGAGAGAAATTTAACCTTTCTGACCGTGTGACCGTTTCATTGAAAAACGCAAAACTTGATCGTCGCGTTAATTAGAAATTACGTGTTCTCATGTTTTCATTTCCATGTCGCTGGTCTCCTTTTCATTCACGGGATTCTGAAATAAGACGAGCAAGTGTTCACAGTCGAAGTGTTCAAGATCTCGGGGACGGCGGGTGGTCAATGAAAGAAGTACCGGACGTCTTTTTCAGCCGACCGTTTCCGGCCCTACCCCTGTCGCGAAAAAGAAGGGTGCTTTCAGCACGTTTAACGTCGCGAAACAGATAAACGTCCTGGCTCGTTTCTTCCAGATTTGTATCACTTGCAATGTGATTCATCTCTGTTTAACCCCTTTGAAATTTCTTACCGAATTACCTAGTTGTTAAAACTTTCCAAGTATTTATCTACATTGGAATGAAATAATTTGTAAAAAATACAAATTGGTAATCTGTAACATTTATTGGTACTGTAAGTGGTTCGTACCATTTGGATCTTTCGTCTAACGAGCGACGTTACGCGTTAATTGTCCCTAGTGGCGGGTTTTCTGCGATATTTGGCCAATTTCCAATACGCGTGTCCCGGAAGAACAAGCCGGGCCAAAAAGTGCCCTGTGAGCCGGGACATCGGTCCCCTTCATCGGTACATCGGGGTAAGCCGATGGAAATGCCCTCTTTATCGAGGGGCGAAGTTACGCTGCCAACCCCGATATTCGACTAGAAAGGACGTCACCCTCTCTTCTCTCGCGTAACCAACCAACCAACCCCCTTTCTTTCTCCCTCGAATTACGTAGGGTGAAATGAGTGCATCGAGCCCTCGAAAGCAAACAGAGGCTCACCGTGCACGGGTAAACGACACGTATTTGATCTGATATCACGAAACGATAACAGCCATTATTTTTCAGCTGCTCGAAAAGCAGATTGAACACAGCCAAGTGAATCACGAACGAGATGATTCGTTACTTTGAAATTCATTTGAAATTTTCTATAAATCAAAACGACCCAGTAGGTATACGTGTGCATCTGAAGTGTTTAAATGAAAAGAACACCCATAACCATCGTTGGCTGGCTGGCTGGCTGGCTGGTTAGCTGGCTGGCCGGTCCCCCATAATGATATTTACAAATTCCTTGTACGGATATCGTGCGAAACGAATCGCGTGGTATTTACGATATTTGGCACAGTTCCAAAACGCTATTTCCGGACGAACGATGCCTTAATTTTCTTGGTTAGTCAGTGGCGAGCCGTATTTTTAGAGCTTTTGGACACTGAGAATAGACAGCAGCGCGTCGAATGCACCGTTCAATTCCACGTTCAAATATTTTCTCGACGACTTCAGGCCCGTTTCATAATGTCTGGCCGGTTTCCAATACTCTGTTGCACGGTGTGTTATACAATTAGTGTTTCACACCTTTCACCGTGTATACCGAGCGCAGCTACTCTCCGTTCTCCTTCAAGTTTCTAGCCATATTGCTTTTGCCGGTAAAGTATACCGGGTGTTGTTGCAAAATCCCGGGGGTGTTAAATTAAATTTCTTCAAATTCAAATGAACATTTGAATCGCATTTGAAAATGCATTAGCAATCCATCAACCGTATCATGAAAAATTAAGCTGTTAATAAAAACTAAATTTATATAATACTTGAAGGGTGAAATATATTTTTCCTGAAAAATATGACGATATTATTGTCGTAGAAATATATGTAGGTACATTTCGTATAGTATATCGTATATCGATTGAATAGTTGATTCATAGGTATAGATACGCGACAGATGGAACACCGTTCCACGAGAAAAGAAGCAATGTGATCGTACAGGTACTTCGAGTACCTACCTGTCCCGAAGCAGGTGGAAACGTACTCGCGAAGGTAAACGAGATCGCTACAAGCTCGAGACTCGTCTTTGATCAAAGATCGGGGATCAAGGATCGAGGAGAGATCACTGAATACACCCAGCCTGTAATACAGGAGCATATACACGATATTTCCAATGAAAAGAATAATTACTTACGTTAAAATATTTGAAACAGCGAATTTGCTGCTTTAAGCAGGATTATTTGAATATTGTATTCCTTTGGAGACAGAGAAAATAAAATGAGAGAATGGAGTGGACATGGACAAATTAATTCAAAGATGAGGACATTCCCTAGAAAAAGTATACACTCTGCAAATGATTAATGTACTTTTTCTTGAATAAACAACATAATAGCAAAAAGAATCCAAAATCTGTGCAATTCTAACAAATGTATTCGTAAATGCATCAAGTCCATACCCTTAAGATAAAAAGAAGAAGAATGATTTCTTTCGATCTCTAGAATTTACAATACTTTTATGCTATATTTAAAAATTCATTATTTGATATTGAACACAATTTTCCATAGGTACCTACTCTTTTTAAAAGCAGGCTCGCTCGCTCGCTCGCTCGCTCGCTCGCTCACTCAGTGACCCAATAACTTCACAGTTTCGAGGCATTTTTTTTTTTTGTTTCTTTGGTCCATTTCGATTCGTGTGGTTTACCAACGAACCTCCTGACGAAAAGGACCACCCGGACCGTTCTAGGTTTGTTTCACAATGAAAGTGTATTCCCCTCGGGTACTGGCTCGAACGAATGTCCCGTAGGGGTTCCTCGCGTCATTTTCGGGGGTGAAAATGTTGGGGTTCCTGCTGACGGAGAGGGCGACTGCGTCGCAACCCCCTTTTTACCCAAGGGGGATCGATCCAGGGACACTGTGCGCAGTTAACATCATCCTTCAAGCGAGATCCAAATCCTTATTCAAAGGACTACCTACGAACTTACTTAATGAAAATTAAAGGAAACCCTTACGATAGGATAATTTTGCTTTCATTTCAATTATGTGGACTTTTCTAACACATTTTCTTCTTTTAACGAGCGATTTAAAACAGAGATGTTTCATTGATGTTTATATTATTATCTGGAAATATTTAAGCAAGTTCATTGAGTAAGCTATCTATTAGCGGTGATAGTGGAGGATCAACAATTATTATTAGCCATTCACGGGGTCAAGTGTAATGCGATTTTAATTGCTCTTCGAACATGACACCGACCACCGTTTCGATATTCACAGCTCTCGCTATCGGTGCTAATTATCCATTGACGGATATGAAATCGAGTCAAGTGAAAAATCTGGTGAATCGAATTCGATAGATAAAATTATCTAAACCGTTTTCCAAAATTATTTTACATGTATTTCTTTTCTTTAATATATTCGACTAACTAAAAATTGAGTTCATTTGAGTTCATTTGAGTTCATTTGAGTTCATGTAAATGATTCGACAAGTAAAAGTTTTCATAAACGATCGAAAGGTAAAGGATTAAAATGATTTTGGCGATACTAGGGTCGCAAAGTGCGACGACATTCATGGTACACGAAAGCTGCAGCTATTTTCGTCGATTTCGAAAACTAAAGCGAGGGAAAATGGAATCGTTAGGTTAGAGGAACGTCGCTGTTCCGAAATTGCGAATTCGGCCGCACATGCGCCGCCCGCGATTACAGTCGCCACCAGGAAGTGCATGCAGCAGGATGCATGCATCGACGACCTTATTATCCGCTCCCTTTCGCTGCTTCCGAAAACCTGCTGAAACGAAGTCAAAGTTTCACCATTTGCGCTATGGCTCGTAAAATTTTGTCGACTACACGCGAATTATGATCACTGAACAGTCGATAAATACTTTTAAAGTGTTTAATCACTTTGATCTCTTTCAATACATCCTATTTTGGCTATACATTGGCATTTTTTCTTTTTCAAAATTAGGTTAATATCAAGAATAAATTGTTACAATGTAATCAATTGTGAAATGAACTCGGCAATGTTTTAAAGAAACATTAGGTACCTACCACTAGAAGCTGAAAACAAGTTAATTTATTAACAATTATCAATTAACAATGTTAATCAAGTCCTTAGGCATCGAAGGTACTCTCGTTTTAAAATTATCTCTCATCGTGGTGTTTAATTTATTTTTCGTCGAAAATGCACGGTTCTCGATCATCGAGTGTTATCAAACAGCACACGCGTCGAGATATGATGGAAGTAAAAACAAACAGCGTGTCGCAAGGCTCCAGAAAGAAAATAAAAAAAATGGAAAATAAAAATCGGGTCTATTTGGTCCACGTGTTGTAGAAGCTGACCTGTTTCGCTTGCAAATTGATTGCAATTGATCGCAGATGTCCCTTGATACACTTCTCCTTCTCTTTCTCTTCTTTTCTTACAACCGATATTGATACATATTACAAATTCACGTTTTAAATTTGTCTAATTATTTATAGTATAAATAAGTATCAGGCACATTGAGAGGGTAGAAATACCAATATGTAGTACAATCTACTATGTACATATACATATTAATACGGTTACGTACATGCCTACTATCATCAGTCTACAGATGTGCATCTACATAGTACTTACGTGCACTACGTTCTCTGAAATGCGTGTAAGCAGGTACATACACGTAATACGTACTATTACTACTACTACTACTATGTGTCTGTATAAATTCATTCTGGAACATTGCATGTAAATGCAATTACACCTGTGTATGTATATAGTTCTCTTGTATGCCTGATATACATGTGTAGTATTAGAATGTTCGTTGTTGTGATAACAGAATAAAATACAGAGAATTTTAAGTAATGTTATACACAGTAGTTAATACATTGCCGTAGAGATCATATGGACCAGGTGCCACAAATTAATTTAATTTCCTCTATTATAATTTTGGTCAATTTTAATTTTATTTAACACGAATTGAAAAATTAATTTTTAGTATTTTTACGAAACCTGTATATTTTGATAATAAACGCGTTAGTATAATCAAATGAGTACAAAACGAATAGAGAAAAACTCATCCTCGATATTAAAAATTATTTTATAAGTAAGTCGAGGATTACTAACAATAAGTTGAAATAGTAAATTGAAGCGTTGGATGAAAAAATTAATCCTCAATATCCTTTGTAATCCGTATTATCTTTTAGCTTTTATCGTTAGTAGACACGAATGTTTCTACTGTGACTGTCAACGTATTAATATTAATATTACAATATACATATACCTAATATAGAAAATATAAAAACATTTTAATTAAAATGTAAAGGAACAAATGTAGATATTAATGTTTTTTACATTTGGATAATTGATAACAATGATCGAGCCTCGATTGTAATAGAATATTTCGATTTTGACTCTCTGTGTGTAGCAGGAAAATGTTTTAACGATAGTTCTAGTTCAGTCACGTGTGTAAAAAGAAAAGAGAAATGAACGTTGAAAGGTTGAAGATAAATAGCGTTCACGTTTTTTAAACGAATTCGTTTATTCGATTTCGCGAACGATCGTTGAAATACGATCGACTACGTTCATTTTGTTTGTTTTTTTTTTTTCACTTTAGCTAGGCAGTCGATTTTTGTGATTGAATTGCATGTATCGAATTAATTCGATTCGAAATTGTTTTAATCGTTATTTTCAAGTAATTTTTCGTAATTGCGTAGGTTTTAATTACTTTTAATAGATAATTCCTGTAATGTGATTTTGATCCGTAGAAGAGGTTTTTATTTCAAGTAAAACGAGAAAAGTTTAACAGTTTCGTTTCAAGTACACGCGAACGATTATCGTTATCAACCGGAAGCGTTAAGCGCACTCGTATCCTCGAGGATTCCGATGATGCACGACCCGCGGCGTTTTTAAATAACGCGCGTTTAAATATCCTGAAAGGGTATATTTCACTGTCGCGAATTTTACCCACATTCTCCATTCATTTTTCCCGTTTATCGTTCATATTTTACGTAATTATGATAGGCGCGTCTCATATTATCCTTTTTAGTTAGAAGGAAAACAAAGGAATTATTATGCTTCCACGGTGACATATCATTTGCTTATTGATATAGGTACGTGCTCGTTACCGTCTATTTCCATCGTAAACATGTCTACCGCGAACGCTCACGAAGAAGAACGTTTTCAGAAAATAAAAAATATAAAAGGAAGATACTTGGTTGTCCCCCGGTCAGATACACGCTACGTCCTTCGCCGACAAGGACAAAGTCAGCCCCGCGTTTCATCTTGAGACTCTCTCGGTGACGAGGGGGTGCTGGTTGGTGCAAGGGAGACACCCTGGTGGTGGTCGGTCGCGCGACGAGGGTGGAAAAACTCATATCCCCTAATGAAGTAAAACGGGACGTCGTTGGTTGGCTGTGTGCGTGGATAGAACGAGAGACAAAGAGGATGGTTCGTCGGGCCGAATGAAACGAAGTCAGCGTGTCGAAGGTTGAACGGAGAGGGTTGTTTGTAGCGAAGAAAAAGATGGTACACGTGTGCTCGAAAGAGAGACCAGGGCACATACTCGACAGTGACGAAGCACCCTTCATCCAGCAGGCAGAGGGAGAAGGTGAATGAAACCGATGGAAAGATAAGGAAAGATAAAGAAAGATAAAGAAAGATAAAGAAAGAAGGAAAGACAGGGAATCAGGTTTGAGGGTGAGATGATAGCGCGAGGAAGAAAACGAAGTAAGAGAGGAACACCACCAAATGAGATGGGGTGGGTGGGTGGGTGTGTACCTACAAGTCAAAGATTCTCTTCTTTTTTCTACGCCCCTTCCTTTTCGATATTCAGGTGTCAGGTGAGAACGACTGAAAGTGCTATCCAAGATTTTCTTCTTTTAATTATGGAACACAGAGAATTTGAACTCGTTCGTTACCATATTCCAAATCTCGTTCTATATTTGAGAAATTTTATATTAGCTACTTTTACAAAAATGGGACCAGTTTACTGAAAATTAACGAAGAAACTTATTAATAATAATAATAATAATAATGAAAAATTGATCGAAAAAGAGAGGAGCGCGGATTGAAATTATTTCTCGTAGCTGGAGGAAATTATTCCGGTGCGCCGCATAATGTTCCTCCAGGTTCCAGAACTCCTTTGTCCAAAACGACGTCTGAAATCGTAAAACTGCACTCAATTAAAGGGTTAGACTGCTCGTCAAACGTTACTGCCCACTTGCTGCGGGGACGTTCGTTCCGTCTGCTCGTGATAACGCCCGTCGCAATAAACCCGAGGCTATCGAGCACGTAGGTACATAGACGAATATATACACGTCTATGTGTATAATAAAGGTTGAATATCGTCTAGCTTCGCGTCAGGTGTAATATACCATATATGGAAGAAAGATAGATTTGTGGGAGCATCAATTTTTCCGTTTCATCCTCTGATTACTATAAAACTATAAACGATAATATAAAATATTAAGCATTAATATAATCTCGTTCAGTTCCGCTGATTTTCATAGCAATCCATATCCTTTATCATTTCCTTTTTTCTAATCACCGTTAATCAACCGTTCATCAGAAGTTAAAGTCACCTCTAGGTGAATTAGGTGAAAATTGTTATATTATAAAATGTCAGTACCATAGAAAATTGAAAAAGGAAAAGATAGACAAGGATAATTGTCAGAGGAAATCATTTTGACTGCTTTGATAGTTTGAGCGTTAAATAAAATTCAGAAAATTCATTAGAATCATTGAAACGGTTTGCAACGATCGTGGGAACGAGGTTACACGCGTGTTGTGGATCGATCGGGAAAAAAAAGGAACTGTAACCAAATCCATCGAATGACTAATAAACGACGTTGTTGCTCATCGATCATTCCCCGACACGGTGCAAAACGGATTTGCAAGGATAAAGTGGACACGCTGGCAACTGTCGGTGAAAAAAACGACAGTTCGTTCGGCTAGCCCGAATTTTTCACGAAAAGAGACACGTCGAAGTGACAGGTGCCAACAAATACCATCAAGGTCGACCATGACCCTCTCGAGGCGTTTACTTTCGCCCATCGATCGTCACGATAGTTTCGTGTTTTCAGGACGTCGACCGAGATATACTGTTAGGAAAAACCTAGATAAAGCAGATGTATTCAACCGTTGACAAAGGGTATCTACCTACCGTGATACACTGATGTGAGTGAAATTAGACTTATTGTCAGTATTGGAGAATTAAATCACAAGTTTCTTTAAACGATTGTGGCTGTGGAAAAAATGGCGGTATCATGGTATCATGGTATCATGGTATCATGGAGGTGGTGGAACGCGAAAAAAAGGCGGGAAGATTAACACCGGTGGAAAAGTCGGTTGGTAATCTGGACGGTAATTGAAATAAAGCTTCTGTTATCTGAACGATGCGAAACGTTCGTTCTCGATGCGTTATTAATGCACACTGGGCTCACGCGGTTTGCAGCCGCATTATTTATCGCCGGGAATATTAATTTTCGCTGGACAGTGGTGTATTGCTCGCGATTAATCGATAACTCTCGATGATACCACCAGCAGCAGACGGGGGGAATCTCTGCGTACATAAGTGTAGCTTTTATCTTTTATTAGATGATACCTAATACAACGAAATTGAAATAATAAATGTTTTCAAACTGTTTCAAAATTCTAGATTTTACGTAACATAAAAGAAAAAGAAAAAAAAGAAAAAATTTTTCTTTAATCCGTTCCGTCAGCAACAGCTAGAAAAGAAAGAAATTTTGATGAATTCATAGTTTTGAAATAGAAAAGGAAAAACTTCAAAACAAAAAAAAGAAGAAGTTGTCAAGCACGTGACCAAAATTCATCGGTCCATTCTGTAAAAGGAAGAACTTTTGAAAATTCATTGTCCCCCTCGACGAAACTCGACGAAAGTTGATTGTGTTCGCGACACTGAGAAATAAAGGAAAAAAAAAAAAAAAAAAAAAAAACCCTCTATTCGTTGCACGTGAATGAAGATCTCGTCCGAATTTCAACCCCCTTTCCACCCTCTAGCCACGAAATTCCAGCGGCTCTAAAGCACTTAACACCATCCATTCTGTCTGCATCGACACAACGCGCACAATTATTGTCTTTCGACTTTGTAGCTGAAGAATTTTTAAAATTTAATACTTGTATTTCTTTGAAATTGCAATTAGGAAAGAGGTGTAAGGAAATAGTTTGAGTCAAAGTTGACCAAGCTTGGTTGACGAACTTTTTAAGAAGTCGCACTTTCACTGAAAGCGTCTCTGTTTCCGTGTCGCGCCGCGCCGCCGTTGAACAGGAAAACAAATCGTTAAAAGTGAAACTACCCTTCTCGCCGCGTTGTTCTCGTAAACGCGTGTAAACTCGGCCGAAGGAGGACGGCGCATAATTATACTCGCGGGGTAAATAGCAGTTAGTTTTGAAGCGACGCCGAAAAAAGGGGTGGCACGCGTGTTTTGACGAATTACACGGTTCGTCGAGATCGAAAGTAAAATTCTCTTTCTCTCTCGACCTTCTCGTTCTTTCTTTTTTTTTTATTTTCAGCTGTCGCTTGCAGCGTTTCGTTTAAAAACATTGAAAATATTTATCAATAAAATATTACAAGGTGCATTCTTAGCCCAGGATCTGAAATTCCAAGCTAGATTATCTATATAACCATGAAACATAAGCGTCCCCATAAACATGCCAGAGCGTGTGTCTCGCGTGACGGTGAACGTAATTTTTTCGCGGTAAAATTTGGTCCACGTGGCTGGAACCGGTGAATAGAGGTATGGTGTCCCATTTTCAGGGTCCGGACCATGACCACGGGGTGGCATGAGTTACGCGCCAGTGACACGTTTATTTAGCCACGCGGCCCACGTGGGCGGGTAAGATGAATGGTTGCACTCGGATGCACCCGTCCACGATGCACTTGTGCAACAACTGTGCCCGATTATGCAAAGATTGTTTCAACCATCCGTTTCTCAATTGAACTCGCATTTTACTAAATTTTTCTTTACGTTAAACTTACTATTGTGCTCATTTTCTTATTATTTAAATCCAATAAGATTCTAATAAATAATTGAAAATCTTGATATCTTGATGAAACCGAATGTTAACTAATAGGTAATTACTTAGCAGTGATATCTATCAATAGAAGAAAAGCAATACATAGTAGAAAAGCAGGACGTGCACGAACCCTTTAATCATCCGACAGATTTTTATCGAGACATAGGATCGAGATCGGTATCGTTCCAAACGGACGCGTCGCAAATTTTTCCGTTTATGGATTAGGTACATTCGTTTTGACAGGACCGCGAGGGACACCACTGTCCTGACAGTCCTACGTATCGTTGATTGAACGAGCATCTCTCTCTCTCTCTCTCTCCCCCTTTCTCTGATACGGGTACACGATTCACGAGAAAATGATGGGGTGCATTGTACCGCGATATCGAGCGAAACAGAGACGAGGCTAACCATTTAAATGAGCTGGTGTCCCTTCTGTTTCTACCTGGCGTGGACACGAGCACCGTTAACACTTCGAATCTGCTGGTATCTCGTTTCAATCGATCACTGCTAGCACCGTTGATAAACTTGCCATTGCGTTTACCAGATAATTAAATCTCGATTGTTATGCATTCGATGAACTTGTTATTTTATTATTCAATTGCGCTCTAAAATAAAATAAAATAAAATAAAATAAAATAAAATAAAGCTCTCTCCATGGTCCGCCGTCTGAGGGTTAATTTCCAAACTAAGGATTTTTATTACTTATGAAATAAATTGATAAATTTCAAAAATTAGGACTAACCCCGTTTCAAGCCCAAAATTAGATCCAACTAGAAAATGCGTCGCATCGTTAATTAGGTAATCTCGTTGTCATGTCGTCGACAATGGCCCTTTTTTCGCTCGTGTATCGCTGCACGTTTTACATTTTTGGAAACGTCGAAGCAACGCGTTCAAGCATGCCAATAATTACACACTGGATCTGTTTAAAGGCAGCATTCACGCTATCACGAGTGTCGTCGGTGTATAGTTTACGCGCGCGCCCACATCACATCGACGAGGAAATTGAACAATTCCCGTTACCGCAAGGCATACAGCGCATTATTTATCCCGGATAATAATGAATTGGTTCGTCAATGAGAATACCTGCCTCTCATTTGCGTTCTACCCGATCTACCTGTCCCTTTTCACCCCTCGTTCGTTCGGTCTCTCACCCCATAATCGCCACCCTCCCGTTGTCGACAATTCGATCTCTTTCCCTCCACTGTCACCGACGACGTCTGCGATTGTCACTGTTTACCGCGCACATATTATCCCGATGACGTTGCGGCGTTATGGCTCTATCCGCGGGAGAAAGGAAAAATGACGGCCACTCTCGTTCATCTGTTTGCGTCTGGACGGTGATGTATAATTATTCGAATTAGTCCTCTGTACTTTTGTCTATTTCATTTCAAAGTTACATTCTAATTTCAAAATTCAACTCGGCCTTACAACTATGAACGTCGTTGTAGAATTTTAGTCGATAGTAACAACGTAAATATCCGCATTCAATTACAAAGCAACAAAACTAATTTCAGCCAGCTCGGAAAAGTGATGCGTCCGTGGCGCAACTTTATATTAGGTTATTAAGCAAAGGGCGAACGATAGGAAACAGACAGTAGGAAAGGAGACACAAAAAGCAGGACCAATAAACGTCAGAAATGAAAGGACAAGCAGAAGAGAGTGAGTCAGTAGTAACTGCGTCGCTCGAATTCGATGCATAAGAACGAGACAGGGAAAGAGAGGATTATAATATAAATGAAGGCACCTTACCTTCGTTTTCTACCTGCCCCGTCAGCCAGTTCAACCAAGAGTGCAACTGAAGGGGTGCGGAGGAGTAGAAGGAAAGAAAGAGGGTTGCGATCAGTGAAGAGACGAAGCGATAAGTAGAATATAAAGCAAAATAGAGATAGAGATAGAGATAGAACTGATGTACTACCTACACTGGGCAGAAGTAGATAAAAAAACTTTAGCTAGAGTTTAGCTAAATTATGAGAGTTTCGAAAATTTCCTCCACTATCTAATATTGGACGAGGAAAATGAAGGAGGTTGGTGAGGGTGATTGCTAGCTTGGAGGAGATTCGACTTGACTTCGACTTTGATTTAGCAGAACGCGTTTAGTTAGTTTTCTGACGCCCTAATTTGCACTTGAAGCGTACAGGGGAATATTAAGCTTGTGTACTTTTAATTGGTTAACACTGGATTAGGCATCTTTTTTTTAAGGGATGTAACTTGAAGAAAATTAATCATATAAATACAAAAATATGTTCATAACCACCAGATATGTATCTTCTACTATTTGAAATACAATAACCAAATGAACCAATATGAAGCAACAAAGCAGATTACAACGAAATATGATTAAACGAAGTAGAGAAAAGGACGATAAATAAAAAGCAGGCATTATCAAAATGAGAGTATGATCGAACAACATATAAAAAGAGGAAGAATACAAAAGGAAAATAAAGGAAGAATTTAAAGACGAACAGAGGAAAAAAGGAAGGAAACGATGAAGAAGGGGTAGCAACCCCTTGGTGAATGGTTCCACGAAGGGAAATGAAGAAAAACGAAGGAAGATACGGGAGTAGAAAGAGACAAAGGACTGCTCAGGGCGAAATGGAGAGAGACGAAAGACGGTGTACCGATGAATATGACAGATTATAATTTTACGTTGTGGGTGGTGTGAGTTGGCAACCGGAGGTGGTGCGCCGCGCCGCGCCGGTCTACGTGGGGAGGCGGAGGTACGGTGGTCGTCGTAGTCGATGGAGGTGACTGCTGTCAAAGCAAAAAGGACGGGGACGAAAGGGGATGCGAGGTTAAGTCGCGCTCGTGACTCTTAATATTTTGATAGTGGTGAAAAAAAGAAATAACAATTTAGGGGACTGAGACCCCCAAATCATCACATAGTATCCTTGAAATGATTTAAAATAGTATGTAGAGAGGTCGTGGTCGCAATTTCCGGTTCTTCCACGCGGTTGTGACGACTTGTAGATTGTAGATGCCACGCCGCGCCGCGCCGCGCCGCGCCGCGCAGTGGGAACTGATTTTTCTCGCGATATACATATGCATTCTTTTTTTTCTCTCTCTTTTTCCTGAGTCGGTGAAAGTAAAACAGTCCAAGTAGGGCGCGTCTCCTTCTCGATCCCGTACTTTCATACGTGCACGCAACTCTTCCGTTTGTTTTTAACGCTCGATAGACGGACTTCTGCTGGCATGGCATGGCATGGCATGGCATGGCGTGCCGGAAATCGATATATTGCTATCTTCAGTGTACCTAACGAACGCGTGTATAATTAACCCTTTTGCTGCGAAACACACATTTTGGAGTATGAAAATCTACTTGGACGAGCAGTTTCAGTTAATTCGGTTCCATGTTTTATTAAAGGAACATTATTCAGCATTTTAATTTATCTTTGCCTTTGTACGATCTTATTAGTATGTAATAGGTTTTTCACATAGAAAAAATGTATTTGGCAATTGTCAATAATATTTTGGCAATAAAGTAAAGTAATTGCAGAAGTTTAAAGATCATTGTAAATATAAGTATAATATGATTAATCGCATTGCTATTGTTTCGATAATGAACGAAGTTTGAAACATCAGTGATACTCGAATATTTGAATAAAAGCATCTTACGAATGGATTGAGGACGATCCCACTCGAACAGGATGGACAATCAGTACCAATTAGTTAGAAATCATTCCAGCTTGTTAATTATAATTGAAAATATGATAAACTCGAATTATTGTAAGAAATCAAACTGTATTAACTTAGAAAATATACTTCTGAGTTATCATAGATAGAGCATTATCATAGACCACTAATCAAACTAAGGATCTATCGTTTTTCTTCGTTATTTTCAAGAGGAACGGCGTCGTCGCCACGTTTCGAATGGAACGTCGACGATGGCATCGGGCAAAAGTAAAGACGAGACGCGTTTGAAAAGGCAGCTCGGGAAAATAAAGGTGGTCATGGCGATCGACGTCGCCGTCAGGATCCACGTGGATGATTAATGATCGCAATAGAACGGCAGGTTCAACTTGTACGGAGACTCCCAGTCATTGTCATCCAGTCGATCCGCTGGAATGATAAGTTTCCGGTTTGTCTAAAGAGAACTAAAGAGAACTAAACAGAACTAAAGAGAAAGATGAGAGAAATGTCTGTTGTTTGGTCGATCGTGAAACGAATTGAAATTATTTTCACCCTACAGCTTTATCAACCGGGCGAAATTGTTTCATTCATTAGAACGGTATTCCGGAATTGCTAGTTAATTGACAACTAATTCGGAACTGATTCGCGAAAATTCTTGTTTAATTGCACAAAAAGCTTCGGTTACTTTCGCCTGATGAATTCGTGGTTCGGTAAGAACGACAAAACCACCCCACTCGGTGTGTCTATTAAAGGAAATTTTTATTTAAAATACTTTTACTACGCAGTGAATGCTTTGGAAACTATTAGCACCCGCACCTAAGATTATCTAATAATTATTTATTTTTTTTTTTTTCAGATACGTTGTTATTATTTTATAAATAGATACCTATTTGCATAATAATTTCGCAAAGTTTAATAATATCTAATACTGACCATTTACAAGAAAAAAGGTTTTCCTAACCGCTGCGTTGCAGCTGGTTTAAATGATTTCTCGCTGGAAACGTTTGATATCAGCTTCTGCAACACGCTTCCGGTCTGATTTACATTTTTCCAATGTTTTCCAATGTGTCTTTTTGTCGGTTTTTGAAGGAATAATAGGCTTTCTCGAGCAGATATCTCTGAGTTTGTTATTTTTCCAGGGTTTTTACGGGGTACGGCAACGGCCAAGAATCAACCACGTCGAATTAATTCGATTTCGTGTGCCGAGGAATAATTTGGCTGGAAAGTAGTGAATTTTTTATGGATAGTGGCTAAATCGTTATTTAGTATTTAATTGTTTGTAAAAATTTTAAAAATGAAAACAACATTTAAATCTAATAAACGAAAATGATTGTAATAAACTCGAAGAATTGGCAATGGTATTGTGAAAGTGTTTCTTTTTCCAGCAAGAAGCAGGTCTTTTTTTGAGAAATATTGAAATCGGAGGTATTTCACCCCTCGAAAGTGTAGAGGCGCGGTAGAAATAGAATGAAACGTCGAGGCAGCGAGAATTTACATATTTGTCGATTCGCGATAATACAGAGATTGACACGCGGATCTGCTCGTTTGCGTGATAGGAAACTGGATGAAAAGGCAATATAGTTTATCGATGGAGGAGGATAAGATCATTTTCGTGTCACGATTACAATAATTCATTTTTCACGCAGATTTCGAGGATGACTGAAGATCAGGGAGAAATTTATATTCCCTCATCACTCTCTGTGTGTCAGGAACCCTTGAACAAATTAATTTATTTATATTGCAATATAAAATTACTGTTGCTACCATATCAATTTTATTAATTTTAATACTTGATATATTTTTTTTTTTTTTTCGTTAAACTATAACATAATTGGCATTACCTATTTGCTATTCCATGAAAGCTAAGAAAAAAAAAAAATTTTTTCAAAAATAGTATCAATCTCGTGCGCAGAGACTCGATCTCAATCCAAGTAAAGCCAGTATTCAAATCCTATAATCGCATCCCCCAAATCTACCCCCCATTTGAAGGATAGTCGCAGTGACCGAAAACGTGGATGGAACGTGCCTAACGACAGGTAGCAGATAAACGAGTAAAAGAAACGTGTCCAGGTGAGGAATCACGCGTGACACGCATCCAAACGGGCCAACTTCCCTAGGCATTAGCGAAATCTCTCTAGTCGCGAAATATAGTCGGCTGGCCTAGTATACGGTGTACCTACGTCGAAACGGTTCTCTGACGGGCTACGAGCACCTACACGTTCGCGCAGCGGTGCCGTTAACGTTCTACGATCGAGTCGTAAAGCACCGCACACAGCCGCAGGCTGATGCATACGTGCCCGCGCCCTCGCTAGTGTACGTGTACGTGTACACCGAGAGAACTAAATTTCCACGTTGCACGATGGAGCATTGCCCCTCGCGTCACATACACTCGCGTTAAAAGCTGTGTGCCAGACAAGGAGAGTAATGTTACAGAGGGAGAGCCAAGGAGAGACAGCACGACGCGACGGAAGGGGTGCTCGTACATAGAGATCCGTACGGGTGAACACGTATTTCTATCTCTGTGTGTGTGTGTGTGTATGTGTATATATATGTATATAGTAGCCGCGTTAACACGTACGTCCATCTTCCCCTCTTCTCCCTCGAAGAGAGGAGAGTTCAGCTAGCACCCCCTCCAGCATGAAATCTACTTGTGCCACCCCTTTGGCCCACCCTTCTCTCATATTCTCTGTCTCGTTCATGCTGAAACTCCGTCTCTCTTCACTGGTAACTATATAGATCCCGTGTCCTCTTCTAACACGATGAACATTAGCAGAGGTTGTCTTTGTCCCACCTCACGTTATCCAACCCCTCCTGACCAGCAGTTTCAATTTGTTATTTTTACATCATTTTACCCCCTTTCTCGCTGTAGACCACCATCCACCCCCGCTGCCCTAGGATCTTCTCTTTCGCTTTTCTCTCTATTTTTCTCTGTCATGCGTTCTGTCTCTCGTTTTTCCACTCCCCTCCGTTCTCTCCGCACCCCATTTTTCGACGTCCCTGACAAGAGAGTAGTCGGAGGGACGCGCTTTAATTGTGTAGTTATTATGTTTTCTGGAAGTTTTAATTATGTCGGCCAGCGTACTTAGATCGTCCGTCCATACTTGCCGATGCTCGACGCTCGACGCCGCGTCGCGCCGCGTAGTGTTCGGCACAGGTGCAACTAGGACCTCCTTCGAAAATATGATTTCTCCGGTCATTTAGTTTCTTGAATATTTTACGACCAGTTTACGGCTACTTTATTTGATGTGCCGTAAAGTTTCGTATCTGCCTTGCTCCTTTCAGCATGTTGCTGTATATAAATTGACCGATATCAAAGATCGCTATAAGTTTATTTCCTACCCCTAATATCAAAATATAAAACGCGAAAAATTCGTCTGTACGTTAATATGAAGAAAAAAAAAAAAAAAAAAAAAAAAAAAAAAAAATTCCCCTTCGAAATCCTAAAGGTCTTAGTCCTCCACTTTGATTTCCTCCAGAATAAACAGGAACAGGCGAGGTTACCTTTAAAAATTCACAGCGTCCGTTTCCGTTTTTAAATTCTATTTCGAAACAGCCTGATCCTCGGGGCGATTTTTCTCTGAAAATAGTCACCGATACCGAGCCAGCGAACTTATTCATGGAATCTTCCCATAGTGTGACGCGGTATCGCCGGGCCACGCAAACTCTGGGGGGTCTACAATTTTTCAAAACGATAAAACGAGGAAAAAGAGTGTAAACGAGGAGGAGGAGGAGGAGGAGGAGGAGGAGGAAGAAGAAGGATAAAAAAAAAAAAATAGAGTCCGTAGAAATCCAATAGGCGCCACCTCTGCCTGCCCCCTTATCCCTTGGAGCACCTTAGGCAGCAGCCCTTACCACCATAGTGGCTGGAACGAGCGAGGGTGGTGCGCGCGCACGTATCGATCCATGACCAGCAATCGATCGATCTATATATATACATGTATATATAAACTGGAGCCGTGTACGTGCACGTACACGTACACACGGGCCACGGGTCAGAAACGTGGCCATGCGTGCGCGTGTACACGGTGGTTCGAGCGTGTCACGTATATATCGTTCGATCGATAGCGGTGCTGCTCAGCCAGTCGCTATGGTAGGTGCTAAAGGACGAAGCCAGCGCGACCTACCCAAGGTCCTTCAAACACGTCCCCACCAGAATCATCAATCCTTTCGATCTTATTCGCGATCGTTCCCCTTTTACGCTAAATTCAGTAGCATTCTGAAAAAATGAACCGCACCAAGAAATGGTGAATTGAGAACATTTTTATTCTGCTATATCAAACGTATGTTATAGTGCTTTGATTGAAATTTAGGTATTCAAAATTTTGAATAAAACAATTTGGTATATTCGACTAATACATAGTAAAATTGAATACTTAAAATTTTAAATATATCACTGTGGAGTATTGAAAATCCAAAATTTACAAAATGAAAACTATAATAAGACCGAAATTAAATTTAAATTATCGTTGTCCCAATGATTCGCTGTCCAAGGGTTAATTTAAAGCTATAACTAAATTTCTAACTGAATCGGTGAATCGAAGGACAGTACAAATCTAAAATTAGCTAATTGCAAATAGTATTAAAACTAACTGTAAAACACGTAGAATAAATTAGAGGGCAATAATTACATCGTTCGGTAGTTACAATAAAGATATATAAATAGGTGGAAATATAGGGGTGTAATGATAAAAATTCTTTTACTTTTTTAATTAGAAATACTTGTATTAATTATTTGAAATTATAGATAGGAGACATAATGAAATATTATATAAATAGATAAAATTTATTAAAAATATAATATAAAATGCTTCAAGAAGGGCCCATAGAAAATAGAAAAGGGTCCACAGAGTAGTAAGCCTCCCTTCCAAAAAGCTACTCAATTTGAAGCATTGATAAACCTTCCTATCACCCTTTTCTCTCATTTCTCCTTCTCCTTATTTCAACTTTTCGCAGCAAATTTTTCATCAAGGGTCCACCGCCACCCTTATGCTGGTTCGTTCATATTGTATTCTCTTTGGAAGAAGTTTCCATTTTTATTTTTCCACGAATTCCATTGTTCCCCTAATCCTGTCCACCGTGTTCTTCTCTCTTTCTTTCGACCTTTCGTTTATCTCGATGCTCCGCCACTTTGCTGAATTTTACATGTTCTCTGCCGACTGTTTTTTATTCTTCACCGGCCTTCTATCGTGCCAGCCTACTATCCTTCGAACAAACTTTTTGCGCGCGCCGTTCATCCTTCCGGTTCTACCGTTCGTGCTTGCTTTAATCTTCCCTTCGGCTTCTCTCGCCCGTTCAGAGTCGACTGACAGTTCGGCCGCTGTTTTTCCGCCCGTCGCGTCGCGTCGCGTCGCGTCGCGTCGCTTTTCTCTTTGATTCTCCTGCCTTTTTTTTTTTTTATTTTTTTTTTCAAACGAAGACTTCCAACAGATAGTTGTATTCCCCTTTTGAATTCTTCCTTTCGCGCGATCTTTTTATTTTCTCCTTTCTCTCGTAAATGGTACCGTTTAGAAGTATGGGATCTAAAAAACGCATATTTTCAACACGTTTAATGTCACGCTGGAAACGAACGTACATGGTACGACACGCTATAATTTCAATTACTTAGAATACTGTCCATTTTAAACTTTCAATTTGCACGTGTATTGTATATATTATAGAACAATAGATATTGGTGCATATTAATTCTCCTGCACTATTAGAAATCGATCGAAGCTACTTGTTGAATTTCGAACAACTCTTATACGTATACATGCAAAAACAACAAAGAATAATTATATTCTCACGGTAATTTTTGTTTTAATATTACAAGTTCGATAGGTACCAGGTACATATACAGAGAATAGTTTTATTTTCTGTACGAATTAGCAAATGGTCCTTCTACATATGGGTATTGTTTCCGTAATTGGGTCAGAATGAGCCTGCATTAATCGTACAAGGGTTAACAGTCTTTGTCGTTTCACTTTGGTCGATTCTCTGATTCATCCCCAAGATCAGGAAGGATTCGAAGCGTGGGTGTATTTGCTGCGCGTAGAAGCGCCCTCTGAAAGGATGTTGGTGAAAGAAGAACGGAGTACTTACCTATAAGGTGATTCCCCGTCTTCTTCTTCTTCTTCTTGTGCCTTTCTTCTGACGGCTTCCTACGCCTTCTCACCAGGGTATGCCCCACCTTTGCCTCCCAATTTAGACACGCTTCCCCTGATGTCAAAGCGAGAGGGCCCCACGTGTATCCGGGCTGATATTGTATGCGTGTAGAGCGCGCGAGCACCGGGTACGAGCATATATTTAAATAGATTTATGGGGAATATACGCGGTGTACACGTATCCCCGTAAGTCTGTTGATTTACATCGCACCGAAAATACACCTTGTCCATTACGGAACCTACGCGTTCCGAGATAAATACTTATCCGGCGAAATTAAAATCCCTAGGCCGCTGGTGTAGCGCGGTATAGAGGAAGGAATAGCAGCGACGCGACGGAGGACTACGATCCAAGGAGGGAAGAGAGGGAGATGCGTTAATGCTTGGACACGATTTCGCGTCCTGCAATCCCTTTTCTCTCTCGCTCTGTCCCTTTTTACATCTCGTCTGTTCGGCGGCGGTCCCTCCTATCTTAGACTCGGAGTCGGGTATCGTTCACCTTGTCCTCTCTCTCCCTTCCTGTCCGCCTGTTTTTCTGTCTCTTGAAACCAGCTATTGCTGCGCTCTCGCGTATCTGCCGTGCACCGAGGTCGGAGAGAAATAACAGAGTAACCGAGAAGGACGAGAAATATTACGACCGGCTGAGAACGACGAGGAAGCAGATAGAGAGCGAGAAAAGCGAGTAATGGACGGATCCGATAGGATGTGTTGGTGCAAACTCGGTCCCAGGGGTGGGGATTAGACGAGGAGGGAGCGATGCTCCGTTTCGAAGCAGGACGGGGATGAATCGAGGGAGTGAGAAAGGCATGCAAAGCGCAAACGCGAGCGGGAAGGAGACGAGGCGAGGCGAGAGAGAAATAGAAGAGAAGCAGCCACGAGGTAGCTGACGGACAAAGATAGAAGCATCGTAGAAACTGGCTACGCAAAAGAGAACAAAGCAAAGTGATAGAGGCGAAATGAGGAGGGACAAAGATGCAGTATAAACGAGTAGGCGGTGGTGTGAGAAAGATGAAAAAAACTGGTATGGTATAGATAGACGGAGATGGGAAATGAAAGAACTGGTTGAACGAGGATCGAGATCGTTCTCTTCTTCTTTATTATTCCATCTCTTTCTTGCTGCACATTCAACGTGCATGACACGGCTTGGCCGTGTATGCGTGCGTATATTTCTCTCTTTCTAGTCTCTTTCAGCGTCGTTGGACAGGCTTCGTCACAGAGTCCCTCTCTCTGAAATATCTCTCCGAGAATATTATAGAGACGGAGATAGCTGTGCGTTGCTTGGACTCCTCGAGAAACGATGCTCTACCATCGCATCTAGGGATTATTGTATTATACATCGTCTAGGACTTTTTTCTCCTCTCACTACTCGGTATGTACATATGTACATACATATGTACAATATGTACATATGTATGTATCGATGTCTAGACACTTTCTAGGGGATTTTTTTCTTTCCAACGTGCCGCACCCCTTTCACAATGTTTCTCTGATTACCGAGACACTGAAAAATAACTAGAATACGTGTCGAGTTCGCGCACGATGAGAAGATAGGTTAATGTAGCGTGATATCGAGTACACAATACTATTTATATGCTTTTTTAAGTACAAGTTTACGGTGGAATGGAAGTTACGCTGGAAAATGAAGAGAAATATCCCTGTCGCGAGACGGACATCCTCTGAAAAAATTCACGCGATGCGTTTCTTCGTGGAGTCAGATTTTTAGAGAGAAGAGGTCCGTGTCAGAGCAATTGAAAACACGGAACGCTTATGAGAATCGAGGGGAATATCGTATATGAGGGCTAACGAGAAAGCGGCGGGGATATTTCTGCTTCGTGGTTCCTGTGGGGGTTGGTTTTCGTAGGATACGCTAGGAGCACCGAGTGCACCACCACGAGAAATAGACCGGCAGGGGAGCATGTCAGTGAGAAAGAGAGGAAAAGAGAGGCAAATGTATCCACCTAACCTACCTACCGCAGGGCAAGAACAGATGAGCGGAGATCCCTCTCTGCCAGCCATCAGGGAAAGGGAACGAGGCGAGGCTCTCTCCTCGAGTCTTCCTCTTCTCCCTTCAAAGCGTCCTTTGTTCGCTTGTTCATGGTCCCCTGGGACCCCGCGTCCATCGCGTTTCCTTCCACCCAGTGCCGTACGTCAAGCTTCGTTACGAGAGAACTAAACTCCTTTTTCCACGAAAAATAATTTCCCATAAGACTACTTTTAGGACTAATGTCTCTAAAGGACTGAATACTTTCTCCTTTTTGTTTCATTTTTATTTTTTTATTTTTTTATTTTTTTTTTTTTTTTTTTTGCTTTATTAACGTACATATATGACCTTGGAGTTGACGTTGAATTTTCTTTTTTTGTTTTTGTGCATTTTTAAATAACCGTTATCATAGAAGCTCAACCGAGAAACTCAATTAAGTTTCCTCGAGTGCTCGTCTCGTTCGTTAACGAAGCAGCGCCCGAGAAGATTTCGTTCGCGCTCGATAACTTTCACGCCATTTACGTTTCAGTCGAGATAAAAATACATTCTCCGGTATCGACGGTCTCCTAATCAACTTCCGGATCCATCCGAGGCTGGGCTTTTTTCTTCGATCGCGAACCCCTCGATGCCTTACGGCCCTGCGCTTCGTCGTTCTCCCGTTTTCCCTGAACCCGCTAGATATTCTCCCCTCCAACCGGTGCTTTCCACGCAGCATCCCTCTGACTGTTCCCCTCTCGACCAGAAGGGAAACGCGATTGGTCGACCGACCGACCAATCGGCCGCTTCCATCACCGACCTGGCGCATTCCCCACACACGTGGTTGACGTATGTCCATATTCCTAGGGTGGGTGCGCGAAAAACGTCAAAAAGTTTTGTTTCGGGCCAGATCGCGCGTTACGCGAGAGAAACGACAGAATGATAAAAAAAAGAAGGATAGAGTAACGAAGGTGGATAAAACAGAGATGGAGGATGACGGGAAAAAAAAGCGTAGGGGGAGCTGGTTCGAAGGCGAAACAGAGACGAGTGGTCAGACAATTGCATTAGCGAAAGGAAGAAGAGAAACGAGGAGAGAAAGAAAGATATGTATCCCCCCTCTGTTCTTCGTCGAACAGAGGCAGCTGCAGCAGACGTTGAGCGAGTGGAAGCGAGAGAAGGAAAAAAAAAGGAGAGAAAAATGGAGAGAGAATAAAAAGGGGAAGAAAGGTGGTACATAAAGAGAGACGAATGTTGGAGGGGGGGGGGAGTGTGTTTCTCTTTCCTCTGCGTGTGACAACGTTAACGTGAACTGGTAACCACGTGGCTCGTCTTTCTCTCTCCCTTTCTCTTTATCCACTTTCCATCCCCATCTTCTTCCTAGGGACTTTTCTCTGTCCTTCCGTTGCGTTCGTTCCCTCTGCCTTCGTCGGCATGCTGAAGAGCGTCTCTCGCTCGCACAGCTTTCAGGCCTCTGCGGCTGGCGAAGCCTCCGACACCACCTCGCCAGATGCAACACCGCAGTCCCGCACTGCAGTTGCAGCGTGCCGGTGCACGAGCATCCTCGTGGTGCACGCTCGCGAAGCGATGCTAACGAATTAAACGGAAATTATACGATGCGAGCCCGGCCAACGAATTAATAGCACCCCATGTTCCTCTATTTTCCTCTATTTTCCTGGTAGCCGTCCATATCTATTTCTTTTTTTTTTTTTCCACACCACAATGCCACTGTCGGTATCACGTGGACGTACAGTCAGGTGCACGGTAGGTGCACGCTTCTTTTAGTTAAGGGGAAGTGCGAAAGAACTTGATACGATACACTGTACACTAAATGTACCAAAATAAGCGATTATAGAACTCGAAAGGAAAATTGTACTCGAAATAATTTTTATCTCAACTATTCTCATTGATCAGCATTCAATGTCACAGGACAGAGGGAAAACGAGAGATAAGTCATCCGTACACACTGACGGAAGAGATTAAAGCGATATTTGCGGCAGAGAGGGTCGAAAATCAACGGTACAATGCTCGCTGCTTGACTAGGGACATTAATTTGTCTGGCGTAGCGTCAACCCCATTATTTAATTATCAGACCGCGTAGTATCGATAACTGAACGGATTACTGATTCGTCGACAGTGCATACCTGTCATGTTCATTGATATTCGATCAACAAATTTTCCAAAACATTTTAAAGAATTACCAGTATCTAGGTTTTATGATATTTAATAATAAAAGATTATATGATTTATATATTTTCTCCAGGACAACCTGATTTAGGGTATGTAATTCTAATAAAAAGACCAAGGAGGAAACTCGTCGAATTAAACGTAATAATTTATATTAGCGTGTACGGTACATTTACGGTTTGTCAATGAAGGAGTTAAAGAAATTGACCGATACAAAGAATTTTCTTTCTTTTTTTCGGCCCTAAACGAAAGGCTGGAATCGCGAGGGAGGAGAATGTTCGAACTACGTATATACATAGTAGAAACTCGAGTCGAGTCTGACCACCGGCAGAATCGTTCTACTGACCGCGCCGCGGCCACTGTTAATCAAACGAGTTCCAAGCCGAGGAAGCTTTGCGCGGGAAACTCGTGGAAATTCTGCGATTCATTGCGTGGCGACCTGTGCGCGTACACAGATACCCACGTGAAGTGGACACGGCTTTGTACCGTGCGAGAACCAACTTCCTCTACCGCTACTGCTACTGCTGCTGCTGCTTTTAATGCCACCACTTTATCGCGTTATTATTTTCAACGTTTACGAAACGCTGCAGTTTATGAGAAACTACAGTTCATTAGTCAATTAATTTTCAAATTGAAGCTTCGTTCTTTTACTATTTACTCTAATTATTTAATTAGAGAGTATATAATGTTAAATTTCACCAGAATACCGAATAAAGTTGTTAGTAGCCGTCCTTGGCTCGGCTTCTTCGTGATCGAACGATCAGCAGAGAGACTCGCGTAGGTCCTTGAAGCTGGTGAAGGCTGCAGGATTACATGACGCCAATGTTAAAAGGTTCTGGAACTGCCTGACGCCGAAAACAATTCGTTGTCAATCACGAAAAGTACTTGTTTCTAGGGAAGGGAGGTAGGATGATGGAATCCTTCAGTTAGGATGAGATACGAGAATGTAAAGGTAAATATAAGCAAAAATAATCTGGTCAATAGTTGTTAAGAAGAATTATTATATCTTAAATTGCTATTATTATTTACCTGGCTGTTATAAAATGATTTTAACGAAATTCCTCAAAATTCTTTACCATTGCCGTTTCGAATGCATAAGTTGAATGCATAACTTTGAATGATAATTCAGTCAGGTAGCTTCCGCTCGTGGTGAATGCATTGGGCCTTCACTAAACGACCTTGCCCATGCCTAAATAGGTCACTGTATAGAAAGAGGGCTAAGAGGAGAGAAAGGGAGAACCTCTTACCAAGGTTAAAATATTCCCTGGGAATCCACCGGGGGTTCTTCCGCATTTCTTCAAACGGATAGACGCGACGATCTAACGCGACGATTGAGACATTCGAGAAAATCGAGAAAATCGAATGGGCAGAGGTGAAGATCGTCCTGAAAGAAATAAAAAACCAGCATGTGTCTTTCTATTTGAATAGATCTTTGACATATACATATTAGTCGATGCAAATATGTTGAAAATTTCAATCTCCAGGCAATTTTATATCATTGTTAGCCCGATTCCAATCAACGAATCTGAAAATTGCGATCGCGGCTACCTTCGACCCTCAACGTCACTCGGCCAGGGTAAGTTCCTGAAGAGTCAAGGTCGAACAAAGTTAGCCTCGGTGTTTCTGGGATCTTAGCTATGTCAGGACGATTCTGATCCTGTCTACGATCGAATTCCACAGGTGCCACGCTTGAATTTCCCGCGATTTCCCCATCCCGTTACCTTCATCGTCAAGCAAATGTAACAGGGGGTTCAATTTTCTATAGTGACTTGATTCTTCTGAAATGATTGTATTAGAGTTTCTATAAATAATTTATTTTGAAACCGACATGATATGTGATCGTGAAGAATTACTTTAGGCTATTCGTTATAAATTTGTCTCGGTTTAGCCTCGACTTGATCCCTTAATTCATTAAAGTACCAGGTTCGCGGCGTTTCTAACGCGAACGTCCGTCCGCTCGTTTATCAAAGAACCGACGGAAATTCGCAATATCTGCCTACCGATGCACAGCCACACCTCCGTTCTCTGTCTTTTTCGTTCCTTTCTTACTTTCAAAAAATCGCGCCAGTCTCTCCGGCTAGATTGCGATTGGCCGGTAGCGGACTCGCAAATGAGGATAAAGAAGAGGACCGCGTGTCGTAGCACGAGGAAGAGAGGAAAACACCGACTGGCACACTTAACCGACCGCTGTGAGTCACACGGAGAGTGTGTTGAATCGACGCGCGACGGGCCGGCCAAGAAGGGAACGGGAAAGACGGTCGACGTCGACACACTTCCACGAGAGAGCAACCGGCACTGTCCGCCACAAGGCACTCCCATCGTAAAACATGCTGTATCTTTGCCTCTTTTTTTTTTTTTTTTTCTTCTTTTTTCTTTTTTCAATTTCGCGCGCTGCTCCAGTGAGTCGAGTCGAGGTTTCTTTCGACCACCATTTCTTCACTTTTCTCCAGGATAGACTCCAGGGAGAATCTGTTTTTTAACCAAAATAAATAACCGCCATTTTGTAACATTTTTGTAACTTTTAAAAAATTAAAATAGGTGGTATAAAAGTGAAAGAAAATATAGAAAATTGATATGATAATCGTGACAGTAGTTGAGAAACCCAACAACGCTTTTTGTTCGCAGAGTTTCCCGTCATTTTTTATTATTTCTCCAGTTGGCTCGATTGAGCAAGTTTGCGTGAAACTTTTCTTCTTCAGCCCTGTTCGCGTTCCTGGCATAGGTATTCCCCTATTTTTCTAGCGTGCTGCTTCCTCCTTCTCTACTTAAGAGATTTCCTTTGTCTATTTGCCGATTCAATGCCACCGCCAGCAGGTGGGCCGCTTGATAGATGGCGCGTTGTTGGAATCCCCGTGTCGCGCGCGCACACACGCGTACACGCAAAAACGAACTCTGGGTCAAGATCGGCCGAGTACGTAAATCAACTTTCCACTTCCAGCGTACTTCCTCGTCGCGACCACCTCCGGCCTCCTTTCGTCCTTTTTCATCGTGTTTGCGAGAGTGCCTTTGTTTTCGGAAACTGCTCCCACTCACAGTTTAAGCGGCAACTCTTTTTCTGTTCAAACGTAAAGAAAACTGTATGTTTTTAACTTTTACGATTTGTTACATTGATTTTTCTACCTTTCTTTCATTTAAAAATTACACATTTTTAACTTTAGATTAATAAATTAATTCAGGATTTTCTGTTTAAAACAGGCCACCTAAATATGTATCTTTCAGTTTCTTTTATATTCATTCTACTTTCTTTTTCTTTCTTCTGTACCTAATAATGATAATAAGTTCTCTGCTTGCAAATTGAGTGAAGCTTGTAAGATAGCGGCTCCACGCGAGTGTACATATAATTTTTCACGCGTATATAATCGATGCACATGCGTCGAAAGCCAGCTGCAAAAGACGATGCACGCTTGCGCCAGTATCATCCAAATAGCGCGAGCCACTTTGGCTCGATCTAACTTAACGTAGCGGGACGACGAAAACGTCGGATATGTTCTGGTTCTACGGGATGCCCTACTTCGAGCCGAGCCAGGAATTGACGACAGAAAACTATAAAATAATGCTATAATTCGATTACACTTAAATGTGATTAATAACTAATGTACATACTATACGTATAAGAAGAGTGAAAGTTTGTATCGTGACATAAATTCCAAATTTTTATGGGAAATTTTCAATTTTCAATTTTCAATTTTCAATTTTGCTATTATAAAGCAATTTTAAGTTCTCAATTTAGTTTTTTCAAGTATAATATTCACCTTATTCAATATTTTTTTTTTTCTTCTACCAGAAAATATGTACCTAGGTAAATACATACCAGTTCTTTCATCCTCGGTGATATAAATTTAATTTAAAGTTAAATTGGCGAGCACGGTCACTAAATTTTACACCGAGAAACTATTTCGTTATAAGGGTGAGTTAAAGAGCGAGTTAAACTTCTGAAAATGTGCTCAAGGAGCGACGAACGCCTGAACTTTGAAAACTCGAATTCGAAAGCGTATTGTGCGCTTCAAGTACGACCTTTTATGCCGCTTCCGTAAAACCGACGTGAAAAGTAGAATTAAATGAAATTTATCGTGACATTATTCTAAATTCTTATGTCTATGGACGGAAGTGGAAGGTGACAGGGGTTAAGGCTGGATCTTGAACGACTCAACATCAGCCGTCTCATCGGGAAGACGCGTCTTGTTAAGCTGGTGGACAGTAATCGATGCTGTAGTCTGGAAACGTCATGGGATGGATCCAGTTTCCGATACTGTTGGAGGCGGCAGACGCGTTACACGCGTTACTCGCGTGTCGATCGCGAGGAACAAAGAGCGTGGGCGTACGAAAAGCAAAACAACGGACAGTTGAACAGCAGAGGGTAGGGATATAACGGAGGAGGGTTGATATACCCCCGTGGTAAGGGAGGGATGAGAAGGAGGAAAAGCAGATTCAACAAGTAGAGGCGACAGCTGGTGACGAGGGCGGCCCAGAGTAGCCAGACTTTTATCTCCTCATTTCGTTCGCCAGCGGCCGTTCGCGCTACCGTTCACCACCCTCTAATTTAATATTATATAATCTAGTGACCTGTATCTACGTGGGCGTACGGTGGTAGCTTCTTTTAATTTCGGAGCAGATGACCACCAAATCTTTTATTATTATTATTGCACTTATTACTTGAATTCTTTATTCGAAATTTATATGATAAAAAAGAAATCGATACAACTTTTAATAATCGCATCTAATAATTAAGAGAGAAGATGATACAGGCAAACATGTCGCATTAACTTTTTTCAGTATGTATCTGCAAGCAAGAAACACATTATCCACGACATAATCCGATACAGAGGGTATGAATATGCACAGTATAGGTATACACATGTGCACGTGTTCCTCTTCCCACATACGAATATTCTCGCACACATGTCCACGTAATCCAGCCAGGCATACGTCCATAGATAGAAGCGTACATAATATATGTATAACATAGCAAGGATACCACGTGTGCTAGGATACACAGGCACACTCGCAGCCCTGTATCTACGATTTAATCCACCTAGACACGCGTCAGAGGATATATGCGGTGTGATATAATGTAGCAGGGATGAGTATAATCGTGCACAGGTGTGTGCATATATTCGACCAGAGAAATTTACAATTAACCAAATTCTTATTGTTAGTAATAGTAGAAATTCTTTACTAATTGTAAGATTTTATTTCAACTCGACGTGTATAGACGTGCACATGGGTGGGTGAACGCGTGGGAATATAATCCGATTCTATCTAGAATATATCGCGACATAATGTAGCAAGAAGATGAGAGTGTACATATCTGATCGGTGCAACTCGTTGCACCTTGTGTGCACATAGAGACAGACACGGTGCATAGAAGAGAAGTGACGCCGATGGAAAAGTTGGAATGCGACCGAGCGGGCAGCCTTGAGCTGGCCAGTAGTGCGAGTCAACCTCCCGTATGCCTAAGGCCTAAAGCAAGGTTCACACCTACTGATTTAAACTAACGATAATAAACCGATAATAAACCGATAATATAGATTGAATTGGGATTCACATGCTACTCGCGTAAGTCGAATAGAACCATCAAGTTAAATTCCTTTCCATTCGAGTTGGGGCCACGCGAAACGCTGATGTCGCCGTCGCGGCGCGATCGAAGTCTCTCCGAAGGTGAAAGAGAAGGTGAAGAGGGACGTAGAGGAGAAAGGAGGGCGACGAATTTGATCGATTCCAGTTAGTTGTCAAGTGAAAACGCAACGCGAATAACGCGGCTGTGTTTTCGCGACATGCCCTCTGTCGGCAGGTACGCCAATCGAAGGCTCTTAAGTTCGATCGATACTCTGTCGGTCGATCGTTTTCGAGTCCTCCTCCTCAGCCGTCAATCAGACCGCGGATAAAAAAACAGCGCGCACCGCGTTCCCGGCTCGCGTCGCGCGTCAACTGGATACAAGCCTGTCACTTTATACATACCTGTCACTTAACAAAACTTATATGCACTTTACGCAAAAGATTACAATACAAATTCGAGAATATTTTCTTTAGTCTCTGGAGACTAGAATTACATATATTCCCGACGATGCATGAATTTAATATTATTAAATTTATATCGCTGCCCTTTTGCGGTTTGCCGCGGGCAAGGCTTGCAAAAGGTCCCAGCAGAGCTTAGAAAAATCGTACAAGCTTTTGGTATCGCGGGAACTACATAAATAGGTATATTTTTAAATTTGTATCCTTGATAGAAGCCGGTTCAGAAATTTATATTAACATTTCTTTCAGATAGTAGCTTCTTTAATAAACAAGATTATATAAATTTATTTATTTTTTCAACATTTCTTAACTGATGAATTAAGAAAATCTCTAAAGAAAATAAGATACATATACATATGTATATTTCATGTTATAAATTGAACAGAATCTAATTATAAATACTCTTTTTCTGCTCTTTTTTAATTTATATTTACTTGCTTCCAAATACATATAAATTCTGTTAGTATATCTTCATGCACGATTTAAAGTTCACACAGTGTGATCCGATATAAGAATCATTTGGTGTATCTCCAAGTTCGCCCGTTATCGTTGTTAAAAAAGCAACGCGTCGTTATATTACTGTAACTGGAGATTCATTGAAATTAACATGCGCATACTTTGAGAAAAAAGTATCGCTATGATGGTCAACGTCATATATTTATTTTCGTCACAAGTCATAAATAAACGCAAGTTCACTTCCACACTTTTCACCGTATTAATTTTTCGATCGAACGAGTTCTAAAAAAAAATATTCCAAATTTTTTATCTATTCTACGATAACTTTAACACAGTAGGATACGAACCGTGATATTATTGAATTTTAATTCCTCTAATTTCAAGTTTCACTATGCCTTACTACGTATGTCTATTTTCCAAGTGACAGTGAACGTGTTGACGACGAGTAAACAAGTCAAGTCGACAGTAGTAACGGTACGATGTGTGGTCAGACGAGTACGCGTGACTGTAATTGCAACGCGTTGCGTTAATTCGGTGCAAATATAAATCGATCACGATGACTAGAGTCGTTGTCGAAGAAAAAGGATAAATCTCATTGACTTTAAGATTGCATGTTATAATGTAATGTTATAATGAAATATTAATTACCTAATTACGATGATTCGATGATTTAAGAATCGATCAATAATTTTTCAAACTATCTTTAAGCATACGTGGTACTCACGGCTGTGTCTCTTTTTTATTATATTACAATAAGAAATTCCGACCACGTGGTTTCCGTCTGGTTCGAATTTTGTCACTGCAACAACCTCCCACGCACCGTTGGAATTGATGAAAGTCATCGACCGAATAACAGTCCTTCGATGCTCTCCCTCTCTGTCCCATCCCATCTTCGTTGGCCGATTGAATAAGGAACGAGGGATATTTGGAGATATTTATAATGCATGGACGCGTGCGACACCGAGGAGAAAGAGAGAAATTGCGCGGGTGCAAAGGGAAGAGGAAAGGCAGAGTAAGAGACATTGAGGCAGGTCGTGGAGAAACGTGCCGCCACGAATATGGAAAGGTATGGAAACTGAGAGAACAAGAAGCACCGAGAGAAGAGGAATGGAGCGAGTAGAGCTGGTACAGGGGGGATTAGCTGATTTGTATCGAGCACTTATAAGGTATCTATCCCTTCGGGACATCGTTTTTAACCCTTAGACAATCAGTGGTGCATCTTTTCTCTACAGGGTGTCTTAAATGGAACTATACTTCCCTATACGTAGTCATTTTATTTTCTATATTTGCGGGAGACACGTTTGCCAAACATTATGAAATTTAATCATTTTTCAACAACAATTTCTGAACTTGTACTTCAAGTCAGAGAGGAGGGTCTTTACTGTCACGCTTTAGGATCGACACTTGGCAGAGGTTCTGTACGAGGTAAAGAGTGAAAAATAAGTCAACGATGATGATGTAAATGAGGATGTGCCGCTCGAACGCCCATTCATACGTCCGCGGAGTTATTTATTAGGGAAAGAGAGAGGTTCGCGAGGGACGCGGCAGACGAGGATTATGTAATTTGTATCTGGTAGATTAGTTTTACGACACTTTGGTTCCTGTTACCGGTCCGTCCCCACCAGGCTGATTCTCGGCGCACCGCGTGGGCACGCAACATGAATCATTGTTCGTCGGGAATACATATATTAATGATCCAGACTGATAGCAACGCGCGCGTACAGGCGCCGCGCCGAGTGTCGTCGAATTTGTCGTAGGTCACGGCACAGGATCCTGGCGCCGCCGCGCCTTTTTAACACCACCCATTCCTGATATATCTTTCTTTTTTTCTTCAATTTATTTAAACTTTGAAATTTTCTTAAATAATCGTAACTTTAAGATAACGTAAGATTGAAATAGTGGCATGTGAACGTACGAACGTGATGGTATTTTGTAAGAAATACCTGAAATGCGGCTGCTGGCGGCCATCAAAAGACCACTTTGCGAGCTTCCATAATCTATCTTGCCAAATTATTTATCGATTAAATAAATAACCGTGAAAGTGGTTAAGGTATGGCGAAGACCAGTCGCGTCGCGTCGCGTCGCGGGGTTCAAAAGCGGCAAAGCTGGTAAAAGAGTGGCATGAGACGACGATAAAAGCAGCAGGTCGCGACGCTCGTAAATAGAGCCGCGGGTCCATTCATGAGTTTGGCCAGCAGCTCGCTCGTGCGTACACGTTGGAAAAGTCTTTTTCTCCGTGTATTTTACGGGAGGTCAGGGTTAAAGAGGCGGAAAGAGAAACGAGAAGTAGGTGGTGGAGGAGGAAGAGACGAAGCGAGACTCTGTTTTATGGGGCCACGGATTCTCCTTCCGCGGTACATCGACCCTTCAGCCGGCTGCGAATTAATTGGAAGCAGCATTTAGCTGAATCTCATCCATCTGCCGTGATCCGTTCTACTTTTTCTGTTTTCCCTCACTTTTACTTTCGTTTTTTCAAAACGATGTGTCTTCAAATCAGACAAATTATGTAAACGATATTGAATTAATATTTCTTTTGTTATTCGTATTTTTCAGTTATACATATACTAAATTTCATATTTAATGATTAAAAATGAAATTAAAATTAAACAAAAGTTTCTGCACGAAAGTGAGTATCGTATCGATTTTATCGGTGCGTACGATCTCGGAAACAAGATATCCTCGGGACTCGTCGAGTGCAATCTTATCGTCACTTAAAGGTTGTCTTATCATTCACGATAAGATGCGCGATCGCACACGCGTGTTAGCCTCGATTTCCCTTGTTCTATCTTACGTTCTATGTATAACCACATTCCTCATTAACGACCTACCATTAAGAATTAATTAATCGTTCACTCGTTGACAAACTTTTTCTCT
Organism: Osmia lignaria lignaria; assembly: GCF_051020975.1. Taxonomy (NCBI): domain Eukaryota; kingdom Metazoa; phylum Arthropoda; class Insecta; order Hymenoptera; family Megachilidae; genus Osmia; species Osmia lignaria. The sequence continues at coordinate 11,539,872 of NC_135043.1, forward strand.
GCACGCGTCGCGTCGAATCGCGATGTTGCGCAATCGTCCGTGACGATGAGCAATTAATGAATAATAAGTTTCGTAGCTTTATTGACACGCGTTAGCCGAGAAAACGCATGAATGAACGTACCGTAGCTTTTCAATTTGTATCTGGATCGATCCGTGAAGAATTAATAAACGTCTCTCCTATAATTACACCCGTACCGCGACCCGTTCGCGTTCACTGACACTTCCTTCTTCGATTAATAATAGCGGTTTATTGATTTGCATAAATCAAGATCGAGGAAACTACTTGACGCCGCGCTATCGCGGTTTGTTTACACTACGCGTCGATTATAGGCTGCCTCTATATTATGTAAACACCGTTCGTTCTTTAGTCGGTCAGCAACCGAATGGAAATTGGTTACGATTCGATGCAATGCGAATTAATTCGTGGCCACACTTCACTTGTAAAGCGGAAGATATCTTTATCGATGGCCACCATTGGAATCCATAATGAGGAACCGATGCTCGCTATTAACTCGCGCCACTATCGCTTTGTTTATTCTATTCTTTATCTTTATCTTTATCTTTATCTTTATCTTTATCTGGTTTTGCGTTTATCTTCCCAGTTTCGATTCATCGAGGATTCTGCAAATTTTCCAATTACTTGTCTCCGCAATTATAGCAACGAGTTTAGAACAATCGAGGCCGAATTATCGAGTTGGTCTTGAAACGTTTGCAAAATTATGTTTTGAAAGGAGCGTTTGTTGAATCCCATTCATCTACCAACAATTAGCGCGGAAACGAGATAAACGAAAGTCACGTGCACGCGGGGTACCCGTCAAATTACTTGATTAACTTACACCACCTGTCGATGTCGCTCGGGTGTCACTGAAAAACCGAACGTGTGTTAACAGGTGCTTTTTATTCGACGGTGCGAGGGTCTTCCAGCTGCTGGGCCTCGCTATTGGATAACAATCTGAATTTTCAAGGATTATCGATAGATAGCGAATGACAGTCTCAGTTGGTCAAACAAGAAAAGAAACAAAAATTCTTTCGATGAAACAAGCTTTGATTAAAAGAATTTCTGTAAAACGTTTCTAATTACCTACTCTGAAGAAAGCAAGAAACGATACTTTGTAAAAATATGAATTATCGCGGTTAAAAGTATGGGACTATTTTATTCAAATTATATTCTATGACATACATAACACTTGCAGCATAATTTCAATAGATTATATTAGATTTCCAACTAAATTCCTAACCTTTTTGAACATGTACAAATAATTTGTAAAACGGAATTTTCAGGGTATCAAGAATTCTTTTTTTAATTCTTTATCTATAATTATCCACATTTAGATAGAACACATAATGACGTTATGTAATAATGATACAAAGTTTAAATGGATTATGAAAATATCAACTGATAGAAGATTAAATAAAGTTGAATGATTTAATTTGAGGGAAGATCAATTAATTATGCAAATTAATTTTTAAAAGATAAATGTGTTGCGCTAAACTCTGTATGATAATTCTAAACTTGATAATATGTTCTTCATTTATCGAAAAATGAAAAATATTCTTTCCTCTTTACCTACTATCTGAAATAAAATAATCAAGTGTTTTATTTTTCAATGTGCACAAATCACATTTTGCTGGCGGAAGATAAAATATTGAGAGAGATGGAAAAGCGTGGGATACGGGATTTAGGAATGAGAGAAATGCGTTCGAAGAGTAACTTCCGGTTGCTGGGGAACGGCGGGAAAACTGACCTGAGTTTCCGTATATCTACGATCCCTGCACCATCATCGTAACACGATTTCCTTTGGTGCTTTCTCGAATCTATAGTTAAGTGCTTCGGAAAACTTGCAACTTACGTAGACGCGTTTCCAAATCACACTATTTTTATCTAATATTTTACAACAATTTATACAAAATTTTTAACTATTAATTTGCACATTCTCCTAAAATAATAGCATTCAATTAAATTACATGGTATCTTTCAGGAAAGAAAATTTCTATAATGCTATTCAGAATAATTTATTCATTAAATTCATAATTCTTGTTTTAAATCATGGACAATGGAAAATTAACGTTAATTAATTACAACCACAAATTAGATACAGTTTACCTGAATAATGAATGAAAAAATAAATAAATAAAAATCAAAGATAGCATTGACTGAAAGGTTAGGTTTATCTGCATGATCCATATTTTTTTAAGAAGCCACGTACCTCTAAGGTTATCTCTATATGATAGGATATGATAGGATATGATAGGATATAAAAAAATTATATTACATATTAATATTTTTATTAACACTCAAACATTGTAATTTAGAAATAACAAAGTGTAATAAGAACGCAAATTTTGGCTGAACCATCAGACGTATAAAAATCCAAGTATGTAATTTTTCTGTTTAAAGATACTATATACCCATAATTTGATGATTAAATAATTTCAGAATATTTTATAACATTAAAACGCTATCTAATCCGATCAGATAACGACAAGAAGATTGAAACGTCCAACAAGCTAACACGGTAATACCATCGAGATATTTTCAGTAGTTTTTGAATTATCTTTTCGCGGAAACGAAAAGAAAACTGGCTGGAGGTGCTTCTAGAATCCAGACCGGAAGTGCACAGGAGCCGCAGCTTTCGAAGACGATCGTAAAACGTCCCGCGAATTCCTCGATGTTTCCTTATCCCCACCTAAGGGATACCTTCGACTTCTAGTTCTCATTCTGCTGTTAGAATGAGAAAGTTTAATAATCGTATCATAGAAAAGTTTGAATCATTCTATAGTAAAAAAAAAGAAAATGGAAAACGAAATCAAAGTTCAAACACTACTATACGTTTATAAACGTCAGAGATTCCATCGTGGAACAATAAAATGAGATAATATATAATTTCCATAAAACTGTCTTCATTCTTCATCATTAAAACGCTGTAAAATAATGGCTAGAGTCGCAAATGATTTTCAAAGCAATGTGCAATAATTAAACGAGCACAGTAGTCGTCGATACGTAAGCGTTCATAATGTTCGAATAAGGTTTGCTTACGTCGCCACGGCCTCGTCCAGAGAGCAAGGACATTCATTGGCCACAATTCATCTGTCGCGCAATGCTCAACCAATCGTAAACCGGACTGGCGGCGCTTTACTTCCGTCGCGTCGGGTCGCGTCGCGTCGCGTCGCGTCGCGTCGCGTCGTGAAGCCACGCGTACTTACGCGTCCATCCGCGTGTGCTGATCTTTGCGTATAGTGCACAGGTATTACGCGTGCATTGTGCATACAGCGTGGGTCATTGTAGATGATACAACCAGGCAAGCGATTACATTAGGTATTCTTTTAGGTTCTCTAAAGGGTGCGTAAATTACATCCAAGTTAACATATTACGTATAGAAGTAATTATCCTCAATAAGGATTTTTAAAAATCTTATAAATAATGATTAGAATAATGAAAGACTCCTTTAGACTTGTAGCTCCTGCTTTTCTATTCTTTCATTATTCCTAAGTGTACACATCACCTGAATCATAACAAGAATAACGAACAATTCTATCTTGTCTGATTAGTACCATAAATTCCAACGGCAACAGATGAAACGTTCGTCATGGTCCACGGTTCGATCTGGCTGGAAAACAACGGTCTCTGCATCACCGACACGACCTGGTTGCGAACGAGAAGACATTTTCTCGATTCGTTTCTCTTTTTTTTCGAAAACGTGTCTCGATACATGTCTCGCGTTATGGACACCCGGGATTTTCACGCGGTTGGAACAACAAGTTCCAAGTTCTTCTCCTTTTCACTCAGTCTATCTAATTGTAAGTAGACAGCAGCAACAATGAAGGTAGAAAAGAAGTTAGTTCCATGGCGACGAGGAGTAGGAGGACGTGGAAGAAGAAATTTTCACCGCACCTTCACGGAGAAAACGACTTCGCTTAGAATTGCTTCGCCGACGGTTGTGGTGATACGCTCCTCTTTCAGAGCCTCGAGCATTACTCTCCCCTCGGGCTACCTACGGAATGTCGCGCAAAATTCGCGAAATTCAACGATCTGTTGGCGAAGCAACGATCAACGAACGTTGCGTCGTTCGGAAGGACGTCGTTTCGAGATCGAAGCGTGCCGATGGTGCGGCCCGTTTAACCGATACCGAATAAAAATGTTCCCGATGAATTTTCTTCGGCTGCTTGTCGTATGGAAAGTGGCGCGCGGTGTCCGTGCGCCGCGCCGTTGTCTGCTGACGCTCGTTGCTGGCTCGCCGAAGAGACCCGAGGCCTTCGCTCGTTCTTGCGCTGCTTGCCGAATTGAGGCTGACAGTCAGTGGCGGGTTTCGAAGCTAACGGCAGACTCCCTCGTACTCCGGGGCCCCGGTGTCTGCGTTCCCCGTTTCACAACCTCCAACCAGAGTTGGCCATATTTACGAATAACGTACTTATTACATTCGTTATTCATGAACAACGAATCATTTTTTATTCGAATAAAATTAAATTATTAAATTAAATATTTCAATTCAAAATTTTCCAATTACTTTTATTGTCTTTAAATACAGGCGTAATTTTATTATATAAATATATTTTGAAAGATGTAGCTAAAATTGTAGCTAAAAAGTTCTTGTCAATTTTGATACGTTATAATAAATGTAAAATTAGAACGTGGTATAAAATTAGATGTTTTTAGTAATGATTTTATGTCGTTGGAAACGTATACTTTCGGCCGCACAGCTTAACAAACTTGCTGATAAACGATATGAAAACTGCGGGCTTCGCAAAATAGTTCCGAGTAATCTCTGTCGAATGGGCCAAGTAATTTTGAGTTTTTGCGCCGCGCCGCCGCCGCCGCCGCCGCCGGTTCGAATTTTTCGAACCGTTCTCCTCTAACTTTCATCGAGCGAGGCCAGTGCGGCGCGCACTTTCTCGCGCAAAACGATTTTTTTTCTTTTTCAGATTAGTATTAATACAAACAATTTTACGTTTAAAACATATTTGCAATATTAACATTTCAATTTATTGACACAAATAAATATAATTAATGTTTCAAACAAATAATAGTAATAATCTCTTTGTGTTCATACAATGCAGATATGTTTACTTGGGTATTAATAAAAAAATATTATTCTTTATAATATGTACATTTAAAAGATTCCAATCTACCGCGTTTACCCTTCTTTGGTGAGGTTCCGCGGGCACGTGGTCTCGCTACTTCCTTTGCCCTACGCCCTCTAACCAGGCCGGTTATTTGTACATTTTTAGTGATACCGATGCATCATAAATCAACGTATAAATCATTTTGTATAAAAGCTTTGATTACATTTCGAAATCATGCATTTAAACAATGGATTTCCTTTCTACGAGCAACATGAATGGCATAAACAATCCGAGGATATTCAATATCAATTATACAGTTAATTTATGTGGCGTGAATAGAACGCACCCTTGCTCCCGTACGAAATCTACCACCGTTCGAATGTCAACAATATGCTGTTCGCTTTTCCATGTACAATGGCGTTTAAAAATAATTTATCGAATTCGAAATCCCATCGGTCGAGTAGTAAATCATCGAAACGCGGGACTATTTTAATTTTCCCGTATACATATTGATAGATATATCAAAACAATTTAACTAACGCTCTAATGGATTCGCATTGTCGCTGGGCGGGTGACAAAAAGAAAAAAAAAACGAAATTATTCGATCAAACATATAAATCATCCCCACAGAAAGCATTAAAATTCAGAAAACTCTCATAACATGATTTTACACGGGTAAAAAATACACTGACTTCGCTAGCGAACAAAAATAAAGTCTTGAAACTTTCTTCGCGAACATTAAAGATACCCGCCACGTTCCCGTTATTACAATTTTACAGACTGAGGAATAGTCCAGGATCCTCTTACTTTATTACATTACATTACATTACATTACATTCAGAACGTTTTTCTTCCATGAAAATTAGAAAATATTGACATACGTACGTTTACCGTCAGTTGTATGTACAGCGCAAATCCTTGTGCATAACGTGTAGGTTATATAATGATCGGCCAGAACATAAAATTTTGAATACATTTTCCAATATATGTATACAGGAATATAAAAGTAGGTATTCCACTAGAGTTTCTTATAAGAATGATAGACTGAGTATCTGAATTTCGTTGCGCGAGGAAAATGTAAATTTCCTATAAAGAAATCTTGATAAGCGGTTGGTAGATAGAGGCGAAAACGAAGAAAGGGGCCCGGGGTACCGGTATTACGGTCCTGCGTGCCGTGCCGTCGTGCTAGAGTGCAGGTGGGCCGAGGTTCGACGGAAACGGCCGAGCGCGCACTCGGGGGAAAACCTAGCGGCGGCACTCGACGAGTACTGTTGTCAGAGTATTCAGTAATGCTTTGCATGGCCAACCAGTCGCTAGTGGGCTTGTCGGTGAGAGTCGTGTCGTTCACTCAAAGTGATCGTGTGGTGTTACCCGACGAGCTAGTCAGGCGGTATTCTGTAACGCGAGGTACAAGCAAACGGCGACGAATCAATCCGCTATTGTGAGTGTATTTCGTGAGACTGTGAAAGAGAAAACGAACAAAGCGTTTCACGGAGCGTACACGGACGGTGGAGCTTCGATTTCACGTACTGTTTCTTCACTGAAAACAAAAAACCATTGCGCTACACTGTGTATGGTACACGAGCGATCCAAGATGCTGTCGTCAGTGCCAGCGAAATAATAATGTGGTGCGACGTTGGTCAGGTGAGTGAAGTGCTACGTTAGTTTTTTTTCTTCACACTTTTTTTTCTCCCCCTTTCAAAAACTGTGTTCGACCTGTGCTCCGACTTGCCTCTAACGTTCCTGTACGGCCAGCCAAGAGAGCGTTACGTGAACACGACACCACAGCTCCGAAGCGGTTGTATGTCGTTCTTATGTTCGGTGTTTCGTGCTGGGATTTCACCCTTAATTGTTTTCGATATTTTTCAACCATTAAACCGTGTACATATGTCGTTCGTGCATACGTTCAGTGTTCAAGTGTGTGATTTTTCTTGATCATCGACGGATCCTTTCAATACGTTTCACTCCCTTTTCATCGCATAGGAGAACGTTTCGTAGTTTGCAATTGCAACCTATCCTCTCGTAACGCCTTGAAAGGCTGGCGCACACGAACCGCAGAGACAAGTATACGATGGTTGGAACTTTTACGAATTACCCTCTACGATCTTCTGTCGACACTTTATCGATAGTAATATGATTACAAATAAAAATCGACCAAGTAAACCGTGTTTCGAAGCGTAGCTAACGTCCGTCGGCTATGGCTCGTCGACTTACTCCAATTATTCTAAAGTGTTAAAAAAGAAAAAAAAAAAACAACAACACGAAGCTCCATAAGCTCTTCTCGTTGCTCCATTTTTTTCTTCGTTGTTCTTAAAACCTCGACGAAATGTGTCTGGCTGACCGTTCATCGTAGCCCATCCTTTCTACAAAGAATCGTTAGAAACAGTAACATAAGCCGTTCGTGAAAACCATCAATGTCTCACATTGCCAACGGTATTTTTAAGGCCGGCTAGAAAATGATACGACGATGGATCGACGTTGTGTCGAAGTGTCAGATTTGACGCGTGGTAACCTCGTGTTCAGTAGTTTGAATTCGAAGCGATCCCGCGTTTCCTTGGGCTTGGGGACGGGTGGCGCGGGGCGGGAGGGAGGGTAGAGGCGGCAGCAGCAGTAGCAGCAGCAGCAACAGCAGCAGCAGCAGCACCGCCACCTCCACCAAGAGGTAGAGGAGGAGGAGGAGGAGGAGGAGGAGGTAGGACGGTGGCCGCGGATGGGCGGCGGTGTTGGAAGAGCGAGAGGGCGATCGAGGTGGCTGTGGTAACGACGGTGGGTCGTGGGTCGCCCATTGGGGGAAAGAGAGAAAGAGAGAATGAGATAGAGAAAGGTGACCGGAGGCTCCGTGCTGCCTCTTCTTTACTTGGCCAGCGCTGTGGAGGAAACCTAGCGTTGGCTCTGCGCTGCTTACCAGCTAACTGGCGCGGTGGGGGGAAAAGGGGTACGGTTATGACCAACCATCAAGGGGGCAGCGTCGTCATGGTTACCGCGACGACAACAACCCGACTGTTCTAAGGGATGTTTTTAAAAGCATATATTTACTTTTGCTCTTTTTCTTGGCGATCGCGTCGATGCGATAAGAAAGAATTTTTCTTTCCTCTATATCTATGTTACATTCGATGGCCCGGTTTCATAGATCGACCGAAGTTTCTCGTGACCATTTTTCTTTTTTTCTTTTTTTCTTTTTTTCTTTTTTTTTTTCTCTCCATTCTTGAACGTTCGTTCATCGAAATTGAATAAAATATCGTAGGCGTAGGAAATTTTCTAGGCTCGTGTTCCCTAATTAATAGATTTTTAGGTGTCGAACTTTGAAAAGTGTCTACTTAGTTTATCATGGGATATCGAATGCCTCATGTCAGTGAAATGTCAATGGTAGATAGCGAATCTCGAGAAGTCCGCGGCCACATGAGGCCGACGCGACGGTGTCGAAGCTCAGACTACTGTGATACCGGTACTGTGTATCCATGATACCCTTATCGTTTGATTTTACCGCAGAAAATACGTCACTAAACCTCAGAAACTTTACTGGTGGATCATAGAGTATTTTTAGACCTTTCGACAACGTAGTCTCCACGTCATCCACTAGTTTATCTTTCCGTTTTGAAATTGAAGTTTCTTGACTCGTAAATTCGTATACCAAATTTGCCATAAAAATATGTGCGAAGTTACATGTAATAAATTCTACATTTTTACACGTTTTTAATGGTGATTCCTGAGAGTTTGTTGACGGTAAAATGAAACGAACGCGTCCGACGGACAGAGACGCGCAACCTCTGCTAACGAATCGATGATCTCATGCTGTTTTTTTCATACATTTTTTAGATATTTCTTTTCGTTCCGTTGATTTCTAATCGTAGAAAAATGATAATAAATTTCGTTACCTGTAGAAAAGGGTAGAAGTATCTGTACAAGTGATAAATAGATAGTGCTTGGTATTGTTATATAAGCGATACGGTCGGTCGATCGATTGGCTACAACGTAATCTCATTGGTGGATATAATCAAGAAACTGATCAATTATTTTTACCAGAAGTTAACAAACAAAATCTGAAAGAGTGCATCCTTTTACGTGTCTCATTGTCAGACGAATAATTAGAAAATTTACAATCACTTTGTAGAATTTAATTAAATTGCTTAGCAAATTGCTTTGGAACGTTTGAAAACGTAGTAAGATGGTTAATGTAAAGTAGCAATGACATGAAAAGGTACGATTTTTGTAACCATTTTTAGAGGATATTTAGAATATTAACACTGACAAAGTAATTTCACTTTGAATGAAACGAGCTCCGACTAGTAGCGAAACCACATTGACCAAAATCACTTCACTCGACTTGTATTATATAATTAGGGGTGTTATCAGGTTTAATATATATTTACAGATCTGAGTCTGTTTTAAAAAGTGAAGTACTGGAATTTGCAAGCTATTCTAGAATAAGTATCCATAGTGTTAGAAAGTAATACATATGTATTTTTTTACCGAGTCTTGAGAAGGTAGTATGAAAACCTTGAAAGACGAGAAAACAGAGATATTATGTAAACGAGAGTAGGAAATAGAATATTCCTTGGCATCCACTGTTCGTAAAAAGTTTACTTGTGCTTGAAAAGGTTCGAACCTCTCTCGTCTAGACGTGGATCCATAGAGTTCCAATGAACTCTAATTGAATTTGAAATGAGTGATTCGAAGTCAGTCAGTCTCGTAGCATAAACGGGATCAGAATCGTTCGATTTTCCATCGGTCCAGGACAAAGTATGGTTTGAATGTTGGGAATAGGCGGCGTGTGCCGCGAATTAGCAGCGGCATAAAAGCGAGCCCAAGTTTGTAGCGTGTTACCCTCCTTCCTTCGTCTCCGGCCTCCACCACCTCCTGTTCCTCCTCTTGCTGCGCATCGAGCCGCTCACCCACCATCACGGGCCATTAACGAGAGAGTTATCGACGCGCGATCTGTCAATAGGCTTCTCCCATTCATAAATTCGCCCGGCGTGTGGCGGCCGCATAGTTTTGCCGCGAAAACCACGTGGCGGCGGCGGCGCGCGACGTCCTCTCCGCCGCCGTTGCACCGCAACCAGCCGAGCCGAGACTCTACTACGTGATTTACGGGCCGCGTCCCCGTTTTAAATGCATGCAGAGCAGCAACCGTGCGTGTGCATCCATCTGTCTGCCTGTGCATCTTCCCTCCCTCTTTTATTTCTCTCTTTCACGCGCCGGCACACGTTGCTGTTCCTACATATGTACATACAAGTCGCAGTCGTCGTATACGCGACCAAGCGTGGGAGTTTACTACTGCCATAGGCATAAATTTAATTTTCAATCTATCTATTTTTCATTTCTAAATTTCAAACTATTCATTTTTCCGCCACATTTCATATCCTTTTACATAAATCACTGAGACGCGGTTCTAATTTCGTGCGCGTTAAATAAATATTAAACAACGCAATCTTAAACTCTGTATCTCTGATATAAATTCGAACTTTAAAAGTTGAACTCGAGCAGCGTTTCTTTTGCGTTCGTCTTACTACATACCATCGTCACGTATCATGTGCATATCTACTCTAAACAACTCGCAGTCGTACGTAAGTCCCCACGTGGGTTCCTAGAATCCACTTTAGACCGGTATCTCATCCGAAACCGAATATCATCTTTCAAACACAGTAATTTGATCTCATAAACGTGTATCGTTCGCATCTAACCTGAAGTTCATTCATCGTTGTAATTGACGATAATTCATTCGATATATCGCTTTCAAGTTTTCACGAACGATTGGCGCCGATTTAAAGTTCCAGGCAACTCCCGCCGTAGAAAATCATATCAAAGAGAATTCGTATTCGAAGTTGTCGACATTAAAAATTTTATATTAATTTATCCTGTATCGTATCGTAGATCGCTCAATCGAGTCTCGCTACGTATTCTAAAGGTATTACATATGTATAAATAATGAAAGAATGGCGGTGTGTCTTTTTGTTGAAATTGCAGAAAGTTTACGGAAGCCTGATAATCCCGGTAGGTATGCACGACCTACGCCACTGTTTGGCGTTTCACTGATAACATCGGTGAATCACGAATTACGAATGTTACGTTGCGTCTGGCATCTCCCACTGTGTTTGTCCCCCTTCGATGCAAAGACAACCGAAGCACGTGGTACGATCGTACACGCGCATACACACAACTTTTCTCTCTCTCTCTCTCCTGGCGTTGCACTCTCGGTGCCGTTTTGTTTACGTTACCGTAACACCTACCGCCGCCGATTCGAAAAATTTGCAGTCATCACGCGCCTGTCGTAATTCACGCATCGAACGTTCGCCGTTACGCTTCGCCGTGATGACGTTGAAAACGAGAGCCGATCTGCCCATACGAATATTCCTTTAGCTTCGATTATAGTTAAGCTTCAGATGAAACAGATTAAGAATTAGATTTTTGAAATGACCCCACTCGGATATTTCGGGCATCGTTAAGTATCGAAATAAATCATCGTAACCGATTGTCGTAAAGAAAAAGGAAAAAAGGCAAGGGATTCCAGCCACGTGCCATTAACGGTACATAGTTGGATTGCTTGAAAGCAACTTACCACACGACTATTCACGAAAAGTAACCGTTAACCCGGTGAGACATCGAGTCCCGATCTCTTCACGCGACAAGAAGACGTATCGATAATTATCGTCGCATCGTTCTATTCGAGTGCACCACGTCTAGTCGGGACAGTTTTGAGGTAGGTTAAGGTTAAACGCGAGAATGAACGTTTCTCTCCTTCCGTCACGATCAAGCTTTTGTACGGGTAAATTTCACGGCCACCACGTTGGCTTTGATGGATCATGAGGAGGAGGAGGAGGAGGAGGATGAAGGAGCTGAATAATTTTTATTATTATCAGTTGGCGAAACGTAGGTGAACGGCCCAAGCGAAAAATAGCGTGTTCCCTTTTTGGAAGGTCGGATGCTCCTCCCGTCGATATAACGAAACAGGAATAATGGCACCTGTCCCAGAGACTGCCACTCATCGCGGTTTCCTCCTAGAATCTTATTATACCACTGATGCGAACAGGTGTTGCTTCCAGTCACCATGACACTCGACCCTTGTTTCGCCGACGGCTCTGAATTCTTTCTCCGACTCCACGTTTCTACCGAATGATCTCTACCCTGCTGCTATTCGGCCTTGAACCTTTAATCCTCTCCGTCGTACCCTCCGGCCTCTGCGCGTTCCTTTCTGGTTTACCGAGCCCTTATGTTGTACTTTTATTAGTCTTTAACCGGCGCGGCGCGGCGCGGCGCCGCCTTTGTTCGCCGCTATTCGAAATTATATATCGCCGGCTCGTGCCACCCTTATTGTTTTCTACATGAATGAAACTGTGGACCGTAGAGTTATCGAGTATGTATTTTTTTCTGTTGGAACTACGTTTCAATACTTTGGTGGTTGTAAATTTGATGAAATCTGTGACTGTTGTAATTTCACTTTGGATTATAGGATTATCGATAGAATTTCATTTTAAAGTTATTAATCTTCAGATTACAATTGGTGTTCCATGTGATTAAAACAGATAATTATTAGACAAACATCGTAGTTTGCTTTTCTGTCCAACACTGTTTCGTTCCGTCGTCGTCGTCGTCGTCGTACCCAAGTGAATACAAAGTCGTGCACGTGGATGAGTTAGACGAGTGCAACGAGCGTACAACCGCCGTTTTACTATCTCGACCGTAGGAGCATCCAATGAGCACGTGTTGTCGCATACGCGATGCGCTCGACCCTCTTTTCTTCCCGCCAACCCATCGAAATCCGTGACATTGGCAATGGTGTACGTACATACGTCGACGATTATTCATTTTCGAATAAAAATGAAAGGTAGATTTTCCCGTAGGATCGGAAGCAAAGACAGAGAGATAGAAATATGTAGCGAATCTATGCTGACCGCGAAGCAATACAACGGAGGAAGCAACAGCTGACGATATCGACGTAAACGAGGACAGTTTATGTACTTTCTACGCGGGTGTACGCGGGAGGGACGGGCATGTCCTCCACGTGTATTCGAGAGAGGTTCTCGCGTTACACAGTGGCGGCGGATCCCCATCCCCCCGGTTCGTACATAGAGCGTAAAGTACGATGTAAACACACATGAATGAGCGAGAGAAAGGGAGAGAGAGAGAGAGAGAGGTGGCATAGTAAAACGACATAGGAATCGTCGGAGTGTGCGTCAATGCATTGTGATGTCCTCTCTTCTCTTCTACCCCTTTCGCCCTCTCCCTCTACACGGCTACACAACTCTGCACCTCCTCCCCTCTTTACTTTCCCTACCTACCTTCTTCCATCCCTTTCGACCATAGGTAGATCGTTGTTACACCTCGTCCTGTACCATTCTTGTCGTGCAACCGGAATACGCTTTGTCCTCCTCGACGTTGCTTCCATTCTGCACAGTTCAGTCGATTTCGGTCGATCGCTGCTGACGAGCTGCTGCTTTCCTCCTCGTTTCGCAGCATTTTTCCAATTTACCTTGTTTTATAGCAATAGTTTATGTTCTTATTGCTTAAAACTTTATTACAAACTAATAGGTTGATACGTAGATAACTCAATCGGTAGAGAAAGAGCATCGTACAGGAAGAAAAGGAAACTTGTTAGCACATTGAACCTATTGTATTACAGTTTCTTGGACAGTTTTAACGAGAAACAGCTGGAAAGCTCAGTATTGTATTTATATGTGCATACACAGAAAGTTTCGAACTGTTGTATGCAGATAGAGACCGCCGCGCGCACGAGTGTGTACCAAGGTTGGCCGTGAATGAAGCCTATTTGCGTACGAGCAATAACAGGTGATGCTCGACGGTTGTTTACCTTCCCTATCGGTAAAAAGTCGAACGTGAAAATTCGCGGGAGGTGAAGGAGGTGAAGGCGAGGCAACAGAGAAAGACAGAGAGAGTTTAGGTAGCACGTGGTGGTTGTGTTTTTAAAGAAACAGCCCCGAGTCAATGTTACGTACGATCGACTTTCAAACAGGTCGTTGTACTATCACGACATACGTAACATTGCACGTGAAACGTACTCGAAGGTCGTGTGCGGCGCGTTACACGTGAACGAGAGAGTTGCATCGTTATCGGTCGTTAGTGCGTTTCGATTAGAGCGATTAGTTAAGCGACGATTAGCCTTACGTCAGGATCCAACGAGAATTTGCCTCGACTTACATGCGTACATGCATGCTTCTCTGCATTGAATACCACTCGCAAACACCGGTGTTTGCATCACGTTACGTTAAAACTCATGATATTTTTCTCACGAAATAAGAAATAAGTCTCTTCATGGTCCGCCGTCCAAGGGTTAAAGAGATTTTCTATATTTTGTCGAATTTTAAGAAACGACGTATCGTGACGTATTCATGACATATCGTGTTAGGAGAGTAAAAAATATGAAAGATTCAGTGTTGCACCTATTAAAGTCGCGACACGAAATCCAATGTCGCGATTTACTGTCGGGCAAAATAGTATGTACATCTTATAGCAATACATTCGCGTGATTTACGAGTCCCTTGGTCGGTAGTGTTTCTCTTTTGTCTCTTTTACTCTCGGAACAGTACACGACGCGCACACACAGCACAACCGTGCAAGGGGATGTGAGAACGTCCCCCAAGCGAAGAAATGCTCGGACGGATCTCCGAAGATCACGTGCTGCGCATAACTTACATTCCCACCACTCCTTTCGGTAGCACGTGCCTCCACGGTTCTCTTTCTATCTGTATGTATGTATGTATGTATGTATGTATATCTCTCTATCTGCTCGTATCTCTGTCTCGCTTTTAAACGTGCCCTCCCTTCTTCCCTCCCACGTCCGCATTTGATTCCGCGATTCGGTTCAATCGAATGCTATACAATCTTAGACAGTCAGTCGCCTCCCGCGACACCGCACCGACGGACTTGTTACACGACTCCCTACGGCGTGGCGCGGCTCGGTGCGGCTCGGCGCGGCGCGGCACAACAGCCACGAGCAAACTAGTCTTCCATTAATGGAATCGCCTGAAAGAAATATACGCCAAACAGCTTCATTTTCATTTCTATTGCTCGTCGTCGTCGTAGTCGTCGTCGTCGTAGTCGTCGTCGTCGTTGTTTTTGTGATCGTTAAACCCTTTCACTAGAAAGTACAGCAGCCGCTTTCGGATTATTTAGAGGTGGGACTTTTTAAGAAACGGGGATTTATTCAGCGTTATTGGCTATTAAGATTGACGGAAAGAACGGAATAGACGCGCGTGTGTGAGTAACGCGCGCGTAGATATTAAGTTTTCACAAGAAATTTTCTATCAATTACAATTATTTTCAATCGTAACAAACAAAAAACATATACCGTCATCGTTTTTTAATCAACATTGGACAGGATTAAAACGACATCGGATGATAGATCTAGTTTCATAACCAGAGGTCCGTGATTTGTTTTGTAGTCGGACGAAGATTCATTGGAAACCTAACTTGATCCGACGGTGGCCGCTTTCGCGTGACAAATAGATCGCCACGTGGTTCGAGTTATCCCTCGTTTCTCCTCCTCTTTCCCCTGCTGTGCATCCAGCCACCCTAGTTTCCCCCCTCGTCGTTTCTGGCCAACTGTAAATTCACGCGCCTACACACAGGTGGCACCGCCCTCTTGCCAAGTGCACGTACCAAGAGCAACGAGTACTTCCCTTCGGTGATATAGATAACACGTCTGTGCACGAGGTAGCAACAGTGGGGGCATAAACACAGGTGAAAGAAAGAGGGGGTGGCTGTTTATCATATGCAAATTTCAGGTGACCGCGTGGCTGTGGCTGCACCGAAACTGGCTAGTAAGAGAAAACTGTCTACCCTCCCATTCAACAATTGTCGTAGGCTCTTCCGGACATATTTTCATGCTTATGTAAATACATATTTTGCAATTCGCAATCTTTATAGGCTGATCCTATACATAACTCTATTCAAAATTTGCTAATTAATCCTTTGAGAATTAGTAAAAAATTTTATTGCCATTTTAACATATTTGCTACTGGCTCTAAAAGGTGGGCTCGCTGCCTGCCACAGTGTTTGGCATTGGCGTGCCAGCCCGCGATATCGCGTGATCAACAGCGAACGTGTTAACAAAATCTATACTATTTGATTTAGTAACTTTTTGCTGGTCTTATTTTGACCACGGTCAAAGTAGCGTGTTGTTTCCCAACATAAATTTCCACCTTTGCTTGCAGAAATGTATGTAAATCATTTTAATTTAACCCCTTGTTGCTTCTTGGGTACCCGGTTTATCTAACGTAAGGTTAGCAGAACGCAATCCGAAAGAACTTCTCGCGCGTTGTAACGCACGCAACTGGGGATCCCTATCGCGTGCGAAAGACTAGTTACATGGAATAGTTGGTGCACTCCCTTACAGGTGGCAGCACAGTAAGGTGCCCCGTCACTCATACAGACGCACCAACTTGAGCTCTTGGCTCACGCGTAAATACATACCTACTCGCACATACATACTTACTTACTTACTTACTTACTTGCGCAAGAATTCCTCTCGGCGTACGACTCACGCGCTCGTGCTCTCTTTTTCTCTCTCCCGTGCATGCTTATCTACTACCGTTTCCCCTCCGACTTTCTCGTGGTTGCAAAGGACGTCTCAAAAATTTGCTCCGTGTAATTTCACAGGGAATTATGAATTGGTATTTTATAGGAGGGTCATCCTAAAAATCATGTCAATATTTGGGGGACTTAAATATCAGTTAAGTTCGTATAGTTAGGAAAAGAATAATCCTGTGTATGTACATATACATATCTTATTCGTGCCCACGTTCAAGACTTTCAAGTTAGTTTTCGTACCTTTAGTAGAAAATTGAACAGGAATATCAGATATCACTATTCTTTGTCCTAAGGCGATTATATTTTCCAAGAAAATGAAAGTTGAAGAGAGATTGAAATTTGAAAACGATTTCGTGGAACATTCCATCCGGTATCGCGAATCTAACCTCGTATTAACCAAGACAGAAAATGTAATCGCGTATATTGCTCACCGTTTCACCCACACGAGGAACGCCTTATCGCGTAACGAGGCTACATCCATACAGTTTGCGTCGAGGCTCAAGTCGGTGGTAGTGGGAGAGACTATCACGAGCCAACGTGCTTTCAACTCTATATTAGAGGTTACACAATCAGCCTTTCCAGCTCGTCGTTGACGTTGCCGACTGTACGCCGTCGACGTCGACGTAGACGTCGTCAGTGTCGTTTTTGAAAGGGCGCTCGATGCTGTCGCAGGTCACTCGTTCGATAACACTCGGCGTAACAGTCAGCATCCTCGAGGAAACCTGCTGCCACGCGGAACGGTCTTTTTTCGAAGTTTCAGTAGCGGCGAGTAGCAGTTACGTAGCACAGTAGAAATAGAAGGGGTATACATACAGAGAAAAATTTAGATTACATAACACGTTGCTTCAAGTGTAGTGGAGTGTTTGTACCAAACATTCGAAATTTTAACCGATTTCAGTAGGAAAACCGAATTTATACACATGTATCTACATATTAACACTAGAGATACATAAATATTATAAGAGAGTCGACCCCATCAGTTAGAAAATATATTATTTAGGTTTTTTTTTTTTTTAAATTCTTACTATGTTGCTTTTACCCTTGTTTTATAGACAAAATTAGTATTTCGACTTTTAGGATGTCGCCATTTTGTTGCAAATTAACTTTTCAAAAATCCAGCCCCATAAGGACTACACATGTTATCTAAAAATTGTCGAACTTTTGATTTTAGATAATCCAACTCCGAGCAGCAGTGGTCACCACAAAACGCTTTCAAAACATCAAGTTATATCTCTCATATTTATCATTATTTTTGCACTTAAAAAGTATTAAGGTTTTGTAAGAATGTACTCTTTAACAGAAAAGAATGTTTATAAAAAATTCATAAGTTTTTCTTTAAAAAAAAAAAAAAAAAAAAAAAAAAAACGAAAAAACGAAAAAACGAAAAAACAATATCCTAAAAATGCATGTTATTTTCACCGTTTCGGATAGACGAACTTATCGTCTCTAGTGTATTTTTATTACTCATAAGTATATTAAATAATTATATTATATCGTTCTGAGTACACTTCATTTAGTTAGAACCAATAACACAGTTGGGCCAACTGTTTTCGGTACAAATGCTCCACTGTGCCACGTGCAGTTCCAGACTTTTAATGTAACGTGCGGATATATTACATTCCTCGATTCACCTAGTAATCGCAGAAAAGGATTAAAAATCGGCGAGGTTGCGTCGCGTGTCGCGGTCGTGTGGCACCTCTAAACAAGGCTCTGCTTACGGCCTAAAAAGATTCTAGTATGTATTTAGTTTATTTTCAAACATCAATTTATACCTACTATTCAAAATAATATCTTTCTGTTCTTTTCTTTTAATCGTTCAAGTACGTCTAATTTGAATAATTTAATGTAGATGGAAACGATTTTAAAATAAAAAAAGCAGGTGCATTCCTCGTCTTTTCAGCGCTGACGAAAAAGGTACCGAATTAATTGACACACCTGACGGTATGATGTGTTCGCGACGCACCCTTCGATCTCGTTCGAATTCGTGCGTTGAGCGATTCCGCTCGAAAAATTGCTTCGACTGCTTTCGCGGAACATAAAATCATCAAAATACGTTCATCCACCTTGAAAATGACCAGACATTCTCCCCCGCTGCCAGAAACCCGTAGTACCTCCCGAAATTGTTCAGCGTTATTTTCGCTGATCTCCCCCCAAAAACTGTTCCTCCCCACCACCTAGCACCCCAGAGTCAGTGTCCTTTAAGTAAGTTAGACGCCTGCGCAAATCGAAGGTGGAAATTCTCGGTTGGCAATGGTGAGGATGATAGGTGGTGGGATAGTTGGGTGGGCGATGGTGGGGATGGAGAAAGACAGAAGGGTGGTAGATACGGTGTGGTCTGCATTGGCGGGTGGGTGGAGGGTTAATAGGACGTTGGCGCCGCGACGGCGGCTGCGAGAAACACGGCCACGTGCGCCCGCTATCGAACGGGCGCCATCCCCAATCTGCTCAACCCAACCCCAACCCCATCAACCCCTTCTCTGTCTCTCCCCTTATCCGTCGACCCTCTATACCCTCCTCCCCTTGCTCTCGTCGCTTCGTCTCTCCCTTTCTTCCCTCATACCACCACGCCCCTAACCCCTTATACACGTCCTACCCAACTATGGCTATGTAAGAGTGGTGTACATATATGTAT
This sequence comes from Osmia lignaria lignaria, assembly GCF_051020975.1. Lineage (NCBI taxonomy): Eukaryota > Metazoa > Arthropoda > Insecta > Hymenoptera > Megachilidae > Osmia > Osmia lignaria. The sequence goes on from NC_135043.1 coordinate 11,559,109, forward strand.
ACATAGGACGCACACCAGGATCCTGTATCTCACGTACATGAAATGCAATATATACGTAACTCTGTATATAGAGGATACTCGTGTGCGCTTTATGTACCACACACGAAGACAAGGCTAGATTCGTGTGGGTACACTATCCACGCCGTTCGTATTCGACTGTACGGTTGTATTTCAGAATGAGCTGGATATATCGCGCGAGAGAAGTCGCTGAACATGAAGTATACAGTTTATGCCATTACCGACGCTTCAACGAATTTGTCTCTTTTCAGACGATAGAATAATCTGATAGAATGGTGGGGTGGTTGCGAGATGATGATACGACTCAGGTTGTGGGTGTAGCATTGTATTTTTCACTCTTTTTTTTCGACTGGGCAGAAAACAACGGGGCATCGTTAGTAGACGTATTAGAAGTAAACACTTACGATTAAAGTCGCATCGTTCGGTTTTTATACCGAACCTGGGATACCGCAGACCTTGGTTTATGCCATTTCTTCATTGAGTTCTTCCAAACCAACTTGAAATCTTAGTTTTTAGTCAAACACGAATTTTTACTTTAGCCTGAATTTGAACAGGAAAGTTTCGTTGTGCCAAAATTTATCGTTAAATTCGACGAGTTAGAGAAATTTCTCCGAAAATAAGCACTCGATGATAAAATCTTTGGTGGGTACTCGCGCGCCAAAGAATTTTCAAGGTGTATCGACTATGCACGGACGCGTGCGTGCACGCGTATACACGCGTATACACGCGTCACATCCTTCGAAACCAGTTTCACACGGACGTAACCGATACCTTCGTCTTCCTCGTGGATCGGCCGATCTTGCTCTCCTCTTTCTCATTTTCCTTTCCACCACAAGCACACTCAACTCTCGTCCTGTCCCTTTCTCGGTTACCTTGCCACACAAGGATACCTCAACTCTCCCATTCTAAGGCCATTTTCGAAGTCTCGACTTGTGGGAATTATCGCGAAGCTGACTTGGTCACCTCGAACGAGGGTCGAAAGCACTATAAGTTTCCGATCTTTCGGAAATCTGTTCTCTGGAAGCTGACATTCGATTGGTAGCCGCTGCTGGCTCGCTCTGTTATCGATCTATTCAATTTATGGTTTGTCGAGTAAAATTAGTCCTTGCAACGTATCCTTATCATAGTTTTAGTAGCACTGAAAGGTATACTCGAGATGGTACGTGTTATAGAAACTGATCATGATCGATTAGTATAGCGTGTGAGCTATATAGCCATTGGTCAGTCTAAACGCAGGGTATTCCTCACCGAAGAGATTACCAAAAATGTCTTATTCCAACACTCTTCAGATTCTAGAGCCATTGTTTATATCAGTAGCTATACCATATAGAAACAGTATCACTGATAGAGTGAAGGTAGCGAACAGAACTTACAATAGACAGGAGCTTAGTATGTATGTCAGTTAACTAGTGGAGAATCGTGTAGATGATGAAAGACATTTAACGCGAGCAGCAAAGTACTAGTACAACAAAGTGTCCTGTGGAGAACGTCTCTTAACAGCCGAAACCGGCGAATAACGAGCAGTAGCCTTGCGGTTATTTGCTTAATGGTGCTTACTGTTGGATCCACCGCAACTAGAGGCGCCCCCTCTAATTGCTGACATGATCCCTACACTCACCGCTAATAATTACCCTCAAGATATCGTACGGCGCTTGTTCCATTCATCTGAGCTTCACCGGTGTTTCACGGGCCTAAAATTATTCAAATGGGAACGTGAAAACAAAAAGGATACAGGTTACACGATCCGCAAACTGAATACGGATTATCAATTTATATTACGGGCAATTTAAAAGACCGCAGATTTACTTTTACGTTCAACCGGATGCCTAGCTAATTAACGTTATGTTATAAAATAAATTAAAACAGGAATTAACAACTTTCCAGCGAGAGTTCTTTAATGAGGTTCATTTCGCTTTTACCCCGCGGGTAAAGCGAACTTTTACGAAACCCACCTACGCAACCGCGTTACATGAGTATTCTACACTATCGACGTGCTCTTTTACCTATCTTTCAATCTTTTCTAACCTGATGGTTCCAGCAAGATACGTTTCCTTCCTTCAGGGTGAACTTGTTTCAAAAAACTAATTGTGCTTCAGTCACAATGGAAATCATTCATGTTTTGTGAATATTCTTGTTTGTGAATATACTTAATCTTCCCTTAGTTTAGTAAGGGAAGAATATAGGGGAAGAAGTGTCCTACTACTTGCCCTGTTCTTCCTTGTTCTTTAAACGCAAGGGTAAGAGATTCTCTACAATAGGTTCCATAATTGCCACGTCCACTCCATCGATAGAAAAAGTTAGAGTATAAAGAAAAATCTTGCCATTTTGTGTAACCGCATTGCCCGTTGTTGAATCCATTAATGTCCTTTCATCATTTTCTGCAATTTTGCATGCGGCACCCGACAACGATTTCGCTCATCGCGGAATCCTCGTTTCGAGAGCGCCCGTTATTCGTCCTCGTCGAGAAGCCTCGATATCTCTTGCGGGCTTGCCGCTCGTATGTGAACGGGCCTGTATGGTAGAATGTGTTAGCGAAAGAAAGACAGAGAAACGGTACGTGTATGTGTGTGTCGTAAAAAAGAGGGGGAGGGAGAGAGAAAGAGAGAAAGAGAAGGAATGAAGAAGAAAGGAGAAGGCAAAAGAGAGATCGTAAGTTCTGTAGCATCAGGGGGCAGAACGTGTTGGACAAAGAGGGACACATTACTCGTGCATGGGGCGTTGCCATGGAAACCTCTGCTTGTTCCACCCTCTCGCGCGCTCGTGAGCGTCAGCAGGAACGAGAGAGATTGAAGGAGAGGGAGAGGAGAACGTCAGAAATAGAGGGAGTGAAAGGACGCTTGAGAGAGAAAAAGATGGTATTACTAGAAGTGCGATGGAAAAAGGGAGAGAGAAAACGGTACTGGAACGCGAGAGTAAAACAGGAAGGAATAGGGCGAGGAAGTGAGAGGGGCGATTGTCAGAAGAAGGGAGGGAATGAGATTGTTAGAGAAAAAGAGAAGAGCGAGCGAGAAAGCTGCCAAACGTGGGGCCGCCAGTGCAATCAACCCGTTGCCCGCCTGCGAGGGTAAAACTACCCCAAAGTCAAACGAGGATACGTATATTATAGAGGGAGCAGTACCGTCGTTGTGTGTATGCCGCCATATATATATATATATAATATGTATGTAACACCGTACGTATACGTATTTATACACGCAAACGAAGGGATAGAGAAAAAGAGAAATAGAAATAAAACGGTAGCGTATAAAAAAGGAATACCCCAACTGTTAAACGTTTGATAATAGAAAAGAAGCTCTGTCGGTAAAACAGTGGAATCTATTACAGCCTCTATAGTTCAGCCGCCATTTTAATTAAACTCCAAAACTACAATGGCTGATTCGTGACTCGATTTTCTGAAATAATTGAATTTTACACGAAAAATGCTGAAATAGAATAGAAAATATATAACTTTAAACGAACAGATTTACAATTTCTTTCCATTATAAAATGAGTACCAAGGAGAAAGTGGATCGTCGTAATTCATAATTTAACTTTTATTTTAGGGCGTAACTGTATTATGTTAGATCACACAAAGAGTCTTGCATGCTTTTTTGGAGTTTGTGGGAAAATAGTAGAAAGTTTTGAAAGATTTTGAAAAGTTTTATGGTGTTGACATATATATGTATAGAGAGAGAGAGAGGTTTTTAAGACCACCAAGTAAGTTTCTGATTCCAACTTCTGAGTATTGTTGCTGGGTTATCAGACAACCTAATATTGGAGGGTACCGTTAAAAATAAAAATAGCAAATCGACGCGTTTCATGAAACTGGGAATTCGAAGAGTAACCCAGAGTTGTTGGTAGGTTCAACTCGGACCCGTTGCTAAAAGGCACCTTGCAGTACGTCCTTGCAGACGTTCCAAATATTCACGAATGGAAAGGATCATGGTACATATATACGGGTACGAGGTTAAACTCACGCGCGAGGGTGTCGAGGTTTTCGTTCATCGTGTTGTTGCTGGTAAGGCTCGTTGCTCTATTCTCCTGGAACCAGTTTTCCTCTACACTGTCGAGAGAGAGTACGCGCGCGCTCAAAGCAGAGAAAAAGAAACACATGCTCATACGATGAACACGCACACACGCTACGGTACGCATACGGTGGGAACGCGACGCACATGTTGCTATAACTGTGAACCATAGCATACATTTATGTGCACGCACACGTACATGTAGTTAAACTAGAAAGTTGCCCCAGCCAGCGTCGAAGAAACGACAGTACGCGCCGGGCTAGAGCCTTTCAAATTTCAACCAAGAATATTTTCCATGTGTTTTGCTTTCTATAAAAAGAAGCACAAAAATCTTTGTTCGAATAAATGTAAAAAAAAGAAATCTTGTACACCCTTCTTACGGCCTATTTTGAAAATAATATATTTTCATTTCACTTTAATGTGTTTGTTTGTTGTTGTTAATTGAATCGAAATGCTGAAACAAAAGCTTAGATTTAAATGAAAGAAAAGATAAAAGTCCACCCTCGATATGGTGTAGAATTGTTACGCTGACAACCCCATTCTCGAGAGTAGAAAGTTCGTGTAGAGGTATTTTGCTCGGCGCAAGAGCGACATCGTGCGAGACCTCAGAGCGTGGGTATCAGTACGGAACCGAGTCTACAACGCATTGGCGCTATGTTGCCACGTTTCGAGGTCTCTCTTTCTCGTCTCTTCTCTCTCTTTTCCACTTCCCATATCAGCTATCTCGTTCTTTCTTAAGTTTCTCTGGTTACGCAGCGTTGCCGGTTCGACTGGCGGGAAAACTGGGTTTCGAAACAAATTTTCCTTCGCTTGCAGCATTATTTTATTACCTACCAGTTTTGATAATAGTTTCTTTTTTATAAATTCTTTTCTCTGTAACAATGTTACACGATAATTTCTATTAAGGAATTTATATTTTATTACAACTATTAATCTTCAGACTACGGACGGACCGCTAAAACAGCGACTATTTGAATTTAATTTTAGTCACGATTGATCCGGCTCCACCGTCCAAGAATGAAAAAATTGAATAAAATTATACGTAAACCTTTTAACGTAATAAAGCTTCTGTCAAAGTCAATAATGTACTTTGTATAGTTGTTGGTGTAAGCTTCTTAAAACTCGCGGCTACATAGTTGTATAAAAAGATTTACTATACTGGAAATACGATTCGAAATTCTACTACGACCGATTATCCTTTCGACTCTAGAAGAAGAGTTAGAGCTGGTTGCTCGATCTGACGGTGTACAGGGAGAGGAAGGAGGGTAGACGGTTTTAGACTACGGACTCGACGCGTCGGCGTCGAGTTAAAAATAACAGTAACAGCAGCAGCGGAACAGAGTAGCCAGTCCTCGGTGTCTACGTCTTCTACGTCGTCTAACTTCCACTACTTCTGGAATCATCGATTCTGAACCTAGACCATTACCAAAAACTAGAGAATCTCAGCTGAAAACTTGAAATAATTTCTACATATGTACATATTACCCTATCATGAAAATAGGGTCCATTAGTAGGCTTATGAGAAAAGGCTCTTCTCTTAAATCTGAAACTCGTATGCCATTATGTCTATGCTAGGGACACGTTAATTAATGAAAAACATGAAAATTAACAGAAACGTTTGCAACCATAGAGCAAAATGGATGCTACTTTTTCCTACATCGAACACGCAATTCACGTTCCCTGGCGTCACTCGCGTAGCAGCTTCATCGCTAATTGCCGTCCAACGTCGGGATCGAGCCGAGCAAGAGACGTCAACCGTAACGGCGCAGCCTTGAAGAAACGGTGGCGGTGGTAGCGGCGGCAGCGGCGGCAGCGGCGGCGCGCGTTGTTTCGTCGCGACGACGTCGAAAAAACGACGTGCCGATCATGTGCCGCTAGCTGGCGCTGTATTCGCGTACACATGATGGCGTGCCATCGCGCTCGCGCTCGCGCCCGCCTCTCTTATGTATGTATGTATGTATGTATGTACACGTTTTACAAATTTGACTTTCACGAGGAGACTCGTTGCTTCGTCGCACGTAACCTTGGCTGCGTCGTCGTCGAAACGGGCTGCGAGCGTCGTCGTGCAGCGACGGGACGGATTTTATTTTCGTATCGCCGTCGCCTCGTTGTTTTGCTTGCCCAGTGCGCGCGGCTGACACTCGTAAATTCGATGCTCGGTACTTTTCTAATATTGCTGGATGTATTCCGATACCACCAACCCTCTTGCATGAAACGATACCAATCGAAAAATCGAGAGGATCGTTCCATAAAATCGGTGGAATTGGTCTGTGCTTTTTCCTTCTGGTGAAAGCGATTCGATTCAAAAGGATAATATGCACTGATGCATAGAAGCTAGAGTAGAAATATGTAGCCATATCTGGTAAGACGTGATAAAACGGATAACCCTTGGACGGAGGGTTAACGTTAGTTGTATGTAGTATTCAAAGTGTTAGCATAGGATTGCATATTTTTTCTACTTTTTCATTTAATTCTCGTGTGGGTATTTAGATTTTTGCAAAGATATGCTGACGAAGAACACTCGTTTGGTGTCAAGTTCTTTGCTTTCCTCGTGTCTTCCTTACACTTGCAATTTTTCATAAAGTCAAGCTTCGTTATATGTAGGTATATTGTCGTTTGTTAGTCGAAAAATGTTGGTTTTGATTAAATTTTAGCACGTGATGTGTTGCTACGACGTACATACATCATTCACCGTTTCACCCTCTATTGACCCCTTTCACTGCGTCGTTCTTTTACGTGACAGTCGCAAATCGATCGTTATAACTCAACAAATAATTTATCTATTATTTGGAAAGGGTTGATATAACTTGACACGAAACTATTATTGACGTAGATGATATTATTTACTTACCAGCTGCATACATTAGGGTATCAGTAGTATTGTATATACGGTTTGAAACAGGTGTCACACTTGTGTTATAAATCAATATGCAACAGGACCAAGCCTGTGTCACGATTAATCTGCACATCTTAAAATAGTTTTCGTATTATTGTTCATGAAAGAAAAAAAAAGACTTTCGATTACAATTTACATTGAATTTGATCCACAGCAAGGACCTAGTAAATCATTTAATATTTTCTAAATATCTGTATTCCGCGTTATTTTTCAATATCTCATAATCTCCTTAATGTAGTTGCACTTTGCTCGACAGCAAGCTAGGAATAGCCGTGGCAGGATACGGTAACAGTTACGGCCGGGGCCGGTACTGCTCGAGGCGATCGTGCAAGGACGGTACCGCTACAGGCGAATATCTTCCACTGGTATTCTTCCTTCTTTCGCGGGGATTTGTTGTCGCGTGAAATGTTTGCCTCTCTGTTTATCCAAATAATGCAACGAAAATATCTCGCCAAGGCGAGAAACGACGTATCGACGTGCATAAATCGTTGGAATAACGTTGTTAAGTACAGTGCAAAGAGTAAAACGGTGAGAAATTCGAAGAACGTCGAAGAACGTCGAAGAACGTCAAAGAACGTCGACGAAATCGAATTCGACGTAAATCTTGCACCTGGAACGTCGTAACCTGCGAAACGCAGACTATCGGAAGCAGCGCGCATCCTTCAAGCAGGACCAACAGGATAACACTTGGTGTTGGACATGAGAGGTCGTTGAATCCCATTAAGCGGTACTTGTTCGATCGTTCTCGCTTCGACCACCTGTATAACCGTGGTTCTTTTCGACCGATGCCTTTCTCCATCTTTCTTCCGACTACGAGCGACGTTTGAGCATCGACTTGGAGAGGTAGTAGCAATCAAACAGCAGGATGGGAACGATTACGCTGGCGGTTCTACGCGTTGTTTCTACTCTACGTATTTGCCCGGTGAATATCGTGTACGAGCTGAACGGGAATATTGCATTCTCGTTTTCTTGTGTAGCCAACGCAGCCACACCTTTCACCAACACCCAACCGCGGCCCCTGCTGCTGGTTTAGCACTTCTCTAGCCTGGCAAACAGCACCGATGCTGGCTGCTGTATTGCTGCTTTGCTCGGACGATTGTCTACGGTCCTCGGTTTTGTTTAGACCACCACCGTACAAGTAATGTACATGTACCGGCTAACAGTAAACTCGTTCACTTGGTCCCAGCTTCGCTGATAGAGATATGCTCCTTGCGGGTGCCATCAGGACGCACCATTTTCTAGGATCTTTTATTGTTTGAAATTTGCCGCACTAGTCGCGCCATTCGCGTTCGCGAGGAAATTGGTGATACTGCGGTTACTTACAATTAGATTGGGATATTTAAACCCTTGTCTTCTTTTATACAGTTTTTATTGTAAGAGTATCTTCAATTCACTGTCATAAAAAAGATTGGTGTGTCAAGGACCGCTGAAGTCGCTTTGCTTAGCAAGATCGGTAAAAGTTCGTTTCTAAACGTCGAGGACTTAGGGTAGTACGCGTTGGCCTGCTGTCGTCAGTCATACATGGGACGGGCAGGCAGGCAGGCACGATCTGCCTGACGAGGGGGATTTCTCCGTTGTCGTTTCGACGGGGCGGACAAAAGAAGCTGGGGCCGATAGCCGACTGGCGACCCTTCGGTACAATAAAAGGTTCCAACCCTCGTTTCTCTTGGCCGAGGGTATGTACGGGCTGTTCTACCCCGAACTCAACAATACGGGCCGCAGTTGCCGAAACCCCGGCTTTTCCGGGACTCTATGGGGCAGACTCAGGGCCCTGAAGCTTTGCACGCTACACTAGAGCCTTTATTTTATTTTATTGTTCAGACTTACTGTCCAACTAGTAGCAATCATATTTGTCCCTTTTTCTATTTTCCTAACAGTCGGAAAGGGTTAAAATTTGGGAAATTAAGGTGAAAAATGTTGAATTCATTATTATTTTATTAGATAAATGATAAATCCAAGCCATTAAATTTAGTACAGTTATTTTGCATACAATGGTATTATGTTATCAAATTTATTTATAATTCCTCACAAGAAATTAATCATCACGGTTCATGTGTTTAGAAATTGAAGTCATTTGGAAACTTTCAGTGTCGTCAAGTTCCCTGAAGATAAAGTCATTGTTTATGTTGCGATGACGCGTTGCTCTCAGTTCTTCGTTACCCTGTGACGAATACGTGACTAGTCATGGTTCTCGCTTCTTAAAGCTTTAATCGCTGTCTGTTTAGGATTTACAAAGCCTCGCTACCTCTTTTATTTATTTATTACTGTGCAATAATTGTATACACTTCGGTGTATACAAAAGTAATAGGAATAGCTAATTATCCTATTTCTATTATAAATTGGTAAACCATGCCCAATATTATGATTTCTATCCGTGAAACTATTCATTTGATTTAAGTCCTCTGCTTGGAAACAAATAGCATCAATTAAAGGAATTTCAAGAACAAAATATCCAAAAATCTGATGCCAAAGTATGAATCATCATTCGCGTTATCAACGAATCGAGTTTCCTATTCCCTCTGGCAAAAAGGATAAATAATTTTTGGGAAAGAGGGAAGGGATCGAAGTGATCCCTATTCTCCAGCCACGCGTTCATTATTCCTAAAAGGTTAAGAAACTCTTGGCGGCGAGGTGAGCAGATTGCTGGTAAAGATCGAAAAAAAGAAACAAACCCGCATAGCGATCTCAAATTATCAATCATCCAAGTGGCTCTGCGTCAATGGACGGTCTAGCAAAGTAGACATTGAGAGTCACTGCTATACTGCGGGCCAGGTCGAAGGGAACCTTTCAGAGGATTCCCCTGATGTGGCCCGACCCGTCCGACCCTCGTCAAGACCACGTCGAGCCATCCCTTGGGCCACGTGCAACGAAGGCGATCATCAGCGTTTTCTACCTGGGTCCCAGGTATCGGGTCATCTGTAAAAGGCCCCCGGACGTTCCCCTAGTAGACGCATTTTTTGGAAATTTCTTACTGTCTTCTATGTAACGAGAACAGGGGGTAGCCTATTCTGAAAAGGGGTGGATCATAAATTCCGTAACACGAAAAACAGCCGGATTTTAAGTTAATGAAGATTGGGGTGAGATTAAGGGGTTGCGGTGTATTCGCCCTATGAATGTAATAAATAATATTTTAATATTAATTTTTATTAATATTTTGATTTTAATATTGATAATAGAGAAGGGCTTAGAAGTGTTTAGGGAGAGCCTTGGTTCATTTTTTTCTTAGCATGGGTCACATATGACTTTGTTATTCGTATTCCAAAAGTTAATCACATTACAAATCAAATATGTATTTAATTCTATTTTGAAATTAAATTCATAATTAATGTATTTAAATATCCGAAGGGGTAGGTTATGACAGAAAATACATATGTAAGTCGATGGGTAGCAACAGGTTCAACAAAGACCCTGTATTGTACATACTATGCGCTCTTGATTGAGCTTTCGTTCGTTCGAAATTGTATAACGTTTTATCGATCGGTTAGCCAGCTATACAGGTATCTCGTTGACTGGATAGATAAGTGACAATGACTCGATCTGAATTCAACAGTATCTTATCGCGGACGTGTATTCGTTTACTTTCGTCACTGACTTTTGTACGGAAATACCACAATTGTCATTTCTTGCAACACCGACAATCAAAAATTAAGATTTACTTGAATGAAATTATTGGCGTTGAAAATATTATAATACTGTCACTAATTTCATAATATTATCTCTATTTATTTGGCATTTATAAATACCCGAAGTATTTTTCAAGTATTGTACAATGGAGAATTTACGATCATCGATGAAACGATGATCGAGTCGAATCGATTAAAGGATCAGGTGGTACTTGTTGATCGTAAATGGAAAACTCGAAGCAACGATACTTCCTAGAGCAGCAATATTAACAACGTCGATACATGGTTTCAGAGGCTGGTTCACGGCAAATATCGACCTACATATACAGGGTGTATAATTACCAATTTTTCTGTAATTTACCTGTTGGTGAACGTTTATCGGAGCTTTTATGCTGTTTTGTATAATATAAGGGACGCAAATAAATGATAGGTAGAAAACCTTTTGAGATTGATTAAAGTCGATGGAGATAAAGGATTTTAATTTGATAGAGGCATTAATTCTTGTATTTAAAAGTTTAATATTTAATGCTCATCCTGAACACATAAGTGAAAATAAATAACTTTTTCAAGTAGTAGACTCGACGAACCCCTCTTTAGTATCTCTACTAGGGTTAATGTAACTGTTAATGCAGTGGGTCGCACACATAACCATAGAACTCATCGCATGAAAACTACCTGTTTGCCACTCGCGCCGAATGCACCTTGCGACCGTCCCACTCGTCAGCACGGTTGCACTTGCGAATGCACGTCACAGTCGCATGTGTATTATTTAGCGTGGCTGGCGGAGGCACCTGCGACACGCTGTAACCATCTTATTCTCTCCTTCTTTGACTTGATCCTACGATGGCCATCACATAAACTTCAGCCTGCGCCCACTCGTCACCGCGAACAGGTTCCAACTTCATGTCGCGTCTCCTGTTTCACGCTTCCTCTTTCTTTCCCTTTCCCTTCCCCTTCCCCTTCCCCTTCCCCTTCTCACCCTTCATCCATCACTTCGTCTAATTATTGCAAAAATTTCAACGACACGAATTCTTTTCAAGTTCAACCCTTTAACCGCGGCGTGCTCTGAAATGATAACATCAGTATTTTACAGTTTGCGATCATTCTAAAATTTTAAATAAAAAAATTGCCTGTTACTAATTATAAGTGATTTTATTTTAAATCAAATTTTAATATAATAAAAATTCGTAGGTAGTAAATGGACGTCCTTGGAACGGTGACGGGGACATGTCACAACACGTGACACGTATAAGTACGCGTCACCCGTTTCGTTTTTCGCGAAGAATCGCGGGAAAAACGATCCCGGATAATTGCACCGTTCCTCTCGGCTCGTAGCGATCCCGATTGGTCAAGCCCCATCGATGCCGATAAAATTTATTAGGAACAAAACGAAAAGAATTCTCTGTACTCGATCGGCGTAACCGGAATTTTTGTCTTTTTAGAGAAGCCGGATCCTCTGGTTTTTATTAGAAATAAATATCGAGTAAATCTACTGTCGTTTAATTCTAACATGGTTTCCATTTACAATTTCCTTATAATACTTGTTCAAATTTTGTTAATTTTTGATTAAGTATAGGTGGATTGGCCAGCCCACAATTTAAATAGGGTCAGATCCACATCCTGACCCTTACCTAGTTACGTCAATGACCTACTCTCTCGATTCAATTTTCATTAATCGATTCGAACGTCCACGCGTCCGCGAAATTTCTCCCCTTCCACTGTCGGGGGTTGGTGCATTGTGTGCACGTGTGTAAGCGGGAAGATGCCGCCGCGTTAAAAAAGCCCGCCATGGGCGAAAGGGAAAAAAAAAAAAAGAAATGCATGAGAAAGGGAGAGCGACTCGTGTATCCCTGTCGAAACTTCCACACACAAGGGGTGCTGTCCGTTGTCTGCCATATGGTCCCTCTTTTTTCGCCACCCCTTATACGGCTTTCTTCCCACATGACAAAGGTAACCACCCACGTGTGCGTGCACGTGCGTGTTTACAGCTGTGCGAGTCGGCTTCCACGAAAGTGAACAATCTTTTTTGTTATTATTATAAGAAAAATTGAGCAACGATAAAAAAGTGGTGTCAGGTGAACGTTTGCTGCCACTTTCGATAATTTTAGGACACTTTGGTTTTGGTTTTGGTTCACATTTATATTTTTCTGATTTTCACTTAACTAATAAACAAAATAGGAAATAAATTGACTCGCGTATCAAATCATGTCAGATTCTTGATGTTTCGAAATCAGCCATTTAATATGCATTCGCTGCTTTTCGTACCTCTTAAAACGTTCTTCCCTGACGAATAAAAAAAATAGGAGGTCAATCGAGAGTAAGCGAGAAAACGGATTTTCCGTGCCTTTTGACACAAGCTACTGGCATCCGTAACTTTTTCATACCAATTAAGGGCTGAAATACGTATTCTTTATTTCAACGAGGCAACGTTAAGAAGCCAACTACATTTCCGTCTCTGCTCGTTCTCTTCCCGGTTCCTCCAAATTTTCCACCCCTCTCATCCGCCCTCTATTCTCTCCCGTCTCTGTTTCCCTCGATGAGTGCTCAGGGTGCGGGACCCCTTCGTTCAGGGCACCACAGATGCCGTTCGTCCTACTAGATTACGTACCAGTGGTACTCAAACGTTCCACTCGTGGCAGTGCAGTTTTATCACTCATCGCCAGGGCAATATTATAGGGTTAATCTGGCCTTCATATCAGAAATGATTTCGATAAGAGAAAAATATTTATCAGTAATTTTAAGTAAAAAACGATGTTAAAATTAAGCAGTAAGCATTTGACAGTAGAATTGCTTGGTAGAATTGCTGAGAGAACCCCTTGCTCGTGTAAGCAACCCTCCGTTTTTGGAGACTTTCCTTTATTCATCCCCTAATGTAGGACCGACCAGTACGCGTAGATTCACCTCCGCTGGTATATACATACGTAGGAGGGTAGTGTATTTATCGCGAAAGTTGTACATGAACGATATGTAGATACGTTTACACAAAAGGATCCAGGGATATGTAGATGTAGGATTCTCGCTAGTGTACATACATTATACGCGGCCATGTGCGATGCATTTATTGCGCGAGGGTTTGCGCGTGGCATACAAATACCCAGTGGCACACAAGTACTCGTATTTTCGTGGTTGCAAATGTTATGCTGCATGGTGGTATAAACTGGGTCAACCATCGGTATGGGAAACTACGAAGTTCTGTGTTTTTGGTGAGGTATAACGCTACCGTCTTTTTTCGAACAAATTTTTTAATTACGGATTGATGAACTACGTATAGGTGTATTAATTATTATATCAAATATTCTTTTCACTTCCGGTTCCCCATAAATAAAATTCACAACTATTTCACAGATACATAAGTTTTCTGAATTTTATATTCAAAGGTACACGAAGCACGTCGATGATTGAGTGCAGTGATGCGTTAGGGGTAGTTTCTATCCGCTGTCCCTATGTATGTACAGCTTCTTTTATCATCGCGCACGTTGCTAAAGTAGAAATTCATTCGTCTACGATCATATTCGTGAAGGATAATGCTTACTCGTTGCTTTTTTTTTTTTTTTGATGATTTTCAATAACGTTGTGTAGATCACCGGCTCTCGTGTCTGTAAACTGACCCCCTCGCGTGGACTGTTTCATTAGGCGCGATACTGACTTTCAGCTTTTCGTTTCTTGACACGCGATATAGTAGATATACGATGATATTCTTCTTTTTCCCTTGACTTTCGATCTAAGGGTAGTTTTCTATATCACCTATTTTAAATAAAAACCAACTTATGTATCATTCCATTTCATTCATAACTCATAGTATCATGTTGAAATTTTATTCATGTTGAATACTTAGGAAAAATCATAATATTAGGTATTTGGGAGGGTCAGATCTGAAATTGGACTTAAATCCATAGATAGCTATGCTTTAATTATTTTTTAAATATGAAAAACACATTATATATATATATATATATATATATATTTTTTTTCTTCCTCATTTTGAATTTTAGAATTTTGAATATTAAAAAAACATGGCGGCATCTTTTCAAAGTTAATGACGACGAGTATAATTCGCGAGTCCTTGAAGCCTAAGTCTAACCGACTTGCTCCCCGACAATCTTATCCGTTCGAGGAGATAGCGCGCCGCTAATCTGCCGCGGACTTTACACCATTAAAGCTAGCATGTTCAGCCAGCTTCTTCCAGGATCGTAAGTCGCGAAATTCACGAGTTTGATTCGAAGAAATTACGTGGCTCGGTGACGATATTGCACCACATCACGAAATTCGACGATTGCATAATTCATGGCCAAACGGGAAACGGTTGATTTCGAAAAATTTCCTCGTACGAACGATTCATGAAACAACGTGTAAAGTCCGAGTACATACTTGGATTTTATAGACCGAATCTTTATTACTTTAATTAGTTTCATTTCCCCTAATTCGAATGATATAATTATTTTTTCAAGGAAAGTTATCCAGAATATTATACTTATAAATATGATATTGTACGTAATTGATCGATTGAATAAAAGACAAGAATTGAGACGATAATGTTCGCGTTGGGTGTAAGAGAAAAATAATTTACGGAGAGAAAAAAAATATTCCATTCGCGAGAACGTTCGCTGATTTCTCATTTATTTGAAATATTCCTGACGGAATTGCGCTCGATAATCTTGAACGCTGTAAGTAAGTACGTTGTATCGTGCGCGTTGTTATTTCTTGGCCCGATAGCGTATTATAGCACGCGGAGACGCGGTTGTTGAGCTGTTTTTCATAGTTGGCGATCTCGCCGCCAGGCGTCGCGTCGCTCGAGTCCCCTTTCGAAAATAACACACGGCCGGTTGACGTCATGTTGTCATGACTGCCTAGCGTCGACACCACCGACGTCGCCTCGATATCGTTCTTGAACAACGCAGAAAATTCACATAAATACCAACTCGGTTGTTCCACCGTAGTCGCGAGTTTAGTATATAAAATAAAATTTCCCGACGACGAATCGTGTTAACGATCGTTGTTTTTTCCGTTAGTACCGATGCCCCGTCTCAAGTAAAACGTAGAGATAATATTGCGTAGTTATTTCACGCGTTGACTTTGCTCGAGACGTTTAATTTATCTCTTTCTTTTCTTTTAATACTTGGTTTTGTATTCTTTTCTGTTCCACACAACTTTGAATTAAGTAGATTAAGTAGAACATATTCTTATGTTGGTACGACTGAGTTATTCAACTAACCTCTGAAGGATTATATTTTTAAATACTGTTTTTTATTATTTTTTAGAATTCGTAGTTAAAAAACGGGGTTTGGGTATTCAATCTTATAACCGGCCCCAACATATTCGCATATAGCTTAAGAATGTACGACGCCATACATTGGCTGGTTTTATCTACGGGACTCCAACTGGCTCGAGCACGGGGCTTCGTGTGTGTTCGTTCCGTGGCTGACTAGATAGCTTTGACTGGTGTAGCAAACATTACCTCATCGTCAGGCATAGCCGGATCCACCACAAACCTTCTCTACTTTTGATTCTCCTCCCGCGTTTTCTGTGTTCGCTATTGCTCGTAACGAATCAGAATTGAATTCGCTTCAGATAAAATTATTTGTACAGTTTGGAAGCGACGTTTCATTTGCAGAGTAATTTTTTTTATTAATAGACGACATAGTCGTTCATGCATTGAAATGGCATTAATTCCTTTTGATTTCTCATTTTATATAACCTCTTTATTAATTCTAGATCAACTTCTTACTTTATGTAGAATGACGTATAAAGGTGATTTTTATCAAATTTTTAGCCTGTATACTGTAGTCTGTTTAGATGAGCTTCACGCGGTGAACATTATCTTATTGCGAGCACAGCCGTCATGAATCTTTTCTAGTTCTAGTAGTACTTCTCTCACGTTCATTCCATTGACCCACATTCGTGACTGTAATCCTGGCTTAAGGGAGAATTTATTTATAAAATCTTTTTTTAACGTTGTTCCTATTATTTTATCTATAAATAGGTTTAAAATATAATGTTCACTATTTCATGACTTACCATTGAAAATAATTAGCATTTTTTAATATGATTTTATGACAAATTTATTTTTAAATATTTAAAATATAGGTAGTAATAATTTTGATCTCAAAAAGTGAGTACTATTTTGGACACGCTTTTATCTTATTAACCTCGAAATAAATCCCCTCTTATAAATTAACTGCGAAATTCTCCGTCAGGTGGCATTCTTGTAGAGGAAATACATAAGTATATACTTAAATACATACACGTTTGAAGCACCACCCAGTGTTTCTTCAAAATATGAGAAACAAAAATTCAAAGTATCAAAAAAATCAGCTGAGATTTAAAAGATTCTCAGATCGAAGGTGCGAGTAGTATAAACAGCAACTCTCGAAGATTTTGCGAAAGGAAAGAGGAAAGGGATAGGCAGGCTTCTTGACTTTGATTTATGGGCAATTAAGAGTCCTGCATTTCTGTCACACACAGCTAATCCATTACGCGGCAACCCCCGCAGCAACCACCCGGTCGGTGGCTGTCTCGATTCAACAAGTGCCTGGGCTATGTTTCGTGTAAATACCACTCATAAGTTCATCTCGTGAATTCTCGTGCGAGTTTACTAAAGTCGTCTCACGCACCTTTGTAGGGTGGGCGGTAGCCATTTTCAAATATTTATTAGATTTAGGAAAATGGAATCCGTTGACATTCTGGGTTACCCGGTTGATAAAATAGATACCTGCCAATAAAAATATGATATTTTTCATGAAGATGTTAAACAATTTGTGACATAAATATTTTAAATACTGTAATCGGTTCATCGTGACAAATAAGGGAAAGAATTGAGAAAGCATCGATCTATGGAAAAACAACTACTTTCCTAAGAAAATCGAGTTTTCTCTCTGTGATGGAAGGCGAAATCAAGCTTGTGGACGCGCGGTCCGTTATCGTTTTCCCCGCGATTCTTCGAATTGTCTCTCGAAGAGCTCCGGGACTGGTCGACCCTGTTGGATGGAGAACCTTCGCGAGCTAGTCGTATTCCAAGTAGGACGCCGCGGCGGATGTACTACACTGTCGTGTCGAGATTGAGTCGTTGGCTGCTGTTGTTGCTACCTCCGCAGGTAGCTAGTAAACTGCTAGAAATCTGTAAATTGTTTCTAACAAAAACCCATCTTCCGCTCTCTGAAAGTCTCTGATGATGTTATTTTAACAAAACTCGTTATTTTACTTTCTTGTCTCAGTGGGCAGGGTAATTCCTTGTTACTGACATTTAATTATAAATGTTTGTTAAATATTGTACGATTGAACCGAAGCGGCAAATCGCTTCGCTTGTTTGCCACGCCGGGTATCGCGAGCGCGTGGTATCGTCTCCGATGGCATTGCTCGTTTCCTCGGAACTTTTTTCCCCTCCTTAGTCACTTGCACACGTTGTTCTTCGACTTTGTATTGGCTGAACAACGTAACGCATCGATTATCTGTTAAATGACGTTAACGCCATCGTGCATTCCCTACCCGTAGCTCTTCGCGCCTCCATTCCCTCCATTTCTGTTTTTCCTTCTTTTTTATGAAATCAAACGTCATATGCAGACCACGTGGATTCGACAGAACGACGAATATGTCGCTGGTGACATCTCTCGGTCGTTTGATCAACTATAAAGCCGTCAGAGGTTTTCAATCGAATTTCTCTCCCCTTTCAAATTTTATCTAATCCCGCTTGTTTCTTTTCCCCATTTTTTATATAGATTTGTTCGAATAATTAATTTAACATCATTGAATTGTTTCTCCGGTTGTATTCAATAAAGCCGATATGTGTTATAATGATTGGTACGCGAGGATGATATAATTCAAACATGAGATTCAAAATGATATAATTTTTCCGAAAATTCTGCCGGAATCTTACAATTAGAATAAACGTAAAGGAAAGAAGAAAAGGGAAAACGAAGACAGGGGGAAAGATAAAACGTATTTCACAAGGGGCCCGCATGCTTGCTGATTGAACCCATGAGTAACAACACTCCTCTGTTCCCCTCGTCATTTGTGCTCCCCTTCTCTGCCATGCACACTCGATCATCCATTCCAACGATGACTTCTTCCAGGCCAGGGTAGGGAGATACGTGACGTCATTCTCCAACGTCTGTCAGCGAGCCGACCCTCTGAGTCACGACGTTTTGCCTACTCTCCTGCTTGTAACAGAGTATCGAGACACGGCAAGGTCTTTTGTGGACATATTGCTAAACTATCATTTAGTAAAAATTTTTAGTTTATTGCCCACACTATTTCTTATCTATACGATGAAATTTTATTTCAAAATGAGAATGAAAATATTTTTGACATACGGTTGCTTCATCCTGCATTCTTCCTGAAGATGTATATTTCCCATTATGAAAGTTGAGAAAAACTAACATTTATGTTTGTTTCGTTTCCAGAGTTGTGCAATGATGGGTCTGCAGGCCACGGCAGGAAAACGTAAACTGGAGGGAGGTGTGGGCTGCATGGAGTTCGACATGGACATGGGCGAAAGCCCATCGAAGTTAGGCCGGGTGGAGGGTAGCTGGTGGGCGATGGAAGATAGTTATACGCCCCCGCTGAGTCAAACGTCGACATCTTATTACGATATGGAAGTAAATTCCCCCTGCCTGCAGACAAATCCTTGTCAGCCGACATCGACAAGTCCTCAACAGCAGCAACAGCAGCAGCAACAGCAGCAGCAACAACAGCAGCAGCAGCAACAACAACAACAACAGCAGCAGCAGCAGCAGCAGCAGCAGCAGCAACAGCAACAGCAACAGCAGCAGCAACAGCAGCAACAACAACAGCAACAGCAGCAGCAGCAACAACATCAGGCGTCACAGCAGCAGCAGCAGCAGCAGCAACAGCAACAGCAACAGCAACAACAGCAGCAGCAGCAGCAGCAGCAGCAGCAGCAGCAGCAGCAGCAGTCATCGACGCCGACATCAGCGCCACCGTCGTCCACGGTAGCGCACTTGCATCATCATCCGCAACATTATTACCATCATCAACGCGGACCGAGCAGTCCGGTCGGTAACAACGGTTACAGTCAACTATCGAGGCCTCAACCGCAATGGGGAGCACCTCACCATTACGAACCACCAACGATACGGCGGGAAGAAAATGGGAAAAGTTATTTGGAGCTTGGCTCGAGTTACCGGGCGAACGAGAGGTGCTGCGAAGGCTCGAGGTCGAGCTGGTGCCGACGAGGTAGAGCCTGTTACAGACAAAGGCGATTGGCCGTTCTGAATATCTCTATGTGCAAACTGGCGAGGTATCGTCAGTTTCCAGATCCCAGCCTTCATCGATCGGTTCTCATCTGCAATACATTGAGGCACTTGGAACGCGAAATGGAGAGGGACAGAAGTCCACCGCCTATGGAGCCGGTTATACCGGCCCCGATTGCTCAACTTCAACCTCCTGAGCAGGGTAGGTTAACTCCATTCCCAATGCCGCCAACGTCTTCGAACGAAACCGACGCCGATTCTGGTATCGGTGACAGCGACGATAGTCGTTCGATCAACTGGGGGAGCGTGTTATCTCTCTCGAGTCAGTCGCCTTTGGATCCACTGAATAACAACGAGTTACTAGACGTAGATATTGGCCCGGACCTAGACCTAGATTTCATGCCTGGATGGAAGTTGACACCCCTGTCTGCGGACGATATTCTGAGGAGTACGACGGCACAGGAGCAACAACATCAGCAACACCAACAACACCATCAGCATCAACAACAGCACCTAACGTCAGCTAGTGGTAGCTGTGCCAGCAGCAACGTGGGCGGTGTCTGCGTCAGTACTGGCAGTACCAGCAGTACGCACGAGTCGTTAATGTGTGTTGGATCATAGCCCCCGATTTTGACATCGTTGAGTCATCTCATCGATTTTTATCCGCTAATGCCGCAAAGCAAATAAAGCGCATCACCTCGATTCGTAGGGCCGGGATGCAGAGACGATCGCGACGTGTAGTCGCCCCCCTCTCGAGTGCGCAACGCCTGGTTGGCGATTCAACACGGGAGGTCTTCTTTTTCTTATTTGTTACCGTTTCTGTCAATTACGCACCGATCGATTACCCACCATGGCTCTGCTCCCTGAGGGAGAGGGGTACGCGTCGAGTACGCTGGTACTCGTAGGTGCAGTCGGTACACGGGATTCGTGGGACATTGGAAAACGATTTCGAATTGAAAGAAAAAAGCAAATAAAGAGGTGATTACAATTTTCATACCGTACGAGTACCCGAGCTCGCGTTGTTTCAAAGATATCTGTTGATAATATATGTTACGTTTCGTAATTTCATCTAATGTAATTATTCGATTTTATCAAACGTATTAGAATTTATTTTTAACTGTTTATGTTTTTTGCATATTGTATATTTGTATTATTCGTTTGAAAAACATTCAAAGATTTATATTTTTTATTTAACGCGCAACATGAGTTCTGGTACTCCTTCGGATCATCAACGACCACCTCGAGCGAATAGAAGCATATTACATCGAAACGATCTGTTTTTGCAGCTGCACCTGCGAATTCAGCGGCACTCGTATGAGTTCCCGAGTGGCTCGAAATGTCGCCACCGGCACGTCAGACAGGGAGGGAGGGAGAGAGAGAGAGAGAGAGAGAGAGAGAGAGAGAATGAGAATAAAAGCGAGAGAGCGAAAGGGAGAAAGTAAAAAGTCTCAGAGCTTTCAACGTTCACGCCCCCGAGCCGGCGATACGGTAGACGAGTACAGAATGTAGCCTACTACTCTTCAAGTTTTTCCAAACAACAACGAAAATGAAAATGTCTGATTTACGTGTTATATTAGAGGAGAAAAGCGCCATCGTTCCTTCTGGCTTTCATTCGCGAATCACTAGTGTATCGAATAGACGAATGGTATCGCTTGCCTAGCCGGCTGGCGTTGAGAACTCTTCGGCGATGTCTCGACGTTGTTCGCCACAACTAATCGAAATGTGGGAGTTTCCATCGATCGATGTTTTCCCTGTGGATTAGAAAGACACTAACCAGGCGACGATCAATTAATACCATACGCTTTTCACACACTCATGGTTCACACTTACCACACATAAGACGTAACCGCCGTGGCCTATATTATATACATACATACGTACACAGAAAAACAGACACACACGCCGACTATACGTACACATGAATACATCTACAGATTTCGTACATAAAAAAGTCGATATGGTGCTAGGACGATTACACCCTGGTGCTTAAGTCTGTATACACAGAGCCATGCGCGTAAATTCGCACGGATTGCCCGCAGTCTTCGTCGAGGAGTCTAGATACGTCCTGACATCGTGAACAAGACACGCTGCTGATCGAACATATTTCCATCGAGGTGTTCGTTACCGAACAGTTAAGAGCATGCTCGTTCCTGGATACTAAAAATGAATTTAAACAAGTTAGCGGATGGAAATACGTTCGAAGAAATGCACTCGGTGTTCTAGCCCACGATGCTAACAAATGTACCTGCATTTTAGAGATCGGGATAACGTCGATCCCTTCGGATCGTCGCACGTCGGCCATTCTGCGCCACTGATCTCTCGTTAAATGTACTATATACTGTTGTACCGTGGAGTCCTCCGCAGGATATAGTCAACGCAAAGTACAAATGACACAACACAATTATTACAACACTTTATTTACAAGTATGTACAATTTTTAGAGTCTCTACGAAAAGAAAGGCAACCGTCCTGAACATCTATCAGGGAGAGACCTACATTCGTTTCTTCATTTCATTCTAAAGACTCTGTTCCAATTAAACTTCAGTCTTTGGCGGCCATCTTAAGTACTTGACCATTAACCTTAACTACGATTTTCCCTTCCTATTGACAAATTCTTTTACCTTCATTTCTCTTTTTGTAGTTTCTTTAATTTCAATTCTGAGTTATTTGGCATCAACCACATAGTAAAGACGGTTCTTGTGCCTTTGACGGCGCCAGCTGTACGGTTCTCCTCTTCTACCAACATGGCGGTCCAGTACCATGGCACCTTGTTAGTTACAAAAATATAGATAGACCAATGCACAGGGACGTTTAAAAGTATTCAAGATTCCTTTGATCACTTGTAAACGAGCTAAGGTCCACCCCCACCTTGTTTTTACGAGGATGGTTGGAAAGGAGAACCCTCACAATTTACGCCAACACACGATTCACCGTTGCTTTATTATTGTCAAAAATGTCCGCAACTAAGTTTTAGTATGCACCAAACTCCGTCCCTTATCACATTGGTACCAAACCGTTTTTTTATTCATTTTCAAAACTACACTAAACTAAGGCCTACACTCTAGAGTCTAGACTAAATCCTGTCGTATTTACGATACTACAGTGTTGTATAAAATAGAATGGCCGACGTGCAGAGAACGAAGGCGATCGTTTACTCGGAGTCTGTAACGGAGAGATAGTTCAAACTCGACGAGACCTACTTCGCGAAGAGGAAACGGCGATCCGCGCGTGATCTCGTCCTCAACGTCCACTAATCGAACCCAACAGAGCAGCTATACTTAAATGGAGGTTAAGCGTTTTAAGCAAATCTAACGAAGCGATATAATAATTTATAAATTGACTGATTACTTATGCGAGAAAACAAGTGAATACCTACCGGTAATATAACACATACAGGTGCATGAACGAAGCGTTTTTTGGTTAAAGAAACATCGTTGTTTTCTTGCATGGTATACCAACGAAAGAGCGTGAACGCGAAAAAGCACATGGAACGCACGAGGCACCCTCAACGCACGCTAGATTGTTTAAAATAATTCGTCCATCGCGTTGACGCGGCTCGCGCCTTCCGTTTTGTTCTTCGCGGTCGCAACGCTACCTCATTCGGTTCCAAGTTCGCGACACGAAAGGCGGGCGACCTACCTTGTGTTTCTTCCGATGCACGCCAGCTCGTTGAACAATCTCGAACGAACACGATAAAAAATAGCAACGATCAGCGCGTATGCTGTATCTGTCTAAGTCTAGTGTATCGAAGCGCGTCGATACGAAAAAAGAAAAAGAATAGGGCGTGTAAGTGAAGGTAGAAGAAAAATACTCATGTACGCTCGATGGCGAATCGATCGAGCCGTTTATCAAAGTGGAATTACCAAGTATTGCGAACAAGGTGTAACGACACACACATATATATATATACACACACACACACACACACACACACACACATACGCGTGCGCGCGCGTTCCCTCGAGGGGAATGAAACCTTGAGGGTTTAGAAAAATAATTTCGTACTTTTTACACGGACGTACCTTAGCCGCGTTAAAACGCATTTCGTATAAAGTAGGGTACCGGACGCGTAGTACCTGGCAAATTGGGATTCGGAGATGGCGAGTAGAGGAGAAATGGCGCGAGTTCGTCGAGGATCACGTGGTGATGCTGCTTGGGATCTCAACCGTGCGAGAGAACGACACGAAGATAAAAATCAGGCGTATGCTTCGACATCATCGCGCCGTCGCGCGTCATTAATTAATTGTATTCGAAATGAAAGGGTGTGTAACGAACACTTCGGGGACTACGATGTAACAAGCAAAAAAAAAAAAAAAAAGAAAAATTCGAAGGATACCTTGTAAATAGTATAAATAGCGCAAGTGCAGAAGTACGTTTAAGCGGAAATAAAAGATGATATAATAGGTATAATGTGAAGAAAATATACATATAAGATATTATTATATATTATATATAAACAAGAAGTATATATATAAGATTATTATATATATTTACCGTGTTAAGTGATACGCAAAGCTGGTGATGGGGACTCGGTTAATCTCCTCAACGTTCCGATAATGTCACTGCGATCTACGGGTGGCCTATGCAACGGGTGCAATCTATTCACTGACGAATTAGCTTTCGACAGAAATCGCAGCTCCGGCGAGGATGTCTTATCCGAATGCAACAACAATTGACCATTCTCTTTTATATTCGTTTTCCAAGCAGCTCTTCCAGGACGTTTTCAAGCGTTCGCGGATTCCGTCGTAGTCTTTTGAAATTTCCTGATATTAGAATGGTCAATTGTTGGAAAGCAAAGGAAGAATTCGACAGCCTCGACAATGGTTGCGTTTCGTAACTCCTTACGGGACAGAAATTTTTTAACAGAAATGTTTTATACACCCAATAATGTTATTTTCTTATTTTATTCGCTGATCAATTATATTGTCCTCGATGAAGAGTTAATCGAACAGACTGGCGCGAACACGTACGATTAAGTTCCTATTACACGATGTCGAGCCGAGAATTATTTAACAATCCGGACGAAAAGAAAAAAGAATGCAACGACAATTCCGGAATGGGCCACTCTTGCGAACGCAACCCACCGTCCTCGTATACTTTTCTCATTTTTCTACGACTATTAATTACCATCGTTATCTCGTATTAATATTATTATTACGTTTTTCTAGGACGCCTACGGGTGACGCGCGAAAACGACGGTCTCTTTCTTTTCACGAACGAAAGAACGAGGCCGTGTAACGTCGCCCGGGGTAGAGAGGTTGTCCGAAAAACAAAACGAGGACGAATGACCGTTAGGCTAGATCGGAACGGTTCTCGAGACGAACGAGTCCCATTATCGTGACCGCGAACCTCTAGGACAGGATGAAATATGGAACACATATGAAACACTGTACATTGTAAATAGTTAGCGCGGAGAAGACGGTTACAGAAAGACAGCGAGTGACAGAGAGAGAGAGAGAGAAAGAGAGAGAGTGAGTTAATTAAATAAAATTAAAACGAAAAAAAAAAACACAAACATACATACACACAGGCACACACGAGACGAGTAAGAAAAGAAAAGAAGATGAAATTGAGCGCGTGAGCGAATGTACCTTCTTGAGGGCTGCTCGATTCCGAGGCAAATTAACAAAGAAAACGGAAATCCGTATGTTTGTAATTTTTCCATTGTTAGACGAAACAAAATTCCTTTGTTAGCCGAACAGTCTGATCGAATCAACCGTGACTGCCCGGAATCAGTGCGCCCTTATGGGGTACGTTCGCCATACGAGCCGCGTGCATGGCCATTTTAATAGAACTAGGAAAGATTTAAAGATGTACGGTTGTATCTTTGCACGTGTGCCGATCACTCGACTGTGATCCGTATTGTGTCCTTAAACCGCTTTTTAAATTAATATGAAAAAAGAGAAAGAAAAATGGGAAATCTTGTATAGTAGCAAATATAGAAAATATAAAAAAAATTAATCGGGTGTGCAAAGGACAGCGAGGAAAAATGAAAACATGATCGATTTAACTGTAAGTTCGTGATTCGTCGCTTTGACAGACTAAAAATCAGCAGAATACAAAAACAACGCAAACATAATTAAAAAAAAAAAAACAAAAAAAAACACAAAAAACAAAAAAAAACTAGAGAGAGAGAAAAGCATGGAAAAAAGTATGAATCGCAATTACTCTAGTCCTAACTAAAGTGGTCCACGTCGGGCACGATACATACGTTACAGTTTTCGAGTGGTTGCACACGTTTTATATTTTCTTTCGTTCGTATCACAACTTTCGTTTCAAAGTTGTGACGTTGTAACGCGTATCGTTTTACCAAAATATCGAACAGCAAAATTAACAACAGCAACCGAAAGAAAGGAAACAGCAACAATGCAGCGGAAAAAAGAAGAAAACCTAATGAAAAAGTAAGAGAATATCGCACGAATATGGACGACGACAACAACAACAACAACAACAACAAGAACAAGAACAAGAAAAACTATCAAAAACAATAAAGAGTATTATTCTATATATAACAATGGTGTTCTGATGTTTTACAATCCCTTTTTTGAAACCTTTTATTCTTGTATTATCAACAAATCATAGATTTTATATGAAAATATAAGAGCATGTATTTATTACATCTATTATTGATAACAAAAAGCATTACATATTATTTTATATGTAATAAAAAGTACGGAAAGTAGAAAAATGATGCTGACAGTATAGTGTAATATTTTCAATCTTTGGAATCTTTTTCTGGCAGCTGAAACCTGGTCTAACGGTTCGTTTAGTAAATCCCTTTTTATACCAAGAAAATAGTGCCTGGTACATCTATTCCAGTCCAATCTTCCCAGGTCGAAAGAAAATTCTTTGTAATCAGTACTATTCATATAAATAAGAATATTTTGAGTGTTTTCCACTTCCACAATCCAGTTGAAATTAGTAAAATGATCTATGGTCGTGAAATATTTTGTAAACTTTACCACTAGTTTTAAACCCCTGAAAAAATAAATCAATTTTATAGAATTTTGAAATATCTGAAGTTTCTTCAATTTTTGAAGAATTTTAACATATTCGCTATTGGCATTCTCAGTTGAGATTGCTTTTATTCTATTAAATAACGTAAAAAAAATTAATATAACCTCATATCGTATACATCGATAGTATTTTATATTACATACATATATGACACTCGTGCACCGTTGATAGCGAATGTGTTAAAATATACATATACTTCACAACAGACTCTCGTTACATGGCCGCGGACGGCGCTATAAGAACGGAATATTTGTCAAGCTTCCTCCAAAACTATTATTTGGAGGAGGGTAGGTAAGATAGAAGCCAATCTTTCTTGTAGGTTCTGATACGGGCGTAAAGCGTCTGGGTGGGTGTAGTCTCTAACCCACTCGGGTTAGCTTGGTTACGCCGACAAAGAGTCAAGTATTGGGTAAAATTTGAAAATAGTAAAAATTTCAAGTTCTAGAAAGGTAAAATTAGTATCCTTATCGACAGCAACCACACTAGAACCATTTTATCTCTACTTCGGCCATGTTTCTTCTACTTCTGGTAACCGTTGTAGAGGTGAAATCACTTAGGTGGCAATATAACGAGAGTCTCCTGTATGTACACTCAACCCTTTCGCTACTTTGAGCGGCTATAGTTATTTTGCGTGAAGTAAAATCACTTACATTTATATAGTAAATTCTTTTCCAATTTAAACTTTCTACTTACAAAATTGATATAATATTAATATTAGTGAAAATTCCCTTTAGTTTCTTTCAGTTAATGGATTTTATTAATTTTGTAATGTCGATCATCGGTGCCTCTCGGCAGCCACGATCGATGCGTTAATAAGCGAATGTATGGAAACGTTCTCTAGCAGTAACGAAAGAGTTAATTAAGAGTTGGAAGATTCAATTTTTTAAATAATTACTTGGCTCCCTTTCCCAAAAGCACGCAAAACAAATCATTGAATGCAGCGGGGATAACGTGAAGGAAGAAGTGAAGCACGAAGAAAAGATATAAATTTTCAGTAAATACAGTAAATGGAAACCAAAGTGTATTATTCAATGGATATTCCTCGATTATCTCGTGGTATAATTTTCTGTATCCTAACAGATGAACAGGTTTCCAGAAAGACGAACCATAATTGTACACTTGTGGTCCTTTCGATTGCCTAAACGAATCGATGGAATAAAAGTAGATTAATGAGAAATATATTTCATTTTATATAGAAATTAACATTTATCAAAGAAATTTTGGTTATCAGGGCAAAATTGACAAATTGCAATATAGTCGATAGAGACAGTATAGTATTGAAACAGTATCGGATCAAGCGACCCCGCCATCCAGGGGGCCTCCATTTTAAGCTTTTCATTTCATATTATTTATTTGCATATCATTATTTTTCTTTATGAATAAATGTTATTCAATTTAATTTAGAATAAATTTCAGATTTTTGAAGGAAATTTATCAACCAAGGAAATCCTCAAAGATTTGATAATCCCGGACCTTAAAAATCTTAAGACGGTTCTGTATACGGCCCTAAATGCGTTCAATTAAACTGATATTTCAGTATAATAATATTCCATTCTTGTCTATGGTATATTTAGAAACAGAAAGAAGCAGTTGGTTTTAGAATAATTAATCTAATTTGGTATCAATCCTATATCGTCTCTACCGACATGGTAACTTATAATAATATTCATGGTATTATTATATTTAAGTAGTTTATCAATAAATGGACCCTACTTGCGGACACACAAATCCCAGACGGATGCCAAAAGACCGTTAACCGCCAAGTCAACTGGAACGACATCCATGATACAATTTTCTAGGACGCGTGCAGTGTGTACTAAACCCATGGCCATTGCAATGAACATTAACGCAGGTCCATTTTGATTTCCAATCCATCCTGGTACTGGCTCCTCATACGATCCCACAACTATTTACAAAATTAAAATAAATAATTATACCTGAAATTTCCACCTTTAGTAGTACTTTAGTAGTAGCTTCATGGGGTATAATTCTTGGACCAGTAAACCAAGATACAGTAAACTCTTGTCACATTGCCAGGTGAGCAATTTAACGGATTTTCAAGGATTCTAGTGACGTATTACTATCGTCGTATCCTACGAAGATAATACACTTCCATATTTTTTCCCCCTCCAAATGAAAGGTTAAAAATTTTTCGACCATACAACGATGCGCTCGGCAATGCAACTCGAGTCTACTGTACCGCCTAAATGACCATCTGGACGCCATGTTTGACGTATTTTCGTATTGAAATCAATGAAAATGTTTGAATAAAATTACCTATCGAAGGTCTAAAGATAGCGCACATAGCCGATGCGTGTGAGAAATTCTGAACGAGACTTTCGGCCATGGATTTGCTAAAAGTGTACACGTTAGGCCATTTTCCTATCATCTGACGCACTGCACTATCGCTCATTCCGTATTTAGCTTCTTCGTCAGATCGTATCATGTCCTCGATCATTTTCAGATCAGCCGGAGGTGGGTAAAATTTTTCTTCGATGTCTTTGGTGTAACAATTAGAGTACGCAGTCGAAACGTATAAGAACGCCTTCAAGTGAAAACATTCTGCCGCTAAGTCCAGCATGTATTTGGTACCAAAAACGTTTATCCTCAAGGTGGAGGCCACTGTTGCAGAAAAGGACACTTCTGCCGCGTTATGAATTATTATGTCGACGTTCTGTCTTAGATATTGGCGATCTTCTGGTGAAATGGCCAAGTCGTCTTTTATCAAATCAGTATAGATTGGCTCCACTTTTGACATGAAATTAGGATTTATTTTACGTAACGTGTCGAATGCCTGAAAACAGTATGAAAGTTAATGTTACAGTAATTAAGATCATTGGATATTAATCCTGAAATCCTGGCACACTCGATTGACATGTTTGAGGCTGGGACAATAGGTGCAGGTTAAGTAACGTAAGAAGTTGTAAATTAAATCATTAAAATCTGACACTTTTTCGCATACTTCGACTTACTCCTGTGTACTGTAAAAAGAAGTTTTTACATACATAAGTACGTAATTAACATTCATTAACATGTTCATCAGCGATTATATTTAATTTGTAACGATTATTAATTTGTGAAATTGATCTTTCTGTCTCTCTTCTCTCATTGCGGTACTCCTAAGGGACACTCGAAAATTTGATAGTCCTGGTGCCCCAAACATCTTAATTCGGTCCTGATAATATGTAATAAATGATATGATTTTTTATAAGAAAGCGTACTTGTACAGTATCTTTTTATGAAATTTAGATAGTTTAAGAAAAGTTGTTCAAGATGATCGTAAGAAATTTGAAGGGATGTAAGTAAGTAAGTAAATACTTACGGTATTTTCAAAGTAATTTTTCATTCGTTCTTTGATGCTCATATTTTTCTTAGGTCTAATTAGCACGTAAATCTTATCTATTTCCAAGCAAGTGCGTAGAAGTTTTTCTAAGATGCAGGTGCCAAAGAAACCGGTAGCCCCGCTCAATAGAATTCTTTTTTCAGCATAGAATTGTCGTATTTGACCGTTGTTGTTGTTCTTCTCTTCCAGTTGCCATCGATCGCTCTTCACATTATTCATCGTAAAATTTATTTTATTACTTACAATTTGTTCACTTATAGATACCGATCGCTCGGAATGAAAGAAACTTTTGTATTTCCTTTAAATGTTAAAACGCCACACTTTGAAAATGTTATTCACTTTTCATTCTAAATAAATTTTCATAAATTGACCTTCATACGTTCCTACCGAATTTTCATGCTGTTACAGAAACAGAAGCGACGATATCAATAACAGTATTTACACTGAAAAATTTCTTACGAATCATTTACCCTTTATATAGAGTCAAGATTACCTTGAATGCATATTAATTCGAAACATTTAATATGAATACCATGTTTGCTGATTTTAATTTGCTATGCTAAATCATCAATTGACGTATGCCCGTAATAGGTGGTAAACGCTGAATTACGTAAATCATAAATCAAAAAGTCTGATTTTTTTTATTGTATTTCTTTATTGATTCATTTGTATATGGAAATGAGTACATGTTGCGTTCATGCAGAGTAAAATGTCTACTGTATCATTATAGTCATGAAGTTGTCTATTATTGTTCTTTTTTATAAACTAATAAGATTTCTCATTTTTATACTTTTTCGACTTACAAAATACAATGAATTTCGGTTAACTGAGTGATCCTGAGACCGGATTAATTTGTGAACGATTGTTAACGATTAAAATTAGGCAGGAAATATTTTTAAACGAATAATGTGAACTTTATAATAACATGAAAATTAAATGGATCGGTTCTTTGAAGATCAATACAAATCATAAAAATTTATCACTGGCGCAAGGGTGTTTCGAGCCACGCTTAATACGGATACAACAAAATGATGTAGCGGTTTTTTTTCTTTCCAATCGTGTTACGTTGCAAAAATTGCTACAACTTCGTAACTAATCAATATTTATAGCGTTTTCTAAATTAATTCCGAGGTAAATATCTGAAAATCTCAATCAGACGTATGTGCGTCAATCGAGGGCAATGTATTAATATTGTTGATAAGAAGAGTAGTATCAGTATTTTTTTGTCATTAAACTTTTTATTTTATTTCACTTTCTGTATAAAAATGTACAAAAATTATTGAAATTGAGAACAATGTATATCTATATTATAAGATTCCACTTGCTTTTGGACTTCCGCATATTCTTCAATCATAGAATTATTCTGCTCGTGTAGCGTAACATGCTTCAAGATATCGTTTTTTCTTGTAAACGTTTCGTTACATTGTTCGCAATGCAGAGATTTCGATTGGTGTGCTTTGGTGTGTTTTAACATGTCATTCTTTTGTGAAAACGTTCTGCCACACGTGTCGCAGGAAAACGGTTTCTCACCGGTATGAACTCTTTCGTGCACGCTTAATGCACCCTTCCGAGTAAAACACTTGCTACAGTGTTTACATTTGTAAGGTTTCGCGCCAGAATGGATTTTCATGTGCTGATTAAGATTGCTGGAACATTTGTATTCCATATTGCACACTTTGCATACGTAAGGACGTTCTCCGGTGTGTATTCTTTCGTGTATAAGACGTGCTTCTTTGGAAAGAAACGATCCTCCGCAATAGTGACACATATGTGGTCTCTCCGTAGAATGCATAGACCTCTTGTGATAGATCAAAGAATTTTTACTCGATAATTTCTTCCCACAAACATTGCATTCTATATTCATTTTCTCTTTTTTATGAGTACGCTCGTGATTTAATAAGACTGTTCGTGTAGAAAATATCCGATTACAACTTTTACATTGCCATATAGTCTTATCAATACACTTTTTTCGTATACTATCTATAATGTCCTGTTCCGTGTGCTTTTTTCTATGTAACTTTAATTCGCTCATCGTTTTACATCTGTACGTACAAACCTACAATCGAGAAAAACTGATTTATACAAATTCGATCGATTATCATTCAGTTAAGTTTAATATGAATATGCTTACACTACACGTGTACATGCCATTTCCATTGTTATGACGTTTAAGATGTGTATTCATATTCCCTTTACGATTAAACGCTGTACCACATATTGGACAAATGTGTTTATTCAAACCATGAGACAAAGTATGTTGTCTTAATTGTATTCTTTTATAAAATGCTTTTCCACATTTGTCGCAAGGGTAAGGTTTATTTCCATTATGCTGATTCATGTGTTCGCCCAAATGAAATCTGAATTACAGGTGTGATATTGTATATTAAATAATGCGAAATTTGAAGGCGATTTATAATAAAACAATACTTATATATAACATCTATGGTGCTACCTAGATCTGAATGCGTTTCCACAAATCTCACAGATGTGTCGTTTTTTTTTGGAGTCATCTAAATGAGTTCTCTTGTGACCCCTTAAATTGTTAGAATGTTTAAAACTTTTACCACATAAATCACATAGGTAAGGTTTATCTATTCTATGAGTAGCTTCGTGTACATCTAAACTTGACCATTTTTCATAACTCCTGTCACATATAATACACTTTAACAACAATCGACTTTTATGACATTGCGTAATATGACTCAACAGTTCCTTTTTAGTATTAAAAATTCTGTCACAATGTCCACACTTTTTATTATCTTCGATCAATGTAATATTAATAGTATCGCACGTATCATTATCAGTACCATATTGTTCTTCATTTGCATTTGGTTTATTGGACAGTTTATATTGTTCTTCTTCAAAAAATGTACAATACGAAAGCTTATGTTCAATTAAACGTTTTTCATTCGGAAAATTCTTGTGGCATGTATTGCAACTTTCTTTTGAAATACATTCTAAGTTTATTTCTACATTATTAGAATCTCTACGTAATCTACTATTTAGATTACTATTAATCTCTTTTTGTTCTTTTACTGTAGTTTCTTTTACATAACAGAATATTTTATGATTTTCGAACATTTCTTGACTTTTAAACGAATTATTGCAGCGAATACATGAAATTTTATTAAAATTGATTACACCATTTTTCGGATAATGTTGCATGGTTTTATTTGTACATTCATCTTCTTTATTCCTTTTATTGTGCGATTCAATAAAGCTATTTAATTCAGATTGCATTTTGTCTTCTATGTTATTTATAGTGTGAATTTCTTCTAAATGATTTAATTTTCCAGTAATTTCTTGATTTACAGAACTATCTCCCATACTATTCGAAGACAATTCTATCAATGTTGTTTGAGTCTCTTCATTAGGACACATTTCTTCGGCAATCTCTAATGAACATTGTTGAACTATTTTGTTATACCTATTGTCATAATTTAACTGTAAAATAACAGAAATACACTTTTAATATGATAGGTTACTTTATAATGGTACGTGTATACGAAAGTACTCACTTCTTCGTTAATATTTAGAAATTTCTTCAATTTCATATCTGTTCGTAAAGAAGTTATAATAAGCGAATGTGCTATGTCCAATTTGTTGCAACAGTTCAAACATAATTTTTGTGGCATTACATCTTTCACATCTATAGTTACTGGTAGATGTAAGTTAATTTTTTCTTTTAATTTTAATTCTATTCCTTTCGTTGCAAATATTTCTATGCCGTCCACAGATGGTTCTCCACATATTCTACATAAATTTGAAAATCTAATACCAATACCATGATACTGATCTACATCAACATTCGTATCACAGTATGATAATACGGCACTGTCTGTTACTTCTGTTTCTTCATTCGTATAAAAAACATTTCTTGCATCCTTCTCTGTTACAAAGTCTGATCCAAATAATGTAGGAACTGCACGCTCATCTATTATAACAGGATCTATTTTGCTTATATAATAATGATCTTCTATGTGATGAGAACATATATAATAATTTAAATGCAGTTCTTCGTTTGATTTTAATAAAAGGTCTGTTCTACCACAGTGTTGTGCCCATATCTTTGAGCTGCAACAAAATAATTACAATTAATTTAAAGCATAAAAAATTAATCAATGATAAACTTCAAACAAGCATTATTATTTCTAAGTAAATAAAGTGTTTAAACAGTTTGTATAAACTTACGTAGCATCATTTGGAAAATTAATAAACATGATTTGCCTCGAGTCTTCATTAATTGAAGAGTATTTACAATTCTTTGCGGCACAAACTATTCTCATTTTCAGATCAGTTTGTTTCAAAAAGAACAAGATTGATATTAATTATCAATTTGAAACAGTGACTACAGAATGTAAATACATACGGAAGATGCAACAAGACTATGTATATACATTCCAAGTTATCTTTCCAACTAACTATTTGTTTCATTCTAGCATACGTTTGAGAAACCGCTCAGCCATGATGGCGCTCACGGTCGATCGATTTATCGACCGGGAGTCGTCCATCTAGGTGAACGCGTGAGCAGTGGTCTTCTTGCCGGCACGCGCGCAACGACGCCATTATCGAGCATCGATTCATCAAGTCAATTCTATATTGTTTATTTTTATTATTATTGTTTATTTATTCTATTATCATTCTGTTATTACTGTTAGCTTGTAAATTACTTTAATTTTCAATAGGAAGGAACTAACTGTCCGGTTTCATGGAAATCACGGGCTGTTCCTAACATCATAAAGCACCTAATTTGCAGACAATAGTTTCGCTACTTAGAAATATTCTGAACTGAACCGTGGCAACAATAAGTTTATGAAGCCATCGATCAGTTTAGTACTTTGCTATTATTACAGTATTATTATTAATTTAATAAATAAATATAATTCAAATCATATCGTGTTTGCCATAGATTAAGTTACTTTTGGACCTACAGTTCATAACTAATTAATTTGTTTATTTACTGTTATCCTTCCTTTTAGCTGTAGTATAGTTTAACACGTTATAAATATTTTGGCTAAATTTCTGTCTATCTACAACCGTTACATTTATTCTTGTCTTTCGTTTTCTGGTGTACGTTGTAATTATTGTTTTTTTTTTTAATTTTCCAGAAAATCGTGGTTCTTTCCCTGAGTACATGGTCCCAGGGCGATTGTCCGGCTATCACACATAGGGATTCTATAGATACCGTCCTATAAGATCGAAATATTCTTCTCAGGGTGATTTTTTGTGGACTCCTACTTTGTAACATTGATGGTATATTTTAGTTCCCTTTCTGTTGTAATACCCCCCAACGAAATGCGTATTAATGAAATGTAACCCTGAAATATTAGAAAAAAAAGGTGTAAATAAGAAATTCTCCCAAAAGTGCGTTCAAAGCAAATCAAATCCGTTAGATTAGTAAAGAAGTGCGTAAAAATGATATGTAACCTACGAAAATAACAATAATTGATGTAATAAAAATAATTGCGTGTGAAAAAAAAAAAAATACGTAGTGCACAACACCTAGCATGCTAGGACACGCACTTTAGCATGGTAGGATATAATTGTAACATGCTGGGATATAATTGTAAGATGGTAGGATATAATTGTAACATGCTAGGATATAATTGTAACATGCTAGGATATAATTTTCACCTGCTGGGATATAATCCTATCTTGGTAAGAGGACATAGTCCTAACATGGTAGGACATTATCCTAACATGGTAGGACGTAACCCTAGCATGCAAGGATATAGCCGTAACATGGTAGGACGTAATCTTAACATGCTAGGACATAGCAGTAACATGGTGGGACATAGCCCTAACATGCTAGGACATAATCGTAGCATGGTAGGACGTAGCCCTGGAGTGCTGGGACATATGTACGCCTAGCATGCTAGGACACATATAGTCCTAGCATGCTGGGACACATATAGCCCTGGCATGCTGGGACAGATATACTCCTAGCATGCTGGGACATATGTTCGAATAGCATGCTAGGACATATACCATAACCCTAACCCCCTTCCCCCTGACCCTAACCCTAACCCCCTCCCCTAACCTTAACCCCCTAACTCTAACCCCTTCCCCTAACCTTAACCTCCTAACCCTAACCTCTTCCCCTAACCCTAACCCTAACCCTAGCATGGTAGGTGTGTATGTGCCCTAGCATGGTAGGACATATGTTCGCCTAGCATGCTAGGACACATACTCCTAGCATGCTAGGACACATACCCTAAGATGTTAGGACACAAAACCTAACATGCTAGGGCACAACACCTTCCCCTGTGGCTGGGGGTCTAGAATACAGCCACGGTAACCCCTGCCTGTCGTAGGAGGCGACTAAAAGGGGGCGTTGCTACTGCTGATGTAGCTTCGATTTCGGGCCTCGGGCATAGACATAGGAAATTTATTTACCTATGTTTGATTTTAGAGCAAGGTTTCTTATGTATATACCGACAATTTCACGAATTTGCGTATAGTTGCTACTCTATATTTAAATAAACTATTATTTCCTATGCCCTACTTTCTACATTCCAAGTTATCTTTCTAACTAACTGTTTGTTTTATTGTAGCATACGTTTGAGAATACGAGCACCCATAATGGCGCTCATGGTCGATCGCTTTATCGATCGGGAGTCGTCCATCTAGGTGAACGCGTGAGCAGTGGTCTTCTCGCCGGCTCCCGCGCATCGACGCCATTATCGAGCATCGATTCATCATGTTCGTACTCGTGTTCACTGGATTGATGAATATAGTTAGTTCAAGTGTAGTTCAGACGAAAAATATGGACCATCGAACGTTCGGTGAAACGCTCAAGATCCGCAGCAACAGTGGAAGCGACCGGATCAATTACAGGATTAATTCATTGTCCACGCGAGCCGCCAACCACGCGTCGATCACCCACATGTTCACGGCCACCATCAAAAGCAGCGGGCTGAATTTATATAATTAACGGCGCTTATTTGCTCGCTGCTAGCACTCTTGTAAATTCTCTATTCAATTTGTATATACCTTTGTCGAAATAAGATGCTACATTTATTTAATATATTTTATATTCCATGACTAAGCCTACTGTCATGGCTACCCGTTTCGTTTCCGACCGTTGTTACTTATTACCTATAAATATGTTATTTTTGCAATTATAGTGCGGTTGGAAGTATTCCAAGTCTCCGATCAACTATTTATATGTAAGTTTGATTGCTTGGTGTAATATTTTTACTTGTTTTATCTTATTTCCTTTGAGTGTCCTAACCTTGAACCTAACCCCTTCCCCTAACCCTAGCATGGTAGGAGTATGTGTCCTAGCATGCTAGGCGAACATATGTCCCAGCATGCTAGAGCACATATAGCCCTAGCATGGTAGGGTTACGGGAAGGGGTCAGTGTTAGAGTTAGGACACGCACCCTAACCCCAACCCCTTCACCTCACCCTAACCCCTTCGCCTAACCCCCTAACCATAACACTTTCGCCTATCCCTAACCCTAGCATGCTAGGTGTGTATGTGCCCTAGCATGGTAGGGTTAGGGGAAGGGATTAGTGTTAGGGTTCGGACACGTACCCTAACCCTAACCCCTTTATCTCACCCTAACCCCTTCGCCTAACCCCCTAACCATAACCCTTTCGCCTAACCGTAACCCTAGCATGCTAGGTGTGTATGTGCCGTAGCATGTTAGGGTTAGGACACGGACCGTAACTCCAACCCCTTCCCCTCACCCTAACCTCTACGTCTAACCCCCTAACCATAACCCTTTCGCCTAACCGTAACCCTAGCATGCTAGGTGTGTATGTGCCCTAGCATGGTAGGGTTAGGGGAAGGGGTTAGTGTTAGGGTTAGGACACGTACCCTAACTCTAACCCCTTCCCCTCATCCTAACCCCTTCACCTAACCCCCTAATCCTAATCCCTTCGCCTAACCCTGACCCCTTCGCCTAACCCCCTAACCCTAAACCCTTCGCCTAACCCTAACCCTAACATGGTAGGTGTGTATGTGCCGTAGCATGTTAGGGTTAGGACACGGACCCTAACTCTAACCCCTTCCCCTCACCCTAACCTGTACGCCTAACCCCCTAATCATAACCCTTTCGCCTAACCGTAACCCTAGCATGCTAAGTGTGTATGTGCCCTAGCATGGTAGGGTTAGGGGAAGGGGTTAGTGTTAGGGTTCGGACACGTACCCTAACCCTACCCCCTTGCCCTCACCCTAACCCCTTCGCGTAACTCCCTAACCTTAACACCTTCCCCTAACCCTAACATGCTAGGACATATGTTCGCCTAACATGCTAGGGTTATGGGAAGGGGTTAGA